>NC_079173.1:7016181-7218681 GCF_947568905.1 Ostrea edulis | reverse complement strand
GATGTTCGAATCCCTGCTGCGACTTGACCTGAGTTGATAAGAAATAGGTAGCAACTGTTCCATGGCCAAGCGCTCAGCACATTGAAATAAAAGTTTCAGGTCTTTCAGATGAGACCTTAAAAACTGAGGTTCCATGTCATGGCAGGTGTTGGCATGATAAAGATCCCTCACTGCTCGATGGCCCTAAGTTCCGAGTAAAGGTCTAAATTTGAAGCCCTTCACTTGTATATGGTGAGGTCTCTATATGACTGAAAAATCTCAAACGGGATGTAAAACAACATACAATCAATCTATCAATCAATCATTGTCAACTTTTTACAATTTCATCTTCTTCTCCAGAACCACTGGGCCAGTTTCAACCAAACTTGGCACAAAGTAGGAATTCAAGTTTGTGCCAATGAAGGGCCACACCGTCTTTCAAGGGAAAATAATTTTTAAAAAGTAAAATTGGGTGTTGTCATTCAAAAATCTTCATCTGAAGAACCTTTGGGTCAGTAAATATGAAACTTAAATGAAAGCTTTCTGACAAAGTTTAAATTCAATTTATTCATTAAGGCTGTGTATATATATATATATATGTATGTATATTTGTGTGTGCATATATATGTGTGTGTTTGTGTATATATACGTATGTAATTTAAAAAGAAATACATCCAATCCAATGGGCTCTTGGCACCATAGGTGAGGAATAAGTGGGAATATCCTAGGATATTTTATCCCAACCAAAATTGTATGCTTCCAAATAATATATATATATAGTAAAAAAAAAATTCAATTTATTCAAATCATGATATTGGTGGAGCCATTATGGGCAATCAAAGTTTTACATAGTAATACATAGGAAAAATCTTTAAAATCTTCTTCTTAAGAACAGCAGAGTCATAATCAGTCACATTTATATGGAAACATCGTCAGGTAGTGTAGATTCAAGTTTGTTCAAATCATGACCCCTGAGAGTAGGGTGGGCCATTATGAACAATCAATATCTAGGAATACATAGGAAAAATCCTTAAAATCTATTTCTCAAGAACAGCATAGCCATGATAATTCATTTTATATGGAGGTATCCTCAGGTAGTGTAGAATCAAGTTTGGTCCAATTGTGGTCCTGAGGTAGGGTGGGAACACTATGGGCGGTCAAATTTTTACACAGGAATACATAGCAAAATTCTTTAAAACTATTTTCCCCATGAATAGAAAAGTAATGATTAGTCATATTTATATAGAAGCATCCTATGGTAAGCATAGATTCAAGTTTGCTCTACTCATGACCACCCCCCCCCCCCCCCACTTCCCACTACCTCCTGGGCTACAAAAGTAATCAAATAAAGGTTTTTCATAGGAATATGTAGGGAAAAAATCTTCTGATTAAAAACAAGAATGGTCATAGTTTCCCAGGTGAGCATTGTGGCCCATGGGCACATTGTTAACATTGTTTAATCAAAATGCAGAGAATATGTTAATTTGCATATTACATGTACATGTAATATTGATCAGTTGGTTATGTGATATACTTTCATATCTGAAATGAAATGATGATAATTTTATGAATGATGATGAGTTTAATGTCAGATTCTTTAACACATGTATTTTCAAGAAAAAATTGTCTGGAGGTATTTTGGAAATTTACTTTTTATAGTATTGTAATAAATGTTTGTTTTCATGCTATGTTGAAGGTCAAGTATCTGCGAACACAACTGACTTGAATGAACATCAGAAGTATTAGATAATGTATTTACAACTGATACTGTAATAGAATTTTATCAATTGAATTTGTGAAATTAATTTGATAATAAATTTTGATTTTTTATCCATTTATTATAAGTAATTCACGTGGATGACGACATTTGAAGAATATGTAGTAGTTACAATGTACCCCATATGATATTGTTGGTTGTGTGCAGATACCCGATGGGTGTGGCCATAATGACACAGGGAGCGTAACTCCCGTGTGTCATTATGACCACGCCCATCGGGTATCTGCACATAATCAACAATATTATATGCGGTAAGTGACTTGTACCATAGTTTACTATTATTCGTTATATTTTATTATAGGTTTCGGAAGCGCGGTCGTCTGTTTACAATATGATGTCAATTGTTATGTATTTAATTACACTTTGTACACCATATATTTCTATCATAATGACTTTCTATCACCGAAAAATGTATGTTCATTAATTGTTTTTAAAAAGCCGTTTTTAAAGAGCATATAAATGTTTGGACTGTTGGTTTTGAGATTTTTATTTTGCATTTACGCATTCTTCGACTTTTAGTACCGGCATTGGCTTTAAGAATTGAAATTTAAAAATTCAAATAAAATTCTTAGAACCCATATTCATGCATTTTTCTGTTTAAAAATTTATCAATATATTCAACTGGTGATGATGGTTACTCTTTTGAAAATCCTATTTGATATCCTTCATTTTAATACATATTTTGACTAAATTGGCTGGAAAAATCTTTTACATGTATATACAATAGATTTTTTTAAAAAAATGGTGGAACATAAGAGAGAAAAAATTAAGAATTGTAAGATGCGAAACCATAAAAGAAACACAAGTCTGATTCACTCTGTCCACTAAACAAGTTTATCTCTCAAACGCATTCTTATCACGTGACTGGGTCTTTTATAAAACTCTTTATAAATGCTACCCGTATTTCTACGTACAGGTGTTTCTCGACTTGAGGAGAATATGGAAATTGAAAGTCTTTGGGACAAGACCATTGACGATATTATCTTGTATCAAGGTTTAAGTGAGATTCAGTGCGAATATCTATAATGTATTTGGAGAACTTAGTCTGAATCAGTTATGTCCAATTTTGATCTGGAGGAACTTCATACAATGGACAGTGATGTTCTTGTTTTTTGCTTTCGAGAATGTGGGCGGGGTTTGAAGAAAAGTGTGGGTTATTGTGTTTTAATAATTTAACACAATAGGCAGTGAAGTAGCTGGGCTAAAATTCGTGGGGGGGGGGGGGGGGGGACTTTACACTTCCCTTGTCACTCCTTTTTTTTTTTTTTTTTTTTTTTTTTTTTTTACACTTTATATACTTTGCTTGTATGCCATTTCCTACTGACTTCATTAATAAAATTTCATGTATTTTCATTTCTCCTGAAGAAAATTTTGAAAAATTCAATATTCATGGCTTCTGGAGGGTCTTCCGACTGCAATAACTCAAAACTGTTTTATTTGTGGGTACTAACTAACAATCCCAATCTGATAAAAATGAGATCCTCCATCTGCTCCTTTGTTTTTATGTTGTAGAGACAATATGAAAACATAGCAGCGGATCGGGGATCTTATTCTAATCAGATTGTAAAAAAGCCTTACTTAAGGGGGGGCACAATCATATTTCTTTCCCCTTTGAAATGTGTGGGGGCATGTGCCCCGGCTGTACCTTCCCCTACTCCCCTGTACTATGTACGACATACTGCACTTTTGAACATTGCAATGGGGGATCCCCTTCTAATATAAATGAGATATAACTATTTTCACATGAGAACATGCAAGAAATAATGCTTTGAGTGCTGAGAACCTGCATATTAGAATTGAGTATTTTATTAGCCGTGGTATATTCTCATCTGATCAATCTATGTTAATTCTGTGTTTAAAAAATGAGGGAGCACAAACCCATTTGTGCCCCCCCCCCCCCCCCATCTTCCAAAGGTGAGGGGGCACGTGCCCCCGTCCCCTTGTCCTATACCCCTGATAGGCATAAATGTTCCAGTGAAATGCTATAGTCTACCCAAAGTTATCGTTCTCATCAACACTTACTCATTTTTCAAAATTCTTGAAAAAGCGATAATGATGCGTAAATGAAATAAGCTATTGACTTCAACTGCAAAAAATGTATGTCATTTCATCAGTTTTAAGAAGATTTCACGCCTCTCTGTGACACAAGAAGTATTGTATTTAGAGTCAGCAATTTTTCTACGGCTAGGGCATAGGCGATTGCATCGCTTGGGGGTCGAATTTACTATATAAAGAGTAAAGGTATAGAACTCTAAATATAGGGTACCCAAGTTAGCCGATGTAAAAACAATAAATTAATTGAAATAAAATTCTACTTTGTATTTTAATTTATTCATACATAATCAATCTACATTACTACCAAAGTTCATCCCGAAATTCCGTATACTTCCCAAGATATGCAGAAATGAACTCGGAAAAATGCCTATTATTTTTTGGTTGACTTTTAGCTGGGCCCTTGACACTATACGACTACACAGTGTTTGAGCATTGCAACAAGCTATCAAATAGAATGTGCAGCATAAAATATCATTTCTAAAATGAATTTCTTACCCCAATTCATAAAATGAAGTCCGTAATAGCCCCAAGTGACTGAAATTTTTTAAATCGTCTGTACTTTCACATCGGCGAACTTGGGTACCCTATATTTAGAGTTCTATACCTTTACTCTTTATATAGTAAATTCGACCCCAAGCGATGCAATTGCCTGTGGGCTGGGGGGGGGGGGGGGCATTTTTCGATGTGGCACGTAGCTTTATTAGGTTCGAGTACGCACGTGTTGACGTTTTGTCTTTCTCAAACGCATTTGTGTAAATGTTTGCAAAAAATATATTCATATATATTTCTAGTTTTTAAAATCGGATAAAAAATTATTATTCCGTCGGGCCTTTTCTTTTTATAATGTATTCTCCACGATATAAATAATGCATAATGGTTAAATATTTTTGTAAACTTATGGTGATCACAATGACTAACTCGACCTAACAGTAAAAAAAATCTTGGACTATTTGTACAAATACATGTTTTAATGTCTATTGTAATTATTTTGATGCTCATCATAGTGCAAATTAAGTCTTAACATTTATTTCATTTTCGTTTAAGCCCCAAATTCGAGGCTGATCGACAATTCTGTTTTTTAATATACGCATGTCCTAAACTGGGTATCTAAAGCTGAGAAAAGTGCGATTGCTGTTGATTTCTGCTGGCGGCCGACATGCGTGTAAATTACTCCGCGGATCTGCTGCTTTTCCTATTTCGACTCTGTTTTTAACACATTTCACGGAAAACTGACAGTTTTTAATTTGCAATTGAATTACAAGCATTAAACATATAAATTGTTTTCTTCATGGAGAAACGAATGTAAAAACCGAATTGCAAGCCTTTTAAAAATAAAGTTTGCGATTCGGTTTTTATATTCATTTCTCCATGAACAAAATAATTTATATATATTCAATCCTATAATGATTTTACACACAACAGACATTTCCACTTAAAGGATACAAAATATGCCCGTTTAGGATTTTAAACAATTTTTTGTTTTTAATTTATGAAGCATTATCCCGATCATCATGTTTTCCGAGCGATGGGCGTGATATTGTACATGTTGGTTTCGGAGGACTATTGGTTTCGCTGACTATATATAAACCTCCAAAATACAATAACAAGCATTATATTGTGATTTTATTCAATAAATCACTGGAAGAAAGTTTTCTAAATTTCTGTTGTATTTCACTATTTCAAGAAAACCTAAACTATTCAGGAAAAAAAAACTCGAACACGTAATGTAGAGTAATCTCGCATGAGCGAGTGCAACAGAAGTTTAATTATAATATACACATGTACATAGACATCTGGAGGTCCATTATTCCACTCAACTCATTCTACAATAGAAAACAAAATATGTTAACTACATGTACATTGATATACAAAATCATGCGTCACGTATTTCATGGCATTCTCTC
The DNA here is from genome assembly GCF_947568905.1 of Ostrea edulis. Lineage (NCBI taxonomy): Eukaryota > Metazoa > Mollusca > Bivalvia > Ostreida > Ostreidae > Ostrea > Ostrea edulis. Next base: position 7,212,966 of record NC_079173.1, on the reverse strand, counting down.
ACCAGAGAGCACATTACGCAATTTTCTCCTGGACGTACAATACGGGTAATTTACATGTCCTTTATCTGTACACAGGTGAGCGATTTATTGTAAATGTCTGTCAGGTAAATATAGCTTGTATAACGCTCCCTCTGGTGAGATAACGATTCCATACCCCTACAAACAATACATGTACTGATAAAAAATGTGTGGTGTGAGACTTAAAGGAGGAGAAACGTTGAATTTCATTAATTAGGCACATATCATTTTTTCACAGTGAGGGGGGGGGGAGGGGCAGCCGGAGGGGGGTTGTATTTAAAAAAAAAAATCCTCACAAGCAAGAACAACAAAAATTACCCCGCCTTCCAAATCCTTATTTTTTCATACATGAATTCAATTCAAACCTCTAACTTCTAAATATATATAATGTGCTATTACGAATAGTTTGAAGGAGGTAAATTTTACATTAACACAAGAAGCTGTCAAACACTGAACTTTTATTTTTTTCCCTTAATGTATGTTTTATTTTTTATGCTTTGAAGTAAAATATACATAAAAAAAAAAACAACCTTAATATCGCGATTTACCGTGCATAGGTAAAATATTACACAAATTGTAGTTAATGACCCGTTACAAAGCGCCCTGTAATATAGAACTAAAAACCACAGGTCTTCAGATATGACGATGAAAACAGAGTCATGGTGGGCGTTGTCAAAACAAAGAACCCTCACTGTTACGGGTGAAAACGAGGCTCCACTGAATGACAACAAACACCCCCGCCACTGATTATGGTCATTTATGCTAAACAATTTTTTAATTGTGTGTATATTCTTTACAATCAGATTATTTACGCAAAAATATTGATAATTAAACTCGGTTCTCGTTTGTCTGAGGGGTAATCCGAGATTCCTGACTCTTACCCCCATCTCGGATTAGTTTGAAGGGTTACTTTGCCACATTATTCTCTCTCTCTCTCTCTCTCTTAAATGGTGTTATTGCAGTGCAGTGAAATGGATATTCTGTCTACATTTTTTGAACAGTTTAGATATGACGTTGTACTTCAGTGTTTCTACCCAAGATTTTATCTATATAAGAATATCGACTGACCAGTTTCGGTGACCTTAGTGATAAACCGCGATTTTCTCATTAATCACTTGGATAAAATAAATAAACAATACGCCTACCTTTAAAGTAATTAAATTCCTTTACTTTCATCCAAAAATTCCAATTTCATTGGTACGTTAATTGAATATATTTTCGTCACAAAAAAAATGTCACTTTGTGGTCCTAATACGGTGACTTCACTGGTAATATAAGTTTGCCAAAAGTTTGTAACTGTAAAAACATATATATATATATATATATATATATATATATATATATAGAAGGAATGTGCAACTAAACGTCAATGAATAACATACATAGTGTAGAGTTCTAGACTTTTGGTATACTTTATATTAATTTGAAGGTTTGCTTGAAAAAGTAATAAGTAAATGGGCTTATTTTTTGGGTGCTTGTGTTGATTTTTGGCATACTCTCCTTTTAGTTGTTCATTTTCGGGGAAAAATTGAAGACATACTCTATATATGTTTGTAAACACTACGGCGAAATTGATGACGCAATCTACACCCGGAAACAACAACGTGAACACGTAAACAAAAGGTCACCGATTCTGGTCAGTCACCGAAATAGGGCAGTCGACGACTTCAATGTTTCTTTCCCACTTGAGATTTTATCTAAAATGACACTTTATAATTATAATTTGAAAGATTTGTTAATATGGATCGAATAGTCTAGTAAAATTCACAGGTGCTTGGGTTCAAACCCCCCCCCCCTTCCGAATAAGCTACATGAGTTGATTTAATTATATTTTTTTGTTGAAAATATTTCTAATACATGTCAACAACGTCGTGCATACCCCTAAAGTCCAAAATAATTCAAAATAAACCCTTTTAGAAAAATACCCTCACTGGTTATTTTAACAGAACTATGTAACCATTACAATTTTGCAGCGATCGAACGACGCGTCACTGAAATATTGATGACAGGAGAAAATTAAAAGAACCAATACAAGCAAGATCTATCCCGGGCCTGTTTTTCCGGGGGGGGGGGGGGGGGGGGGGAGTCTATGCTACAACACCGGTCTGGATTGCACCACATTCTATTCAAACTGTAATATAATCTTAACATTGCTCATTTTGTCAGAATATGACACTGTCAATATATTCAGGTTGATGAACTTTTTTTTTTTAAAAAAATCCCATCATAATTTTTATTTGATATTGTTAAATCAAAGGTATGAAAATCCCCACTTAATCAATCTTGTAAGCATTGACAATTAACAGTGAAATATTTACTATTTATTCAATGTAAAACTTATACGCTACCAATTTTGATGCACCAGATGCGCATTTCGACAAATAATGTCTCTTCAGTGATGCTCAAGCCGAAATATTGGAAAGTCGAAATAATAATAAACTCGTAAGAGCTAAAACGAAAACTAGAGGGCCAAAAACTGGAGCCAAATTCGTCCAAGGATAGAGCTATGCATCACTGTACAAAACTTTAATAATATTACTGACTGTGTTTCTCTCTGTGGTTTTGAATTCTAAAGTATCCAGGAATAAACACAATACTAAATGATTTACGAAATCCCCACACAGGTACACCATCGTGATTTACGAAATCCCCACACAGGCACACCATCGTGATTTACGAAATCCCCACACAGGCACATCATCGTGATTTACGAAATCCCCACACAGGCACATCATCGTGATTTACGAAAATTTAAAAAAAAAAAAAAAATACGGAAGAAATCAAATATCTGCAAGACAGCTCTCTTAAACGAAATACAAAATGGGGTGTGAAAATAATTCAAGGTAAGCTTTGAGCGACGCTGGGTAGAATTGGGCCATATTATGTAAATAAGTCCAAGAGTGTCGACATAGGGGCGACGGTCGCCACCCAAATAATTTTGCAAAAATAAAATTGATCAAAAAGCTAAATTTGAGAAAATTTGTAACGGGGCTATCTGCTCACTGGAGCGGTTTTATGGTTATCGGAACGAGGGTTCAGTGTGTAGTTATTCAAGGAATGCAGAAATTATCAAAAACTCGCGATGAACAAAACTCTGTCCAATATAGTCTCCACTAATAATAATGATAATCTATTCAGTGATAGTGAGAAATTGAATAAGTGAATCAGGCACCCATTCTTTGAATCTGTCTACGTTCAACCATTAGACGGAAAGCGTTTCTTCAACCCCAAATTCGAGGCTGATCGACAATTCTGTTTTTTATTATACGTATGTCCTAAACTGGGCATCTTGCAGTAAAGGAGAGAAAAGTGCGATTGCTGTTGATTTCTGCTGGCGGCCGACATGCGTGTAAATTACTCCGCGGATCTGCTGCTTTTTCTATTTCGACTCTGTTAATACATTTCACGGAAAACTGACAGTTTTTAATTTGCAATTGAATTGCAAGCATTAAACATATAAATTCTTTTGTTCATGGAAAAATGAATGTAAAAACCGAATTGCAAATTTTTTAAAATAAAGCTTGCGATTCGGTTTTTATATCCATTTCTCCAGAAACAAAATAATTCATATATTCCTATAATGATTTTACACACAATGGACATTTCCACTTAAGGGATACAAAATATGCCCGATTTGGAATTGTAAACTATTTTTTTTTGTTTTTAATTTATAAAACAATACCCCGATCATCATGTTTTCCGAGCGATGGGCGTGATATTGTACGTGTTGGTTTCGGAGGATCGTCAGTTTCGCTGACTATATCTAAACCTCCAAAATACAATAACAAGCATTATGTTGTGACTTTTATTCAATAAATCACTGCAAGAAAGTTTTTTTTTAAATTTCTGCTATATTTCACTATTTCAAGAAAACCTAAACTATTCAGGAAATAAAACTCGAACACGTAATGTAGAGTAATCTCGCATGCGCGAGTGCAACAGAAGTTTAATTATAATATACACATGTACATAGATATCTGGAGGTTCATTATTCCACTCAACTCATTCTACAATAGAAAACAAAAAAATGTTAACTACATGTACATTGATATACAAAATCATGCATAACGTATTTCATGGTATTCTCTCACCAGAGAGCACATTACGCAATCTTCTCCTGGACGTAAAATACGGGTAATTTACATGTCCTTTATCTGTACACAGGTGAGCGATTTATTGTAAATGTCTGTCAGGAAAATATAGCTTGTATAACGCTCCCTCTGGTGAGATAACGATTCCATACCCCTACAGACAATACATGTACTGATACAAAATGTGTGGTGTGAGGTTTAATTTGTGCGGAGAAACGCTGAATTTCATTAAAGGCATATGGTCCATCTTTTATCTCATAATGGTATCACAATATATTGCAAGAAAAACTCCAAAACACAAATTTGTAGTATTAATTAGAGTTATCTATATCTGCAGCACTTTGAAATTGAAGTCATTTTGACGTTTTAGCTCTTTATAAAATGTTTGTCTGGAGGACAATATATCAAAGTGGTATCCCGCTGATTGGTGGCTACACACAAACAGAAGAGATGCGAGGTCAACAGGGTACCATTTTAGGCAAACGAGAACCGGGAATTATTTTGTAATTACTATATCGTATCCAATCTGTTTGTAAATATGATTACCCTAATAACATATGAAACAATTTAAAACAACCCTTAGGAATAATTAAATACATAAAAAGGACATAGGTATCAAACAGCAGGGGTTTTTTTTTTTTTTTTAAACTTCGTCACCTTTTTGGAACAAGCAAAATTTTACCAATTTCTTAGACCCAATGCCTTTAAATAGGCACATGTGTCCTTTTTTTTCCCCACAGGTGATTGGGGGGGGGGGGGGGGGGGGGCGAGCGGCAGTCGTAGGTGAAATGGTAAAAAAAAAATTAATTGTATTTTTTTTAATTCCTCACAAGCAAAAAAAAAAAAAAAAAAAAATTACCCCGGCCGCTAAATCCTGAATTTTTTATACATGAATTCAAGAATAGTTTGAAGGGGGTAAATTTAACATTAAACATAAGAAGCTGTCAAACAATGGACTTTTAATCTTGTCCCTTAATATTTATAAATATATGCATGTTTTGATTTTGATGCTTTGAAGTAAAATATAATATAAAAGTTCATATCACGATTTACCGTGCATAGGTAAAATATTTCACAAATGTAGTTAATGACCCTTTACAAAGCGCCCTATAATATAAAACTAAAATCCACAGGTCTTCAGATATGATGATCAAAACAGGTCCCGTGTCATGGTGGGCGTTGTCAAAATAAAGAACCCTCACTGTTACGAGTCAAAACGAGGCCCCACTAAATGATAACCCCCTCCCCAGTATTGTCAAGTACACCTTGCACATTTCCCTTTTGTTTAAACTCAATATTATTTGTGTACACGGGGCGGAATTTCAGTAAGTATAATCAAAGAAAGCAGTTATTAATTGTATACATATTTGATTGCACTTATTTTTTGATGAAAAGAAATTCTATCTTCTGACGGAAATGTTGACACAGCTACCCAGCGTGATTTAGGTCAAAACGAGCATTAAAACTATTTACACAAGCGATAACACGTAGATAGTGTATACAGGTATCACACCGGTAATTATTTTCACTATATATTACTACAGAGGAAAAAAAATCATTAAAAATCAGTTTACAGAATTGATGCCGAATAACGCAGTCAGAAACGTTCTATGTTACCTATCTCGTCTACCGACACCAGAAAAACAACACCCTAAGCGGCATTTTCGAAAATAAATTACCCACAAACAAGTCCACGTGTTTTTCACATGTGTGTAAACAGCCGGAGTGCACCTCAGGAAGTAGCCTCAGCTACCAACAGCAAATAGTTCCTTTGTATACACTTGGTTATTTCTACAAATTACACAACATTTCCTAATCAGGGGTACAAAAATTAAGAGAAAAGAAGAAGAGGAAATGAGAAAAATCGCGCAAGGAAAAAAAAAAATTTCTTTAACTATATGGAACTACAATTGACTAACTTCGTTTTGATTGGACAATTACCGGTGTGATACCTTGAAAGGCTGACACGCAGCTCAGGACGAAAGAACAGGGAGGCCATGTTGGATTTTAAGGTGAGACAGAATTAGATATACGCATTCGGACATTGTAGTATTAATAGTATCGATATTTCTGTGATTAATGAGATATATCTGATCACCGGAATCGATTAGCTCACTTTACTAATTTCATAAAACTTTGATATCTTTTCATTTGAAATATCAAATTCAATGACCAGTGTTTCACAGCATACTGTAATTCTAGCTTCTCAATTGTTTTGACATGTCAAAGTCTCTAATTAAGATTCTTTTTTTTATTGACAGTAAAGTTCTCGTGTGATCCCGCCATCAGAAATGCATCCCCGGCGCAGTGCTCAGGAAGTCCTACTGTGTGACCTCTGTGAAGCTGTCCCCCTACAGAGTCATTGTGAACTTTGTAATATAAACTTATGCAAGGCCTGTGTTGGGGAGCACCTCTCAGATACCTCCAAAGATCACAAAGTCGTGCCCTTTTTACGCAGAAAGGCTACCCCTAACTACCCAAAATGTCCGAAACACGCAGATAAACACTGCGAACTTCACTGCGAGGAATGCAACATTCCTGTCTGTTCTACCTGCATCTCCTCAGGTAAACACAAAGGTCACGATATGTCAGATATTCTGAAAAAACTCAGCGCTAACACAGAAAGTTTACAAAAAGATCTTAAAGAATTAGAGACCAGAATTTATCCCCAGTATGAAATAATGGTGTCTAATGTCGAAACTGAGAAAGCCGAATTAGAAAGGAATTACGGGAAACTGACGACAGATGCCGATGAACAAGGAGAAATCCTACACCGGGAGATTACCGCCATTGTCAACCAGCGGAAATCCGCCATTACGGAGATGAAAACTAAACATCTGGACGCGCTAAAGAAAAACACAGATGAAATCACACAGAAAATGGCGGAACTCAAACAGATCATGTCCGACCTGAAATCAATGCTAAAATCAAACGACATCTCCTTAACCTCTACTTACAAATCTAGGAATTCCGAATTTAGAACATTACCGCCTAAAGTCCGAGTCACATTACCCAGTTTCTCTCCTCAGAAAATAAACAAAGATCAGCTCAATGAAATGTTCGGTTCTCTGTCGCCATTATCCATTAACACAGAACATGGCGACACAATGAAGTCAGCAGAAGCTGTATCGTCTCCTCCAGTCAAACCACTGCTTGATGAGCCGCGCGTCACCGCCACCATAGACACTGGGTATAACAGACTATTCAGTGTTAGCTGTCTGAGTGAAGATCAAGTCTGGACACACGGGGAGAACAACACCATGAAGCTGCTCAACCTCCAGAGTAAACTACTGACATCAATACAAACCAAGTCAGGGAGACTACCACACGACATAGCAGTGACACGGGACGGAGATCTTGTTTATACTGACGAGTATAAACACACTATAAACTTAATTAAGAATAAACAGATACAGACCGTGATCACACTACAGGGGTGGATACCTCTCCGTGTCTGCTGTACCGCGGGTAACGACCTCCTGGTTACCATGATCAGTGATGATCTCAAACAATCCAAAGTCGTACGTTACTCCGGCTCCACAGAGAAACAAAGCATTCAGTTTGATGATCAGGGTCGTCCTCTCTACTCATCTGGTGGTTTATATAACTATAAATACCTCAGTGAGAACAAGAACCTGGATATCTGTGTGGCTGACCGGTCAGCTAGTGCAGTAGTGGTGGTCAATCAGTCAGGAAAACTCCGATTTAGATACACTGGTCATCCCTCTAATACCAAGCAATCATTTACTCCAGTCGGCATCACTACAGACAGCCAGAGTCACATCCTGACAGCAGACTATCAGCGTATCCACATCCTAGATCAGGACGGACAGTTCCTCCGTTACATTCACTGTCATTTAAAGCTTCCATTAGGTTTATGTGTGGACATCAGAGACAACCTCTTTGTGGCTGAGTGGCTCACTGCTAAAGTGAAGAAAATCAAATATCTATAAACACAGTGTTAATTACATCTACCAACACAGTGTTAATTACTCAGCTCTACACAGTGTTAATTACATCTACCAACACAGTGTTAATTACATGTCTAACCACAGAGTAACTTACAGCACAGTGTTAATTACATCTGCTTGTTAATTACATCTGCTTGTTAATTACAACCCTGTGTTAATTACAGGCCTGTGTACATTACAGTCCTCTGTTTGTGATGTGTAACATGTACTTGTGTTTGTGAGTTTAACAGAACATTATTTTGTTGTGAATTAATTTGTGTTTGATTTTACAATGTTTATATTAGATAAACATGATACAGAGTTCAGTCTTGCATTATTACTGAGTACTTACTTAGATTTGTAGTACTGTAACAGAGAGTGACCCCAAACGTCAAGTCTTCATCACAGATCTTCAGATTCAAGGTCACAGTCTTCTGTTTACCCTCAATAACATCACACCACTTATCTAAATCTCCACCGTCCTACAAAATAAACAAAGTGTGATCATATCAAACTGAATTGTCAAGGATAGTCTGTGATATATTTACATGTTTACATAGATGTCAATGTAATTGGAAGGAAAAGAAGATATGGCTGAACCGGGAATCGAATCCAAGGCCCTTCGTTCCTAGGATATGATAGGACCAGGAATTGGACCCGAGACCCCTGTATTACTAGTCAGGTGCTCTAACCACTGAACTATCCAGATTGATATCAATGATTTGACTGGACCGGGAATCAAACCCGACACCCCTGTATTACATATGTAAAAGTCAGGTGCTCTAAACACGCAAAACTATCCAGGCCGATATCCACAGTACAAAGTGAGCTTTTCCAATCAAAATTTGTCTGCTGTTATTAACTTTTCGCATTATGATCTTCTCTAGGAATTCAAGTTTGTTCAAATGAAGGATCAAAGGGGAAATAATCAAGAAAAGGCAAAAATAGGGTGGGGTCATTTAAAATCTTCTCAAGAACCACTGGGCTAAAAAAATTGAGATTGATGTAAAAGTTTCCTGTATATATTAGAGATACAAGTTTGTTAAAACCATGGCCTGCCTGGGGTGGGGTAGGATGTCATCGGGAAATCAAAGTTTTACATGGAGATATAGAGGAAAAATTTTCTTCACAAGACTAGAAGGTCATAGTTAATCATATCAATATGCAAGCATGCCCAGGTAGTGCAGATTCAAGTTTGTTCAAGATGTTGTCCTCGGAGGGGGGGGGGGGGGGGGGGGGGGGGACACAATACAATAATGGACCCAAGTTTTATACAGGGATATATAGAGAAATGTTTTTGAAATTCTTCATCTCAACAACAGCAGGGTCATGTTAATATGCAAACACGTTCAGATAGTGCAGGTAACTTACTTAAACAAATCATTTTCAAGTGTAGCAGGTGTATGGATTTAAGTATTTATATCCCTGCAACTATAGCTGAGGAGGGGGAGGAATATTGTCCTGTCCTGTATGTCTGAGATTTATATGAAAGCCTCCCGACATAGTGCAGATTCAAGTTTGTTCAAATCATGGCCCCCGGGGGTTAGATGGGGCCACAATAGGGTATCAAAGTTTTAGATACAAATATATAGGATAAATCTTTTAAAAATCTTCTCAAAAATCACTGAGCCAGAAAACCTGATATTTACATGAAAGCTTCCTAACATAATGCAGATTCAAGTTTGTTCAAATCATGGCCCCCAGGGGTGGGATGGGGCCACAATAGGGGATCAAAGTTTTACATAGAAATATATAGGAAAAATCTTTAAAAATCTTCTCAAGAACCACTGAGCCAGAAAAGCCGATATTTACATGAAAGCTTTCTTACAGATTTCAGGATGGGTCACAAGGGGGGATCAAAGTTTGCAAACAAATTTATAGGGAAAAGCTTTAAATACGAGTCAAGGTGACTCAGGTGAGCGATGTGGCCCTTTGGGCCTCTTGTTAAGAATACCAAACTTAGGCAGTAATCTACCACATGCACATCTTTGATCATCTTAGAATTTCATCAAAACCGGAATAGACGGTGTGATGTCAAAATTATTGATTTTTGTGGTCTTGAATACAAAAGAGTTCCGCTTCATGGCAGCCTCTATAGATGGCGGGAATTTCAATTGTTAACGTTTAAAATTAGTACTGAGGCTTATCTAGGCCATGTATCAACACAATAATATGACAAATCTTTATCATATAATTAATCTTATCATTTATTACGTAAAAAAATTTGGGTTGCCTTTCTCTTTAATATGCAAATACCTTCAGATAGTGCAGCTAACTCACTTAGACAAATCATTTTCAAGTGTAGCAGGTGTGTGGATTTAAGTATTTATATCCCTGCGACTATAGCCGGGGAGGGGGAGGCATATTGTCCTGTCCTGTATGTCTGCCCCCTACTTTAACATGTGTACTAACTTTTGAATTGAGTCATATGGCTCTCATATTTCATATATCGGTATTCTATGCAACAAGACCTTCCTGATAGTTTTTAACCCTGTGACTTTAACTGTAATTAAGAGTTTGACTTTTTATTAAGAATACCAAACTTAGGCAGTATCTCCTGAACTATTTAAAGTACAGCCTTTGGATTTTGTATTTAGATTCCTTATGACAGAACCTTACATTTTACACCAATGTCTTTGACTTTGCGGTCTTGACCTTAAAGTTTGACTTATCTTTCAAAACTTCAACCGAAACTTGAACCTTGCTGCTCATTACTTTTGAATTGTGAGTGATAGGTCTTTCATTTTTCATATGTTCTTCTTGTGACAAAACCTTTTTACGTATCAAGGTTTTTAAACTTGTGACCTTGGAGTTTGATCAACTTTGAAGAAAACCTCACCAAGATCATATCTTCGGAACTATTTAAGTTAGTGTTTCAAATTTTGTGTATAAAATACCTTATGACGAGACCCTTTGATAAGATGATATTGTGACAAGGCAGTTCTTTTCCTACCTTGTCACAATAAATGACAAGGCCTTTCCTTTCCCACCGATCCCGTGGGGATCCGAGTTAGAATAGGTCCTCAGTACCCCTTGCTTGTCGTAGAAGGCGACTAAATAGGGCGGTCCTTCGGATGAGACCGAAAAACCTGAGGTCCCATGTCACAGCAGGTGTGGCACGATAAAGACACCCTCCTCCTCAAAGGCCAAAAGCGCCGAACATAGACCTAAATTTTGCAGCCTTTCACCGGCATATGAGTGAAATATTCTCAAGAGGGACGTTAAACAATATTCGATCAATCCTTTCCTACCAAAGTTGTTGACCTTGTAACCTTAACCTTGATCTTGACCTACTTGTAGAAAAACTTGTCCTAGGGAATGTTTCCTTGAATATTTAGGTAGGTCTTTCATACTTTGTATATAGATTCCTGATGGCAAAACCTTTAATCTCATACCATGACCTTTGACCTTGTATCAAGGTTATGTAGTGCTCATTTGGGCTATATTGGGATCATAATATGGGGTTAATTTTTTTTTTACATTGGAATAAAGATTGAAAACAAATTTTTTTAAAGATCCCAACAGCAGAATAAGAGGGTTCACCTTGATTCAGGTGAGCATTGTTGCTTATAAGGCTCTTGTATTGGTGACTGATGAATTACCTTTAAGCATAACATTTTAACTTGGTGTGAGGATGGTTCCATGTTACTCAGTTGGTAGGGCACCTGACTAGAGATTCTCAGAGCACCTGACTAGAGATTCTGAGAATACCTGATTAGAGATTCTGAGAGCACCTCACTAGAGATTCTGAGAGCACCTGATTAGAGATTCTGAAATCGCCTGCCTAGAGATTCTGAAAACACCTGACAAGAGATTCTGAGAACACCTGACTAGAGATTCTGAGAGCACCTGACTAGAGATTCTGAGAGCACCTGACAAGAGATTCTGAGAGCACCTGACAAGAGATTCTGAGAGCACCTGACTAGAGATTCTGGGAGCACTTGATTAGAGTTTATAATAGCACATGACTAGAGATTCTGTGAACACATGACTAGAGATTCTGGGACCCTGGGTTCGAATTCCAATCTAGTCCATTGTATTTTCTGTAGCAAACAGTTAGGTCTACAAATATTCATGGGAAAGTAAGCTATCCTACAACACATAGAAAACAAATGCCCCCGCTTGTGGGACACATAGAACGTTACTAATCAGTCATAAATCACCCACATGTTCAGACACATGACCGCTGACAGTAAACAGTGTAGCATGTCGTCCAGAGAGAGAAAGCATTAATGGGTAAACCCGGTACTTTGATATACTATGCAGAAATAATGAGATACATCTCAAATGCAAAGTAAAATTTAAGTGTGGATCAGTATGAACATTTCATAAACCAAGAGCTGGGAGAAACACAAGCAGGTCTTTAAAAGTAAGCACTATTTTTATCTGAACTCATCACACTTTTAATTAAAAACATTGTTCGGTCAATAGGGATATGGAAATGCTTTCGTTAGAGGAATTCTTTATAATTTCTTAACTTTAGAAAGCAGAGGATAATCCCATACTTGAAAAGTAAGTGTGGATCCCCGAAGGGGTATTTATGTCTCCCTTCTTCCAGGGGGAGAAGTATTGTTTTTGTACATAGTTATAGTGGATCTGAGGGGTGGAGTGTGTAAAATAGTTTGTGTACATTTCTCCTCCTATATGGCTTATCTGAGTTCATTATGTCTTTGTTCCTGCCCATGCTTTCTCCTCCATACCATGCAGTACATTAAGAGCAGGTTTCACTTGATGCACCTCCAGTTTGGGGAGATGAGGAGGGATTTCTTTTTCATCAAAACAACTTCTATTAAATCTTCTACACAACAAAGAACAAGGTACGGTTGTATACATAAAAAGGCCCAAAAAATTTCTCTCTATAAAATGTGTCTGGAATTAACCTTAATCAGCGTTTTAAGAAAGTAAAATAAATGCCAGATATACTATGTCAACAAAATCAGAATGATAGTCCTAAATGGATAGCATTATGACATCATGAATAAGACATTTCCCGCCTTTTTCTCAAAATAAGCCTGAAAACTATCAAATGTCATACAAATTATTGCTCAGGAAAAGATGTGCACATTTGTCGAGCAAAATGAAAATGATATATATTGTGTATTATTTTGAGATGAAAAACATGTTTCAATATGAATTTGCTCGACGCATGCGCTGTATGTTTTCTAAAAGGAAAACCACCTGAATTTGTGGATATTTTCATTGAAAATAGCATTTTTGCAATTTTATGCCAACTTCAAGCTCTCGTCATATGACACAAATCATTTTGCTGATCAAACTGAGTGAATTTTGGGTTTGCTAAACTATTCCTTAATTGAATGCCAGGATTTGAGCTCCAAGTGAAATCATCAATATTTTGGGCCAGATGACTGTAGAAACTGTACCTACTTCTTTGCTGTCATTGAAAATCACGTGATTCAAGATCTCTGAGTCAGCATGAAAAAACCTATCAATTCCAGATGATTTGTTTTTGTACAAAGTCATACCCCCGCCCCCACCGATGACCATGATTTGAAAATACTTCAATCTTAATACCTTGGGATGGAATGCTTGTATATTAGTTCGAGTATCCATGGCCCAGCTGTAAGAGTTTTAAAGATATTTCCTATGCTGTGTGACGTGTTAGGCCGTTTTGGCACACTAATTTTGACTATGGATAACTACATTTACCTGATCAGGATATAAGGCTCACAGCGGTGTGACCGGTCGACCGGGGATTCTTACTCGTTCTAGACACCTGATCCCATCCCTGGTGTGTCCAGGGGTCAGTGTTTACCCAACTATCTATTTTGTATTGGTTATAGGATTATGAGATTGATCACTGTTCGTTATCTATGCCTTTCCTATAATCCCTATATAACACTTTGATTCCCTATCATGATCTCACCCTATCCCCAGGGGCAAAAATTTGAACAAATTTGAATTTGCACTACCTGGAAAAGCCTACACATTAACATATAGTAATCATGACCCTGTTTTTCTTAAGACGATTTTTAAATATCCCCCTTTAAAATTTTGATTCTGTATCGTGGCCACATCCTACTGTCAGGAGCCAAGATTGGGAGCAACATTAAACTACATTACCTAGGGATGGTTGTATATCAAAGTATTCATGGCCCTGCTGTAAGATTATTAAAGATATTCCCTATACATTCCTGTGTAAAACTAGGATTCCCTATAGTGGCCTCACCTTACCCCTAGGAACCTTAATTTGAACAAACTTGAATCTGCACAACCTGGGAATGCTTGCATATCAATATGATTACTATTATGACCCTGTTGTTCCTGCGAATTTTTAATGCTTTATCCCATGCTTCACCATGTAAAACTTTGATCCCCCATAGTAATCCGATCTTACCCATTGGTACCATCGTTTGAACAAACTTGAATCTACACTATTTCAGGAAGCATTCATATAAATTTCAACTTTTCTGACCTAGCAGTTCTTGAGAAGATTTTTAAGTGACTCCACCCTATTTTATATGATCTCCCCTCTGGAGAGAGCATGACCTTCCATTTTGCACAAACGTGAATTCTCTTTACCCAAGCATGCTTTGAGGTAAGTATGGTTGATATTAGTCCTGTGGTATGTGCTTGAGAAGAAGTCGAAAATGTTAAAAGTTTAGGAAGAGACTGATGCTGGACAATAATTGATCAGAATAGCTCACTTTAGCTTTCAGCTGATGTGAGCTAAAAAGGGTAAGCACTACATGCCCCAGCCATTGCATGAATGAGGCATAAAAACGGAACATTTTACATAATTTCATAAACAAACCTGACATTTTCTACAGCAATAGAACTATCCAAGTCCTACAGACTGTCAGAGTCGCAGGACAATTATCCTCGTCAATCAGCCAGACATCTCAAGTAACTGCTACCCTGTAAAATTTATTTCAACATTAAGGACTAGGTAACCAAAATGACTTTTTCACACCATTATATTATGCTATTAGAACATGAATGTCTACAAAAAATCCATGTAATCATTCTGAATGTACCAAACTGAGAAGAAACCTCAATTTAAAAACATTCATAACACAATATCTAACCTCTGTATACATCAAGTCCTAGGCGACATCAATGAAAAGTTTCTCACACCCTCACCTCCCAACGTAAAGTTCAGAAAATAGTTCTCCATCCCCTCACGTCTCAACATAATGCTCATAGAATAGTTCTCATCCATGTCACCTCACTACATAAAGTTCAGAAAGCAGTCCTCCAACCCCTCACGTCTCAACGTTAAATTCAGAAAATAGTTCACCATCCCTCACCTCCCAATGTAAAGTTCAGTATTTGTAAACATGTTTAATACTTAAACCATGTACATATATGAATAAAGAGTCTTAAAAGTTCATTGTAATGATATCAATCTTCCTTATTCCTGTTTTTAAAATAAATTTTACGGCATCTGTAACAATTTTTACTTAAGGGCAGATTCTACCCAAAATTTAAGGATGAAGGATTGGTGAAAAATCAATAGAAAACATTATGTGTTGTTGAATTAGTGTATCTGGTGTCAACAACAAACATTATTAACAAGAGGCTCATGGGCCACACCGCTCACCTGAGTTACCTTGGCCAATGTTTAAAGATTTTTCCTATATAATAACTTGTAAAACTTTGATCCCTGTTGGGCCCCTATCCTACCCCCAGGGTCGATGAATTTTACAAACTTGAATCTGCACTATGTCTGGAAGCTTTCATGTAAATTTGTACTTTTCTGGCGCAGTGGTTCTTGAGAAGAGGATTTTCAAAGATTTTACCTATATATTCGCATGTAAAAGTTTGATCCCCTATTATGGCCTCAAAGGGGGTCATGGTTTTAACAAACTTAAATTTGTACTATGTCAGGAAGCTTTCATGTAAATTCCAGTGGTTCTTAAAAAATGATTTTTAAAAATGACCCCACCCTATTTTTTGTGATTTTCTCCCCTTTGAAGGACAGTACCCTTCATTTGAAACAAACCTGAATCCCCTTTACCCAAGGATGCTTTATGCCATGATTGGCTGAAATTGGTCGAGTGGTTCTGGAGAAGATTTTTATAAATCGTCAATGTATTTTCACTATTTCTCTATTAATTCCCCTTGGAAAGGGGCATGGTCCTTCATTTGTACAAAATTGAATCCCTTTCACCCAAGAATGCTTTGTGCCAAGTTTTGTTGAAATTGGCCCACTGGTGCTGGAGAAGAAGATGGAAATGTAAAAAGTTTATGATGATCCCGACAACAGACAACGTACAGATTTTAGTCAGAGAAGCTCACTTAAGCCTTTGGCTCTGGTGAGCTAAAAATGGACCTAATGTACATTATTTCAGCACAATAAATTTCAGAATGTCCCCACCATTATACCATAATTGGGGTCATTGGCCTGTTGTTTTTGTCCTTCCCAGGCACCGATGGCCTTATCCTATCCCCTGGAGCCAAAATTAAAACAAAATAATACATTTTAGGAGAGTTTCACAATATTTATAAAGGTTTCATCATTTCTACCTCGTTAGTTCTGGAGACGATACTTAAAAGACCTCATCCTATCTTTCTTCATTTTTTGATTATCTAACCTTTGACGGTAGGAGGCCCTTCATTTAGACGAAATTGGGCTCTGTGATTGTAGAGAAGTTAAAAATAAGTTTACAGACAGATGGACAGACAGATGTACAACAGACAAGTGGTGACCAGAAAAGCCCACTTGATCTTATAGCTCAGATGAGTTAAAAAGATAGAAATTTTACCAGCTCCATACAAAAGTTTGTCTCCAGAAATGGATCAGATGCTAAGAAAACTTCTTTCTGCTTTTAAGAGATACCGGTAGGAACTGCTCCTACTGCAGGGTGTCACCATCTCATGAGGACCAGGGAGCTGAAAAACCAAAGTGACAATGAGTGCTGGAATGGCCAGAAATCAGACAGGTAAGTGAAAGTTTGAGCAAATTAAAAATCTTCTTGAATTTTGTGAAAGGAAACCAGCTTGTTATCTTTTAAACAGAAGACTCACTGTCCTTATTGGTCACCTGAACATTGGTTATATGTAACACTAAGACTAGAAAGTCAATAACAATTTCCCTATTTTGACCCTGCCTTCAAGCCTGACCCTGACAGAGGGGTAATGGATTTTACAATTTCAATCCAGTTTTTTTTTTTTAAGGTCTTCATTTTGGGGCAGTGCTCCAAGTCACATCTGCTATCAGGTCGCAAAATGGCGACCTAGAAAGATTTCTGGTCGCCATTTTCAAATTTCTAGTCGCCATGTTTAAAATTTCTACTCGCCATGGTAAACGATTTTGTAAAGAAGACCTATAAGTTTTTTTTTTAAATTTGAATATCTTTCAAGAAAAAATCTACACCTATGCATGCATTTTGTTTGTTTTATTTTGAAACTGAATAGAACTGTGCTGTGAAACATGCTGGATGCTAAAAAGTCAAGTATTTACTCTGACAAAAGTTGTATTGCATTGGGCCATCCTGTATATTTTACAGTACGCTTCTAGGGAAGAAAACCCAGCGGAAAACCCAGCGTTCCACACAAGGATTTAAGTGCTTTAAAGTCCTCAATAAGTGGGCCTTCACTGCTTAAATGCGAATAAGAGCTTCTACTTGATGTTGGATCTTTTGCTGAACAATCAGTACCAGCATCAATAAGAACACTACATCCCGAGTTTGTAATTGTCTGTGAAAATTAGCAGCAACAGTTGCCCTGCTCGACTTACTGCTAATAATGCAGTCACGGACAAAGACGACTGTCTCTTACTGTTACCGTGAATAGTTACATTTCCACATTTGAAAGATGTACACCAGGTCATGGTGGAATCGGACAATGGGTGTCCAGAAATTGTGGACGTTGCTGGCTAATTGGCCTCACAAATTCTGCAAAACATTTTCAAATTTGCAATCTCTGTATATCAACCACAAAAATTCCTTCAGCCATTAGAACTGGGGGTTTTCCTATACTTTTGCATTTTTCTTTAGACACAGCTATGTCATCTTTTAATGCAGAACTTTCTCCGTGTGATTCTTGAATTTCTTCGTTACATGTACTAGGCCGAGGCTTCTACTTTTTACTAAGTCCAAAGTGCTTTAACCCTCGTTTTAGCGCCATCTTGATTGCTTTCAAACGCTGTTTTGACCGAGACTGAAAAATATTTATTCAGACTTCCGATCCCAATTACAAAATTTTACTGGATGCCCAATTTTTTTCCACTCATAAAAATGCAACTTAAATATAATCTCTAGTCGCAAAATTGATTTTCTGGTCGCTAATGCGACCGTTTTACTTGCAACTTGGGGCACTGCGGGGGCCTGGACCTTTCCAATTGGGAAAACTAATGGAATTTGAAAGAATTAGGGATAAAACAATCCATAGAGTTTCAAATAAGAAGACGCCAAAAACTTAGATTTACTTAACAATAAGGCAAAAATTGTAATCTATGGGTCAGTGAAGATTTATGAACAATGAGGCTACCCTGCTTTGATTAGTTTTCATTGTTTGGGAATTTTAAAGCACAGAATGTCAAAAATACCTACTTTTTAGCATTGGGAATGGGAACTTATCTAAGCCCCATACATACCCTAACAAGATGTGTTTGTGAAACACAAATGCCCCCGATAATGGCCAATTCCGAAGATGGTCAAGGTCAAAAGGACAAATATGTTGGTACCAGTAGAAAGATCTTGTCACAAAAAATGCTCATATACAATATGAAAGCTCTAATATTTACCATTCAGAAGTTATGACCTATGTAAAAAATTAAATAAAAGTAGGTCAAATGTCAAGGTCAAAAGGATTAGTACCAACGGAAAGGTCTTGTCACAAGGAATACTCATGTGCAATATCAAAGCTCTATCTCTTACCGTTCAAAAGTTATTAGCAAGGTTAAAGTTTTCAAAAAGTTGGTCAAACTCCAAGGTCACAGGGTCAAAAATTGTTGGTACCCATGGAAAGATCTTGTCACAAGGAATACTCATGTGAAATATCAAAGCTCTATCTCTTACTGTTCAAAAGTTATTAGCAAGGTTAAAGTTTCAGACGGAATGACAGAGTGACAGAATGACAGACAGTACAAAAACAATATGCCCCCCCCCCGATCTTCAATCTCGGGGGGCATAAAAATTAGAGGTCTTTTCAAACATCATAAAAAAACATTCAGATGGTGGGCCCTCCTATACACATTATCAAAGCAGACAGGCATACAGACATTACTGTATCATAATACATCCCATCTACAGACGGACATACAGACATTACTGTACCATAATATGTCCCATCTACAGACAGACATACAGACATCACTGTACTACGATACGTCCCATCTACAGACAGACATGTATACAGACATTGCTGTACTATTTTACATCCCATCTACAGACGGACATACAGACATTACTGTACCGTAATACGTCCCATCTACAGACGGACATACAGACATTGCTGTAGCGTAATACGTCCCATCTACAGACAGACATACAGACATCACTGTACTACGATACGTCTCATCTACAGACAGACATGTATACAAACATTCCTGTACTATAATATGGTACAATGTAGGGGTGAAACGATACAGTATCTTCTCGATTCGATTTTCGATACTTTAGTCTCGATTCGATGATTTTCGATGTGATACAATAGCATGTACCAAATTCTTTATAATGCTAAGCTTTGTTTTTCATGTTTCGTTGTATTTATTGCTCTCTGCAAATAAATTCTACATAATGTAAAACCGTTTAACATAGAGCAACACTCTTAATTATCACTTGTCCTAAAGCCGAAATGTCGCCATACCCAGGATTTAAACATTGGGGGTGCATTTTTCAACTCGACTGCGTCCATTTTGATACAGCAAAGTTTACTCGTATGTTGATTGGGCAATTTTCAATTCCATTGGCTAATCAGAAACCGTGTTATCAAGGGCAATATGTGCAATGATTTTAGAACAATAAATCGAACATCGAATCTAGACCACTACGTCGCGATTCGGTCGCATCGCGGTGCATAGTTTCACCCCTAGTACAATGCATGTAGCTATAACTCATGTCTTTGAATATGAACCAATATGTAATAACACCATAAGCAAGTGCTGTATTATAATTTACATAGTCTAAGGGAGATAACTGTAAAATCTGCCTTCATGCTCTTTACACGATCTAAACTTTTTATATTAAAGTAGGGGTCTAGTAGCGTGACGTCATGTCCGGATCGAACTCCAGTATTGGTTCACATACTATTATTATTGGGTGGATTTATACTGTTTTTACATTTACCTGGATGTTTTTTAATTTAGTAAAATGAATACAATAACACTCCATCACTTATATTTAAGTAGACTATGGATCCAATCTTCTTTCCATTTTTTGTCATCTAATTCACACATAAAACCAGAGGTACATATTTGTTTAATTGATATACAGGCCGGGGTATTACATGTTAAAATTATCTGTAAATTAAAAAAAATTCATGATATGCAATCATGCACTTGTGGAATTAAATAAAACAATTCTGCATTTGTTATATATTTGTTATCTTGTTATATATTTGTTATCTTCTGTTATGTGAAAATCATCTTCAAAATGGTTATTTTGGCCCAAAAATGTAAATATAAATTGAGATGCTGTGAAAATATTATGCTGAGAAAGGGCAGATTTTTTAAATGTATTTTAACAAGCATTCATATATGAACATAATATGTGAGTTTGAATGAAAAATCACAAGTCAAATTTTTAAAATATTCATATTAGTGGTGTTGCAGTGCCGTATTTTTGACTGCCGAGGGCCTGTATTGAGTTCAATTTTGTACCACCATTATTAAAAAACATGAAACTATGTTAATATTTCACTTTTAATTATTTAGTTAAACATATTTATTTCATATTTGAGGAAAAAAATTGCAGCATCATACCTCAAACAAAATTTTATGGACATATTCTAGGACTTCTTCAATGAATTCTGATATTGCCGTTTGACAAATGGGGGTACACGTAATAAAAATACCATAATTTACTCATTATACTGACAACCCCCCATTTTTTTGTTTTTATCATACCCTGAAATGAACAATCTAAGTATCTAAACTCAAATTTTTGAGAAATCACAAGTAGGTCCAGGACTAGGGACCTACCTTAAATATGAATACTTCTCTTAGTCTTTTCACGGCAAATGATGACACCCATTGATTGCTACATTCCACCAATTTTCAATAAAGTGTTCAGTCGCCAACATCAGGCAATGATGGTGAGTTAAGAAAATGTCTTCTGCCATTCATACAAGTCCCTAAAAAAATTCAATGATAAGTTATTGCCAAAATTGAGAATGTAAATGAGGCTGAGATGATTGTGTCAAAGATGTTGCCAGCTGGTAAATGTCACGTCCCTCAGGAGCAAAGTCCCTACAATTGTAATTTCTGTTTAGAGGGATGCAATGTAAATTAATAACCCCCTGTATACATTATGTACTCGGAGGGTGGGTGAGTCGTTCTTGCAGCCAGCAACACAAACTGTGTACTCCTTCCATGTAAGTGTCAACTCAAAGCATGAAAATAATTAAAATGGTGACAAAGAATGAACTTTGCTGAATACATGGTCACTTACAAGAAGACAATGACAAAACAAAGATGATGTTAACTTATGTGTTAGTTGACATGACAAATAAAACCCCAGACTCATTTTTAAATAGTTGCCTTTAAACATTTAAAGTGTGTAACAAGAAGATTTGATTTATTTCTTCAAGATATTAGAAATATTTGGTTTGTTCTTAATTATTTGCTAGTAGTTAACATGGTTATTAGGTATAATATATATACTATATGAAGTAAGTTTCAACAATGAATGTTTGAAATCTAAGAACTTTTTTTTAATGAAAGTGTTTTATTTTATTCAGTCATGAAATTTTAGCCAACCGTTTTCATATCCATTGGGCCAAAGGGGCAGAAAAAGTTCTCAGCTGATTCTAAAAAAAAAATCAGTTAATAGTTGGCCAAGTCACCAGGAAGTACAAATGTATGCATAATTTAAAATAATGTAGCCCTGTACCTCGTAATGCTTCTCGAGAAACTTCTCTGATTGGACGCACAGTGCTGTCCACTCTTCTGATAATGGACCAGATAGCTCGACCATTCAATATCTGTGTGCAGGGTAACTGCTACGATCCCCACCATTAGCTTAGTGAACAGCATCCTAGATAAAATATATAGACAACACGATTCAAATAAAACACATCAACATTTCAGTTCAAAAACAAGCAAGTCATAATGTAGACAGGATCACGAGACCGGGACAAAAAACGTAGACATCCCGAGCATCACTCTAATTGTTCAAACAGGGCTTGAAGCTAACTTTTTATTTCACCAGTCCAGCCGGACTGATGGGGTATAATTTCAACCAGTCCACAGAAAATTTACCAGTCCAACAGATTTTTCCAAATTATTAAAATGAAATTTAACTCAATATGTCTCTGACAATATTGTAACACTTATGTGAGATTTATGTGTATTAATCGGGTTCATCTGATATCTACAAAAGCATGCCAAATGTGTGTATAAGATTTCATAAGTATATTTTCCAAAATGATGCTTTAGAAAATTAACCAGTCCCATCAGACTGACTAAAACAAATGTCAGTCAGTCCGCCAGACTTTTAACCAGTCACAGACTAACGGGCATATGTTAATTTCGAGTCCTGACAAAAAAGTAGACATCCCAAGCATCACTCTAATCAGGGGCGGATCCAGGAATTGCAGTTACGGGGGCGCCACTTTATGAGGCAGGGGGTCTGGAGGCCCCAGTGGATCCAGGGCAGAGCTCTGGTTGAGGCCCAGGAAGCAAAGCCCCCAGAAGCTCCTGGATTTTACAGATTTCATTGGTCTCAAGTGAAATATGTCTCCTATTTATAGTCATTTGTACAATTTTCTATCATTATATTATAAGATGAAGTTAATAAAATGACACAAATTTTAAGGGTTTTTGGAAAAAAATTAAGTTCTCCCAATGAAGTAATTCAAGAAATCAAAAGATTTTGTCATTCATTTCTGCAGGAGGGGAAGAAATCATTGTTTCTTTTATCATTTACATTTTTCTAAACAAGATACCATGATTTACCTTAAATTTGAAAAATATAGGGAGTGGGGGGTGGAGAAGCGGCTGCATCCCCTTCAATCTGCCAGTGCTAATTGTTCAGACAAAAAGGTAGACATTCCGAGCATCATTCTAATTGTTCAGATACAAATCATTAGTTTTTCAATTATTCTTTGATACTAATCTGATTTTAATTTTTACACAAAATGATGCATTTTAATGGACTGTGCCCCAAAACGAAACCCTGCAGCTATAAATAGTGCATCCCCACTACCCTGGGGGTAATGATGTATTGTAAACAAACTTCATATGAATCTACAAGACTAGTACACATGATATACTTTTGATGTTGTGCCCCACAACAAAATTCTACAGGTGGACATAGTGCATCCTCTCCACCCTGGGCTCAAGGGTGGTGATGTAAACAAACTATGACTCTACAAGGGTGGTGATGTAAACAAACTACGACTCTACAAGGGAGGTGATGTAAACAAACTATGACTCTACAAGGGTGGTGATGTAAACAAACTATGATTCTACAAACAGGGTTTGACACTAAGGCACGTCCGACCGACTGAGTCTACTAAATGATAGGTCCGGTCTGGTAAAATGTCGATTTACTAGTCCGACTGGTCGTGTTGAAAAAATAAACAAGAAACTTTACTTTAAACCATAAGATATTTTATTCTTAACTAAAAATGAATAACTGTAGAGTTTACGAGCAATTTTGAACCGCATGATGACACAATCTCTATTTTTAGTTGTAATAAATAAGTCGCGGTCGGAAGTGATGTTTTATGACATCTACTCGATGTTAATATGTGTAAAGTTATGTTTTAGATGAATTTATTTTCATTTTTTTAAATGTTTATTTGAATCAAATATAAGAAAGAATTTATCAAATTAATCGTAAACAGCCATTTTTCGGTGTTGACATATGTGCGGGAATGTCTCTACATTCAAATACGACTTCTCGTCCTCAAGGAAAGATGCCCCAAGAGAAAAAAAGTAAAAGGTTGGGAAGAAACCAAGCAGGGCTTATGATATAGAGATTTAAAAAACGGTTGAGGCCATTTTATTTTAAATTGACTAGAGAATTTCCATGCCGGGTAGAATTTAAAAAAAAACAGAAAATGTGTTTGAATATGAAAGCATTAAATTGAATGACGAGACTAAAGCTCTATTTTGAGATAATTAAGTACGTTTTAGTTCATACAAACTTAATGTACATTTAAATATGGAGAAACTATCAGTTTCTGGAAAGTTGGTCGGGGCTAGTGGATATAAGGTCAGGTCTAGCAAAAATCATATGAAGTAGCCCAACTGGTCTAGTGCTAAAAACGTAAATGTCAAACCCTGACAAACCATTAAGATGCTAGAACAAATAATTTTGAAGAATTGCATTCATTTCATCCTTCAAATGATTTTCATTAAAAATGTCTAGATTGATGATATGTAATAATTAGAACTCTTTTTGACCACATCCTAACCCCAGGGGTCATCTTAACATGAAATAATTGTAATCTACACATGAAGATAATCATCTGAGTTACACCTTATAGCTGAACCTGAGAGTTGTGTTGTAAACAAATCTGTGACCCCACCTTAAACCCAAGAATCGTGTTGTGCACAAATGTAATGTACGTCAAGATGATGCTTGCATATATCTATTAATTTAAATTGATGGTTCCAAAATAGAATATTTATATTAGAAGAAAACAGTTTTCCTCCGGGACCTCACCCTCACCTCAAGAGTTATGATATGAACTAACTTGAATTTACACTTCATGAGGATACATGTATATTGATTTCTCTATATATACCAATAACCATTGCGATTCTTCAGAAGATTTATGACAGAGACTTGATGGGCGTTACTGGTCACACGAGCTTTTGTATGTCCATATTTTTTCAGCTCCCATCTGAGATCATTGTGTCTACAAACTGGAATCTACACTAGTCTACATGAGGATATGGCATTACAACTTAGAGAATTATATGTCAGGTGTGGATTTTGAATGTATGTTGAAAGAATTCTTTTGAAATACATTTCTACATAAACCTTTAGACTCCTATACTCCCCTACACTAATGGGTGATGGTCACATTGGTGTGTATAAATTTAACTATCCTATAATCCTTTAAAAGTCCTTACTCCTAGAGTATCAAACATTTTGAACCTTTAGATCAAATGCCATATTGTACCCAAGTGGTTCTTGAGAAAAAGATTTTCAATATTAGGAATTCTATTTAAAACTTCGAACCCCTATTAGCCTAATATTTCACCCTTCTCCCTTACATGCAGTGGGTTACACCCCCCCCCCTCCTTCTTGGTTGAGTTTTTTTTTAAAGAGAGTAATTTTTCTAATTTCGTGGTCTTTATCCCATTTTGGGGTGGAAAAATGTACACACATAGGTCCCACCCCCTTTCAATATTGCTTGGATCCGCCACTGGTGTTTTACAAACACACTCAAAGTTAATTTAGGCCCACATGTGCTTGGGTCATAATCTATGAATGCATATCTAACCTTATACTTATGTTGATTATTTATATATATGTGTATAAGGTAACAGGTTAGGTGTGTATTCATATAATTATGACCCAAGCACCTCACTGCCGCCTGTGGTTAGGCCAAGCACAGGGGCTTCATATCCATTTTGTTCTCAATCTATATATAAATATCCCTGTGCGCCAAGTAAAGGTTGACAATCCCATATATTTGTTTTATGCAACTCACATATAGATAATTAACAAGACGATATGTTCAGTAATACCTAATAGCACTGTACCCGACAGTCATTTTCACTAAGTACCTGTAAATATCCCTAAAATGAACTGGCATCCATTTCCGTTTTCACAGCAAGTGTCTTCTGCTTCATAAAGAAAGACAACTCTGGTAGATTTTTCGTGGCATGAAACGAACATGGAAAGAGTTGTATTTCTTGAAAACAAAATCATTGGCGGATCCAGAAAATTCTCTCAAAAGGGGAGATGGATCGAAGACCGCAAAATAGCAATTACGGAAAATGTTTGGTTGATAATGTTGAAATAAAACCCACCCACTAGATCCGCCATTTACAAAACACAGACAAGTCACGGATGCACGGAAATAGAAAAAATAGTACAAATCATTTTGCACGGATAATAAAATTGTCCGTGCATTTTTTAAATTATAAAATCAATTGATTTGTGACTTCGAATATACTTTGAATTGTTTTGTGTACACCCCAGGGAATATATGTAGCTAGAATATATCAGTCATGGAATTTTCAGTGCATTGTGACGTCACCGTAATTGTTTCGTCACAAACATTTGTCTGTGATTTGTATGCAATATTTCCGTGATTCCTTCATTATAGGATTAAACATTCTTTTTGAAGAATTTATCGATGTGTAAACTCCGGACATTTTACTCACAAACTGAATAAAAGTGCGAAGCACTTTTATGTTAAGTTTGTGAGCAAAATGTCCGGAGTTTACACATTGATAAATTCTTCAAAAAGAATGTTTGATTCTTATAATTCCAATTCGTTCACTTTATTAACAATTGCAAAAATTTGAATAGTTTCCCTGCACTATGTTATTTGTTTTCAGGCGTGTATGAATACATCGCGTTTTCGGATTTATTGATGTGTAAACTCTTGTTCAGTTTTATTTTTGTCCAATCAAAACAATTGTAATAAATGATATTGGAATTATTACATTATAATAAAAATGTAAAAACTATATTTTTTTCATAATACAAGTATTTTATCATTATTTCATATAAATTCTTCAATTTACAGAATTTCCGTATACTGTAGTATCCGTGACTGAAAAAAAATCTGTCCGTGATTTGATAAATAATACAAATCACGGATTCATTTTGCATGGATGAGAACAATTTCCATAAATTAAAAGATTTCAGAAAGACTTGGGTGTGAAATCTACACCGAGAACACAGAACTCGAAGTTGTTTTACAATCATTTTACGTGATTACGGGGGTTGGTGGGGATCAGTTTCGTTATTGTATTCACTCTACTTTGGCAAAAACTAATGGGTTTATGAAATTAAATCTTCGACCAGATGCAGTTCTAATTTTCGACTAGGCTACAAACCAACGGCAAGCACGGCGAAGACGAGAAAATCCTGCAAAACGTTGATTGTATATAATGACGGTAGACTACATGTAGTACAGATATTCATAATTTAGTATAAACATGATCTGATTTGTTTAGAAATGAAATTTGACTATGAAATAGTTATATGAAGCTCTTCTGATCAGAATTTTTCTCTCTGAATACAAAGTAAATAAATTGAAGATGAATAGGTCTAACTTTATGTGTTGAAAGTTGCATTATCAGACACACACACCCCCCCCCCCCCCACCCCTCCCTCTTTTCTGTTTGAAAAAGAATGTTCAAAGCAAATGGTGGAGCATGTTGAAATTACAAGTTTTTATATCAGGTGAAATAAACCAATTTTTACGGCCATGCAAGAGTTGGGGGATGACTTTTTTCTTCTTTAAATGAAGCACTAATTTGAACGTTGGTTTCCTTATTAGGGTAAAAAAAAAAAATTAATAAAAAATAACGTTAAAGGCCGAGGATTTTGAACAACCGGTCGGTTGAATGAATCAACATGTAAGAATTAAAGCTCGATAAATTTTTTTTTGTATAAATGAGAACGTTAGCCATTGATAAATTAGGCAGATTATTCTTTTTTCTACGTTTTCTTGTATCCATTTGACTGCCTGGTGTGTGACAACCAAACATACAATTTCCGACGAATTCGTTCTTCCTCTGACTTCCAGTTCCAACCATTATACGCAATAAAGAGCCCTTATAGCAGCTTATGTGATGGTAAATTATTCTTCATATAGGCCCTAATGTTGCAAATTTTATTGTAAAAGAATGTTAAAGCCATTTATATTTATTAGTATATTCACCTGTTAAACTAAATTAGCTGCACACGATACTTGTAAAAATCCTATGAAAATAAATTCAAAAGAAACTCTGATCTGGCTATAGAATATATCCGAGTCAGGGTGGGACTTTGGCACATGAAACCAAAGGGGGATGAGGGGGTGCCAACCTTTTTTGTCAATCAACCTGCTCCAACTTGACACCCCCCCCCCTCCCTTTTGAAAAAAAACCCCAAACGATGCTGATGTGGGTTAGAAATAGCGCAACTAATAACTATCTATATTTCTCTTATTGACACCATCCAGAGAATGTACTCTGAAATTATCGTACATTTATCATTAACCAGTCAGTAAATTATTTCAACTGATTCGGAATAAATAGGACCTTGATCGATCTTCTTGCTCGTATTCCGCATAGGCGCTCCCAAGCTTAATTGTTAATATATATATATATATATATATATATATATATATATATATATATATCTACTATACTATAAACGTTATGTTTATAGTATAGTAGATATAGGGCCTATATTTTTTTAACAATTAGGCTGGGGAGCGCCTATGGTATTCCGATGAAAAATCGTCGATGTGGCTGGCATTTGCATTAATGATGAGTTCAGAGTGAACTCCTTGTATCTTCATTCAAAAATTCCTCCAGTTGCGAATGAATCGTCTATGGGTGTGCTTTTGTTTTGATTCGCAAATCTGAGTGTGGTCTTTTATGAAATCAGGAACGATAATTGAGTAACGATTTTTTTATTCCGACTATTTTGCACTTCAATTTCTTCGAGTTAATATCTGTCATATCGTTATTGATCTTTAAAAAAAACATTTTTATGAGGAGTCTATTAAACAAAGTTGATAATTATGGAGAGAAAAGTAAAGTACCTCGGTGCACTTCATACTATATGATGTCACAATATAAAATTACGTCACGACGTACAGGTCAATAGTTGTATCGCGGGGAAAACGTCATTATTTTCTCGTTATATTTATTGCCGTTATCTAGTGTTCAAACTGTATGTAAATGTGAACCATCACACAAGTATTTCCCCCTCTTTTAATTCAGAAAAACCAGTAATAAAACACACGCTTGTGGACATGCATTACGCGAATAAAAACTTGACGCTTATTCCTGGGGAGCTAAGTGCAGTTATTTAAAAATTACTATACCAATATGGAATTTTAAAATTCCCCCTGCCCCCGCTGGATCCGCGATTGAATACAAGTGCGCAAGGTACCCGTTATCACTAATATTGGCATACTAATATACCATAACGTCGCCTGTTTTGATAACGTCATAACTATGTTGACGACGGCCGTTAACGTGATGTTGGCACTCTCGGTATTTGGCGTGGCAGTGAAAGGTAAAAATATTTTGAAAGTGTGCGCGAACATCCACACAGCGGGGTTAAGGTGTCCCGAGCAAAATAACAAGTAATAACAGCATATTCATATAAAAGTAAAATTCTTTCAAGCGTCGCATATTTTTAGTAAAAATCGTTTGTCAATACATAAACAAACATCGTATCACGTGGGGAAATCCTTTGCCTCAGGTATTCAGCGTATATATTTTTATAAAAATATTCAACTCATACTAACTGTTTTTATAAATATTATCACTGATCACAACAGACACAATGCGCATTGAACAACTGGCGCGTACCTGCCTTCTCCCAAGAAGTAAGCAACTGCATGTACATCAATTGCGAGAGAGAGAGAGAGAGAGAGAGAGAGAGAGAGAGGAGCCATTAAAGTATCTGTGCCTCAAATATAACTTCTGATTTACAATCTAATGAACATAAAAATATATTTCAAATCACCAACATCATGTCGAATATCACTTTTTAAAATGTACATCATGTTTACATGTAGTAGACGGATTTAGGATAATCTTTGTTATCAGTATCAAATTAACATTTACCATATATACCAGTCAAACATACCAAAAACGTGAACAACCCAATTCGTAAAACAAATGTAAAGTCAGTCCAAGTACATACGGTGAGTTGGCATTCTAAAACACTTTAGAAAGTAATTTTGTGAATTTGTTTTTGTCCCATGACGGTGAGGATCCGGGTTAGATTAGGTCCTCAGTACCGCTTGCTTGTCGTAAGAAGCGACTAAATGGGGCGCTGTCCTTCGGATGAGACCGAAAAAATCGAGGTCTTGTATTATTTACAGCAGGTGTGGCACGGTAAAGATCCCTCACTGCTCAAAGGCGCCGAGCATAGACCTAAATTTTGCAGCCCTTCACCGGCAATGGCGACGTCTTCATGAGTAAAATATTCTCGAAAGTGGATAAAACCTTAAAATAATATTTTTGGAAATTGATAAATAACCGTGTTTCTGTACACGAATATAAAACTGAAGAGCTTCCGGGGGACAGGGCTTTGTCTCAAGGCAACCCCATGACTCCTTGCCGTACTTTGTTTAAAATACTTAATTTCCTTTCTGGATACCCGCCTAAATACTCAAAAATTCAAAGGGGATATGGGCAGCTCTCCATGCACAAGTGTAATAGTGTGGATTGTATAGGTATATAAACAACACAACACCAATGGTAGGGTTCTATCAGAGTTTGTATTCTTTTCTAATTAACTCTATGTGTGACACAGAGCCAACTTTCTGGTCAGGTCCAGAATATTCTATATGCTGGTAATAAATAGTCGAATTGTACTAGGAAAATCTTCTGGAAAATCTTCTAGAAGACACTTCTATACTCTTAGAAGACAATTCAAAATGTGAACAATAGTAAAGAGAGGGAACTTAGACAATCAATGAAATTGGAGAGTTCTATATTCTATAAATATTTACATGGTGCTATTACTGACCATTATGATCTCATAATCTATAAATAACTTTAGAGATATTTGCATATACTATTTAGTTGTACACAAAATAAATTAAAAGTAAAGACAACTTTTGTCATGTACTAATCTTCATAATCTAAATAATGAAATAATAGCGAGCCAGCGCGGAGCGCTGGCTCGTACTGCGAGCTCTAATGACTAGAGCGCGGGAAATAATCCGAGCTAAATCTCAACCTCTAACAAGAAGTTTTTTTTTTTTGACGCCAATCCCAGAAGTCCCTCGTACAAAATGGCGGATGGTTCGATTCGTAAAATAATAATTTAAAAATTCTTTGAAGTATTACAAACCTTTCTTATTTGAAAGGAAAGGATGAAAATCATATTCTTCCCCCTTTCTTTTTCTTTTTGAAATATTGTCTAAAGAAATGTAAACAGTTACGTCACAACTACCAGGCTACGTCAACGGTTATGACTAGATGGTATCCCTCAAAAGCAGGTGACCCACGAGTTACTTCCCCCTGATCATAGATAGAAAGATAAGTCGTACGTCGAATACTTTCGTAAAGAAATGTGTTTACGATAAAGAAGGCAAAGAAAATTGTTGGGATTTTTTTTACTAATTAAGATTACTAATTAAACCCTAATTAGCTGAACTATTAAAAATGTAAGAAATGAATAAAGCAATGAACGCAATATGGAGAGAAATACGATTTGATAGAAAGTATACAGAGTATTATTTAATTAACATAATTAATCAAACCCTAATTCTCTCAGATGTTAAAAACAGTAAGAAATTTGATATAAAAAACTGTAAGGGGCGAGATCAACAGATTGATTTCGGATAAAAATCTAAATTCAAATAGTTAGGGGGAGGAGGGGGGGGGGTGTTAAAACTTCTGTAAGTTTCTCTCATCCGACATCGATTACACATTAGTCGAAAAAGGAGAAAGACAAGTGACTGTTAAAACTACATGACGATATTACATTTTAATGAACATTTGATAGTTTTAATCTACACTTTCATTTGTGAATAAACAGAAGATAGGGTATACAGAGTTATTTATACTCGTTTGTTCTTACTTGTTAATCGATTATAGTTTAAACACTCATCATATCTAGTTTAGGGGGTCGTTGTGGGGGCGGATAGGGGGGGGGGGACGTAAAAACTATGTGAATTTAGTTTTTTTGTCAGACATTGAACTTTCGATCTCGCCCTTAGGAAGTAGATAAAACAGCGAATGCAACATGGAAAAAAATAATATTTAATAAGAAGTCTTATTAAAAGCAAAACTGATGATATCTAGCGGTGGTCAAAGTAACATATCTTTAGAAATTATTTTTGAAAGTACAGAAGGGTATTTTTGATCAAAAGTTAATCATAGAAATTATTTTAATTACCCCCCCCCCCCCCTCATTCAGTACACAAAATCAACTCAAAACTTTCATTCAACATTATAACTCACTAAAAAGACCATTCCTCAAAACCTGCTTTTGGATATCGAGTTAATTATTAAGACCAAACTAACTCAAGATTCAGGGCGATATAAACACCTACTTTTGAGGGATACCAGATAAGCTTTGCCACCCAGCGAGGCCTATGCTAGCCCTGCCTTTCAGGGATATCAAGTTACTTAATAAGGCTCAACTAGCCCAGGTTCCCGGGAGATCTAAACACCTACTTTTGAGGGATACCAGATAAGCTTTGCCACCCAGCGAGCCCTATGCTAGACCTGCCTTTCAGGGATACCGAGTTAATTATCAAGGCTCAACTAGCCCGGGTAACCGGGCGATCTAAACACCTACTTTTGAGGGATACCAGATAAGCTTTACCACCCAGCGAGCCCTATGCTAGACCTGCCTTTCAGGGATACCGAGTTAATTATCAAGGCTCAACTAGCCCGGGTTCCCGGGAGATCTAAACACCTACTTTTGAGGGATACCAGATAAGCTTTACCACCCAGCGAGCCCTATCCCAGACCTGCCTTTCAGGGATACTAAGTTCATTAATAGGGCTCAACTAGCCCGGGTTCCCGGGCCATCTAAACACCTACTTTTGAGGGATACCAGATAAGCTTTACCACCCAGCGAGACCTATGCTAGACCTGCCTTTCAAGGATACCAAGTTAATTATCAAGGCTCAACTAGCCCGGGTTCCTGAGCCCTAAAATCACCTACTTTTGAGGGATACCAGATAAGCTTTACCACCCAGCGAGCCCTATGCTAGACCTGCCTTTCAGGGATTCCGAGTTAATTATCAAGACTCAACTAGCCCGGGTTCCTGAGCCCTAAAATCACCTACTTTTGAGGGATACCAGATAAGCTTTACCACCCAGCGAGACCTATGCTAGACCTGCCTTTCAGGGATACCGAGTTAATTATCAAGGCTCAACTAGCCCGGGTTCCCGGGCCCTAAAGTCACCTACTTTTGAGGGATACCAGATAAGCTTTACCACCCAGCGAGACCTATGCTTGACCTGCCTTTCAGGGATACCGAGTTAATTATCAAGGCTCAACTAGCCCGGGTAACCAGGCCTTAAAGTCACCTACTTTTGAGGGATACCAGATAAGCTTTACCACCCAGCGAGCCCTATGCTAGACCTGCCTTTCAGGGATACCGAGTTAATTATCAAGGCTCAACTAGCCCGGGTTCCCGGGAGATCTAAACACCTACTTTTGAGGGATACCAGATAAGCTTTACCACCCAGCGAGCCCTATCCCAGACCTGCCTTTCAGGGATACTAAGTTCATTAATAGGGCTCAACTAGCCCGGGTTCCCGGGCGATCTAAACACCTACTTTTGAGGGATACCAGATAAGCTTTACCACCCTGCGAGCCCTATGCTAGACCTGCCTTTCAGGGATACCGAGTTAATTATCAAGGCTCAACTAGCCCGGGTAATCGGGCGATCTAAACACCTACTTTTGAGGGATACCAGATAAGCTTTACCACCCTGCGAGCCCTATGCTAGACCTGCCTTTCAGGGATACCGAGTTAATTATCAAGGCTCAACTAGCCCGGGTAACCGGGCCCTAAAGTCACCTACTTTTGAGGGATACCAGATAAGCTTTACCACCCAGCGAGACCTATGCTAGACCTGCCTTTCAGGGATACCAAGTTAATTATCAAAGCTCAACTAGCCCGGGTAACCGGGCGATCTAAACACCTACTTTTGAGGGATACCAGATAAGCTTTACCACCCAGCGAGACCTATGCTAGACCTGCCTTTCAGGGATACCGAGTTAATTATCAAGGCTCAACTAGCCCGGGTTCCCGGACCCTAAAGTCACCTATTTTTGAGGGATACCAGATAAGCTTTACCACCCAGCGAGCCCTATGCTAGACCTGCCTTTCAGGGATACCGAGTTAATTATCAAGGCTCAACTAGCCCGGGTAACCAGGCCTTAAAGTCACCTACTTTTGAGGGATACCAGATAAGCTTTACCACCCAGCGAGCCCTATGCTAGACCTGCCTTTCAGGGATACCAAGTTAATTATCAAAGCTCAACTAGCCCGGGTAACCGGGCGATCTAAACACCTACTTTTGAGGGATACCAGATAAGCTTTACCACCCAGCGAGCCCTATGCTAGACCTGCCTTTCAGGGATACCAAGTTAATTATCAAAGCTCAACTAGCCCGGGTAACCGGGCGATCTAAACACCTACTTTTGAG
Organism: Ostrea edulis; assembly: GCF_947568905.1. Classification (NCBI taxonomy): domain Eukaryota; kingdom Metazoa; phylum Mollusca; class Bivalvia; order Ostreida; family Ostreidae; genus Ostrea; species Ostrea edulis. The sequence continues at coordinate 7,178,459 of NC_079173.1, read as the reverse complement.
GGATACCAGATAAGCTTTACCACCCAGCGAGCCCTATGCTAGACCTGCCTTTCAGGGATACCGAGTTAATTATCAAGGCTCAACTAGCCCGGGTAACCGGGCGATCTAAACACCTACTTTTGAGGGATACCAGATAAGCTTTACCACCCAGCGAGACCTATGCTAGACCTGCCTTTCAGGGATACCGAGTTAATTATCAAGGATCAACTAGCCCGGGTAACCGGTCGATCTAAACACCTACTTTTGAGGAATACCAGATAAGCTTTACCCTAATTATGGTGTTTTTAAACCTAACCCTAGTTGCCCGCCTAATTAAAATATCAAGTCCCGTGGGTAGAGTAATTAAGGTGTGGGCACGGCGTGGGTGTTAGATCCTGCGGAAATCGCCAAGTTTTAACGTGCCCCAACACCCGGGACGCTAGGTTTTTTTTGGACAAAGTTATGGCAAAATCCCTAAAAAGGCGAAAAATGCCCTTAAACTCTGATTTCCCATAAAGGATTAGATAAAACTAACTAGGGGTTGAATAGGGGGTCAAAATTAAGGGCTAACCCTGTGGGAAGGGATAGCCCAGCACCCCTAGAAATATGGCTCCAAGGGACCCAGGAACGAGGATGGTCTGAGGGGTATAACCAACTTACCCTATAATAATGTCTAAGTACAAAAGTACTTCATTTTTTTGGGTTAATAGTATGTTTTTCTTTATCCTTGGATTTTTACTTGGATTTTTACCCTGGTGCGAGGGACAATGGTTGAAAACCTACCCTCCCAAAATTGCAGCCCGATCCCCAACTTGGGGGCTGGGGATGGACTTTGAAGTTTTTTGAAGTTTTCTTTTTTGAAGCCAAGACTGGTCCTAACATCTCATATCGGTGGCCAGTTCGAGCCTTTTTTCAACCCCCACCCCGGGTGCTAAGCGCCCCCTCAGAGATTTTTTCTGGGTGGGGTAATAAAGAGTGGACCCTGCCCTACGGATCTGGCAAGTTTCGCGCCTGAAATCAGCCTGGAAAGGGGATAGGATGATGTTTTACTAAGATAGCCACTTGCCCTTAAAGTGCAGGGCTCGCTCTAAAAGGGTTTTTTCAGGGTTGTGCCCCTTTAGAAAAGGGGGTTAGACCCCTTCTTTCGACCCCAAAGGACCCCCAACATTTCAGATCGGCTCCTAAAAGGATATTACAGAAGAAGTCAAAGGCGATGGGTGACACTCCAGTTACTTCCCGGAGGCCTTGGGGGTGGTCTTGGCCCCTAGCCCCTATTTTCAACCATGGGGCAATAGAGTGGGGCCAGGTCATGTTTGGGTGCTAAGGGGTCTTCGGTAGCCCCAAAGACTTGGGCTCAGTGAAGAATCAAAGTCGCCGACTCGCCCCAAAAGGGTGGGGCTAGGGTGGGGGTCAGACAGATCCTTTGCTCTTGACCCAGGCACCTGATTTTTGGGTCCCGAATTGCACAATCCTTTCTATGTTGGCCCTGTAAAGGGCAACAAGATCCCTCAACGGATCTTGGAGATAACGTCTTTAAAAAATTGCCCATTTTCAACAGTTTGGCCATTGGGAGACTTCAGTCCTGACCCCATATCTCAGCTACCCTGTACGACGCTGTTCTTTTGGGATCTCATAGGGGAGGTTTGGGGTCCCATCTCACGTGAATGTCGATTCCCTAGCACTAAGGCTTCTAGGACTTCCGGCCCTTCAAAAAAGTAGAAAAAAGTGAAAAAATCGACTTGGGCCCCACTTGACCCCTGATTTCAAGGGGCCAAATTTCCCCCATGGGAGTCGAGGGCTGTCCCTTAAGAGGTTCCTCGCGAAAATTGGAACCCTCCAACCCCCTCGACCTTAGGGCAACGACTCTTAGAAAAAAGGTCGAAAATGGAAACATGGGGTCCATTGGGGAGTTGTTGTCAACAAACCTTTTGAGGATAGACAATGCCTCTCTAGGATTGGGTAAAACATAGATGGGGCTCAAATGCACTCAAAAATGACCCAAAATTCGAAGGTTACCATATGGGCCCTTCGACCCCAAGGGGCAACAGACCCCATGAGGAGCGACTACCATCCCTATTAAGGGTCCTCCGGTAATTTGAGCTCTCTAGCCCCATCAGTTCCGGACCCGCGAAAAAATGATTTTGAGGTGATGACCGGGAAGGGACAAAATTCCGACTTTTCAAAAAAAGGGGGCTCACTGGCCCCGGACCTGTTGGGGTCGCGTCCCCGAAGGGCTCTTCAGCTCATACTAGACCCGGAAGCCCAAACACCCCCAAAAAGTTATTCAAAAAGGAAGATCACTCGTGCGAACAATGCTTGCATGGGGCAAATTGGCCCCATGGGGTCCGAGAGGCACCCCATGGAAGGGGCCTCGAACGGATTGGGGGCCCATTGCCCCATCCGTTCCAGAGCACCAAACCTTAAAAGAAAAGGAGTATTCCCCATGGGATTCCCGATGACCGGAGGGGTCATGTCACCCCATGAGGATTTCGGATCGCCCCCTTCCGAGGGTCCCTCTGTCGAATTGGGGACCCTTTGCCTCACTTCTGTCAGGTAGCCATTTTGGCCCTAAAACACTTAGACAATTTTCCAGGACCCAGTAGCCATTTCTGCCCTCCAAGTAGCCAAGTAGCCCTATAAAAATCACCCCTCTTTCCAGCAAGCACGGTGACCATACCTCGGGACCTAGGGACCCCATTTTCCGCACAGGAACTCCCAGAAAGGGGCTCTGTTGACCCCTAGAAGGGCAACTCCCAACAAGGGTCGAAAGTGGATTGGGGTCACCCTTTAGAAGGGTGTGGTCAGGGTGGGTATTTAGCCCTCTAGCCCCAATACGGCCCCATGGGGCCACAGAGTGCGACCCCAACATTTATCGCACAGAAAGGGGTCTGGTTTGGCCCCATCCAGTAGGTCTCAGTCCTGACTATAAAAATGTTGGCCCCATCCCTGATGGCCCCTGACCCCACTGGGTCTCTGGGACCACACAGGGATCGAGATCGCCCCCTTCCAAGGACCCTTTTCCAAATTGGGGTATCCTAGCCTCATCGACCCCGGACCTACAGGTCTTGCACTAGAGGGTGATCACTCAGGAAAATCCTGCCCCAGGGGGCAAACTGAACCCATGGGGCATCAAGGGGGCCCCATCCAAGGTCCTTGTCCCAATTTCAGTTCCGTAGCCCCTTCCACTCCGGAGCTACAAAATTTGCAAAAAGGGTCCAAAAGAGAAAAAGGGGCTATTTCGGAGGGTTCATATCTCGGTACCCGAAGTACTTGGGGACCCTATTTTTACACCCCCCCCCCCCGACTCCCCGAGGGGTTCTCTTACGATCCCTGGAAAGGCAGGTCCCTAAAGGGACACACAATAGTTTGGGGCCACCCTCTTAAAAGGGTCATCTCAGGTAACATTTATGGCCCTTAGCCCCAAATGGACCCCACGTGGGCACAGAGTTGGGCCCCACTAATCTTCAAAACAAATAGGGTTAGGTCTGACCCCATCATGAGGGGCTTGACCAGTGGTTAAAAAATTCTAGCCCCACCCATGGGGACTGATGACCCCAAGGGGACCCATTTGCCCCACAGGGACCGAGAACGGACCTCTCTTAAGCCCCATCCTAAATTGGGGACCGCTAGCCCATCGATCCCAGCGCTACACGTCTACCAGTGAAGGGTGACCCATTTTTCAACTCCGGCCACAAGGGGCAAACTGGCCCCAGAACCCTCGAAGGTGACCCCTCTCAAGGTCTCTCCCGAACTTTGAGTCTTCTGGCCCTACAAGTTTGGCAGTGACCCCTCTTTTAAAAAGGCTGTTATTCAGGTAGCGAAAATGGCCCTAAAAGGTAGTCAAAATGGCACTTAAACAAAAACGTAAACAATCCCAGAAGTTTGAGAGTGAGCCATTTTTTCAGATTGCGGATCTTCCGGTAGCCAAAACGGCTATTAAAAAACGTTTAAAATCCCCAAACTTTCGATTGGTCATATCTCAGGACCGAAAGTACCTAGGAACCCCATTTTTTGGCCCTAGATCCCTCGAAGGGTTCTTGGTTGATCCCCGGAAGAATAGATCCCTAAAGGGGCCGACAATAGTTTGGGGCCACCCTCTTCAAAGGGTCATGCCGGGATAAGGTTTTTAGCTCTTTGCCCAAACTCGAGCCCATGGGGCCATACAGTTGGGCCCAATAATATTAGCCCCTTAAAAAATATGGGGCTGACCCCATCAAGTGGGGCTCAGTCAGCAGTCTAAAAATTCTTAACCACCCTTTGGTGACCCCTGACCCCTAGGGGGCAAATTTGCCCCACAAGATTAGGGAACGGACCCCTCTTATCCCCCAGTCCCAAATGGGGTCCTCTAGCCCCATCGACCCCAGAGCTACAAGTCCTCGAGTAAAGGATGTCACCCTGAAACACTTGGGTCCCAAGGGGACAAATGAGCCCCATGGGGCTCCAAGCCGCTCTCCTTGAATGCCCCTGCCCAAATTTGGGTCCCCTAGCTCCACCCACTCTCGAGCCCCATAACTTGCAAAGAGGGTCGAAATCGGCAAAGTGGGGCTCTGTTGGAGGGTTTATATCTCGGGACAGGAAGTAACTAAGGATCCCATTTTTTGGCCCTGAACCCCATGAAGGGGTTCTGTCGACACCCTGAAGAACAGGTCCTTTGAGGGGCCGGCAAAAGTTTGGAGTCACCCTCTTAAAAGGGTCATGTCGGGGTAGGGTTTTTAGCCCTTTGCCCCAAATCGACCTCATGGGGCAATGCAGTGGGGCCCCATGATATTAGCCACTCAAAAAATTGGGGGCTGACTCCATCAAATGGGGCTCAGTCGGCAGTCTAAAAGTTCTTAACCCCCCTTTGGGGACCCCTGACCCGAAGGGGAAAAATTTGCCCCCACGGGTGCCTAGACCGAACCCCTCTTAGGCCCCATCCCAAATTAGGGTCCCCTAGCCCAATCAACTTTAGAGCTAGAAGTCCTCCAGTAAAGGGTGTCACTAAAAAAACATTGGCCTTAAGGGGGCAAATGAACCCCAGGGGGCTCGAAGACGTTCCCTTTGAAGGACCCTGTCTAAATTTGGGTCCCCTAGCCCCATCCAATCTCGAGCCCCAACACTTCGAAATCGGCAAAAGGGGGCAAATTTCTAGTCTCATATCTCGGGACCGGAAGTACCTAGGGACTCAATTTTTTAGCCCTGGACCCCTCGAAGGACTTTCTGTCGACACCCGGAAGGGCAGGACCAAAAAGGGGCTTTACAATAGTTTGAGGTCACCCTCTTTAAAGGGTCATGTCGGGGTAGGGTTTTTAGCCCTTTGCCCCAAATCGACCCCAAGTGGGCACAGAGTGGGGCCCCACTAGTTCTGAAAACGAATAGGGTTAGGTCTGGCCCCATCATGAGGGGCTTGACCAGTGGTTAAAGAATTCTGGGAACTGCTGACCCAAGGGGCCAATTTACCCAACAGGGGCCGAGAACGGACCCTTCTTACGCCCCATTCCAAATTGGGGTCCTCTAGCCCCATCGACCCCAGAGCTACACGTTTTCCAGTAAAGGGTGACCTTTCTAAAACTTCTGCCTCGTTGGGGCAAACTGGCCTCAGGGGGCTCGAGAGAGACAACACGGAAGGCCCCTCCCTAATCTTGAGTCCTCTGGCCCCACCCATTTGGCAGTGACGGGTCTTTGAAAAAAGCCATAATTCCGGTAGCCAAACCTGCCCTTAAAAGTAACCAAAATTGCCCTTAAAATGTAAAATTCTCCATTTCTCCAATGGGCCATAATTCGGTACCGGAAGTACCTAGGGACCCCATCTTCTCAAAAACTGACCCCAAATGGGGCCATCTGATGACTCATGAGGGGGCCAGAGTGGATTGGCATGACAACTTTAGAAAGGTAGGGTCGTGATAGGTGTTTTGCCCCTTAGGACCCCATGGGGCAACATAGTGGGGCCAGTCCTTTTGCCACTCGGGAAAAGTCCGGTCTGGCCCCATCAACTTCGGCCCAGTCGGAATTCAAAAAATGTTGGGCCCACTTTTAAGGACCCCTGACTCCAAAAGGGCCGATTTGTCCCAAAACGACCGAGAACGGACCCCTTTTAGGCCCCATCCCAAATTGGGGTCCTCTAGCCCCATCGACCCCAGACCTACAAGTCCTCCAGTAAAGGGTGTCACCCACTTTGGCCCCACTGGGGCAAATAAGTTCCATGGGGCTCCAAGGCGCTCATCACGAAGGCCCCTCCCCAAATTTGGGTCCCCTAGCCCCACCCATTCTCGAGCCCCAAAACTTGCAAAAAGGGTCGAAATCGGCCAAGGGGGCTCTCTTTGAGGGCTCATATCTCGGTACCGGAAATACCTAGGGACCCCAGTTTTTAATCCTGGACCCCACGAAGGGTCTTCGGACGACCCCTATAAGGGCAGGTTCTTAAATGGTCTCACAATAGTTTGGGGTCACCCTCTTAAAAGGGTCATGTCGGAGTAGGGTTTTTCTTATGTATAGCAACCATTGGTGTAGCACCAATCATCGGGGAACCAGTTTAGGTTGAGACCCAATCGGAATTCCTTGAATGTCTCGCGCACTATCATTCTCTCAACAAAGGGGGCGTTACGCAAGCTTCTCTTACCAGAGGTGGCGTTACGCAAGCGTCGCTTATACCTCTGTCAACGTTTGGAATCACGTGATAATATAATCACATGATATAAACAATTATTCTCGTTTCCTTTCCCTTTAAAAGTAGCGCACAGAACACTGGGTAGAGAATGGCGCACTATGTCGAGTGCACGAGACATTCGAGGCGTTCCGATTGGGTTGGGACCTAGGTAAACTGGTACCCTGTTGATCTCGCTTCTCTCGTGTGAAGCACCAATCAGTAGGGAACCAGTTTAGGACCTAAGGTAGTCTCGTGCAACCAGACGCTCGGCTGTCTCCAGAAATCTCCGACGAGCAGAGATTTTCGTTGCAGATTTGCCGAGACAGCCGAGTGTCTGGTTGAACGAGACTAGACCTAGGTCGGGTATGACGTAACAATGGAAGCCGGGAGCGGTATGACGTAGGAATGCAAAAGCGTACAAACTCCCCGTCGAGGCCTCACTGCGTCACCTATGTATAGACATCTCCTATGCGACGCAGTACAATATACAGATTTGTATATTGTGAGTCCGCGATTATCACGCGGGCAAATAACACTAAAGAAGTAGTTCGTAGTTAAAGCTTGAAAATATTGACATTAAGAGCATATATATAAAAGTATGGATTTTATTTTAAATATAAAATGATCAAAAGATCATTAAAGAGAAGGGAGACTGTTCAAATTATAGTGTAAAGTAATAAACTTGTTGTTTACGTTCTTGATTTGAACTATTTACGTTTGACATTATGGTTCTTTTTTCGTCATTCTACAGTGACGTCACACAGTATACAATCGCTATCCCATAATGCCTAACTGGAAGAATTTGGTTTGTGAGCAAACGAACTCTGGCGGAAGGTTGAAGAGCGATATGACGTTAAGTCGAGCATGACGTAACAATGGGAGTTATTAGCTTTACGTCGGGAAAATAACGTTAAAAAAATTGAAATAGCAGAGAACACAATGACGTAACAATTGCAGTAATATGTGATATAGGTGTAATGGTATTTTGTAGTATGGGTGGTGGTATGTGGAGTATGGGCAGTGTAATAGTATGTGGTGTATAGGTTGTAGTTGATAGTGTATGGGTGGTATACACCACATACACCACATACCACCACCCATACAATCACCTATATCACCTCCTATACATACATGGTACCACTGGCACACTTATTATTAACACCTTTAAATACTACGCCGACTTGATCGATTTTTCCCTTGTCATTGCTACGTCATAGCGCTCTTGGCTTTCTCAATTTTTTCTGCGTTATCATTACAACATAGCGCTCCCAACTTCTATTGTTACGTCATATCCGACTTGACGTCACAGGTCTCTTGTATTTTTATATCATACCCTAAACTGGTTCCCCGCTGATTTGCAAGAGAAGCGAGGTCAACAGGGTACCATTTCATATCATACCCGACCTAGTTCATCCCAATCGTAACTACTCGGCTATTTCCGCAACCGCAAATGAACCTCATATGTGGATCGACGCCATCATAGTCTATTACCATGTGTACAGAAATGCAACTATGACGTCACAGGCGTACGTTACAATATGAAACGCGAGCTTTCAAATGCATTTAAGATATCATACATGTCTAAGGTATTCTACCACTATTATTTTTTACTTTTATGTTTATGTATTGGAGTGAATAAGACGTTAATGATACCAAAACTGAATCTCTGGTGAAAATATAAATAATACATTATACAAGGATTCGGTTTTGGCCTTTTAACCTAATCCACAGGCGCGCTTCCGGCGAAGAAATGCATCAATTTGATGCAATTCTTGCGCCGATCCACTTCCGAGTCTTTTTACCGGTTACGGAAAAAGGCGAGCGCGTGATCCGATTGAGTCCATCCTAATCCTACGTCATTGACATTTTACGTTATAGCGCTAATGGCTTATATTGTTACATCATCACTTGACCTTTGACCCACCTATCAATGCTGTTTATACTTACAAGGAATGTGATATTGCAGAAAAGAAGGATCAATTATACGCGTAACTCTCAATTAGATTTTTCACCCAAGATTTATAATAAATCATTTCTTTTTATGGTAATGTTGGTATATCAGTAACAATTCTGATTACATATACATGTAGTTGCAATGTCTCAAGCTCTCTCAATGCAATGATACATGCTTTTGCCCAAAATATGATGATATATCTTGAGTATATATTTGAATACAGATAAAAATATTATCTTACCTTCACTCAGTGGATTTATTGATTAAACTGCAAAATCAAAATAAATGAGGAGCCTTTCTTTTATACTGCAGTCGGAGAGAGAGGGGGAGAAAAAGAAAGGGAGAGAGAGAGGGATGAATAGAGAGATAAAGAGGTGAGAATGAGAGAGAGAGATAAAGAGGAGAGGGTAGAGAGTGAAGGGAGAGAGGGGAAGGGTGGTACAGAGAGAGGAGGAAGAAGACAGGAGACATGGAGAGAGAGGAGGAGGAAGGGTGGGGAGAGAGAGGGGCAAGAGAGAAAGGGAAAGACAGGCATGGAGGCATTGAGTAGGGAGAGATAGATTAGACCGAGAGTGAGTGAGAGGAAAGGTGGGAGGAGGTAGACAGACAAGAGAGCGAGAGAAAGAAAAACAGTAACAACTAACACCCAATATAATATGTGCACACATTCATTTACAAACTATCATAGCTGATGAGCTTAATCAGTCTATCAAAAATTAAAATTCCGTACTAAATGTTGTTTTAATTTGATCTAGTCAATGCAACATGGTGATTATTTCATAACGTTTAAGGATGTCCATGGAGATTTTTTTATCATTACAGTGTAGCGTCATTTCCATTACAGTACGAAGTGTTTCTCATTTACTAGTATTATACATCTTAGTTCCATAGTAATAACTATGCTAGGCGCGAAATACGTTATTGTAATAGCTTCATTTGTGCACAATAGTCCCCAAAGGCAGCTTAGCAAAACACCATAGGAATTGGCTTAGCTGTCCAAGGATTACTAACTCCGTATCTCTAAAAGGCAGATCTTATGAATCGATCTTTGTATAGGAAATCAAAAATACTATCCTTAAAAGGCAGATTAGTACCGTAGCCTACAAATCGTACTACACTCGTCGTTATGCGTTGCTGATTAACTCAGTATCCCTGATAGGCAGGTTTGCCATAGGGCTCGCTGGGTGGCAAAGCTTATCTGGTATCCCTCAAAAGTAGGTGTTTAGATCCCCAGGAACCCGGGCTAGTAGAGTCCTATAAATTTACTTGGTATCCCTGAAAGGTAGGTCAGATATAGGGCTCGCTGGGTGGCAAAGCTTATCTGGTATCCCTCAAAAGTAGGTGTTTAGATCGCCCGGGAACCCGGGCTAGTTAAGCCCTATTAATAAACTTGGTATACCTGAAAGGCAGGTCTAGCATAGGGCTCGCTGGGTGGTAAAGCTTATCTGGTATCCCTCAAAAGTAGGTGACTGTAGCACCTGGGAACTTGGGCTAGTTGAGCGTCGATAATTAACTCGGTATCCCTAAATGGCAGGTCTGATATAGGGCTCGTTGGGCGACAAAGCTTATCTGATATCCCTCAAAAGTAGGTGACTTTAGCGCCCGGGAACTTGGGCTAGTTGAGCGTCGATAATTAAATCGGTATCCCTGAAAGACAGGTCTGCTAAAGGGCTCGTTGGGTGGCAAAGCTTATCTGGTATCCCTCAAAAGTAGGTGATTTTAGGGCTCAGGAACCCGGGCTAGTTGAGCCTTGATAATTAACTCGGTATCCCTGAAAGGCAGGTCTAGCATAGGGCTCGCTGGGTGGTAAAGCTTATCTGGTATCCCTCAAAAGTAGGTGATTTTAGGGCCCAGGAACCCGGGCTAGTTGAGCCTTGATAATTAACTTGGTATCCCTGAAAGGCAGGTCTAGCATAGGTCTCGCAGGGTGGTAAAGCTTATCTGGTATCCCTCAAAAGTAGGTGTTTAGATCGCCCGGGAACCCGGGCTAGTTGAGCCCTATTAATGAACTTAGTATCCCTGAAAGGCAGGTCTGGGATAGGGCTCGCTGGGTGGTAAAGCTTATCTGGTATCCCTCAAAAGTAGGTGTTTAGATCGCCCGGGAACCCGGGCTAGTTGAGCCCTATTAATAAACTTGGTATCCCTGAAAGGCAGGTCTAGCATAGGGCTCGCTGGGTGGTAAAGCTTATCTGGTATCCCTCAAAAGTAGGTGACTTTAGGGCCCGGGAACCCGGGCTAGTTGAGCCTTGATAATTAACTCGGTATCCCTGAAAGGCAGGTCTAGCATAGGGCTCGCTGGGTGGTAAAGCTTATCTGGTATCCCTCAAAAGTAGGTGACTTTAGGGCCCGGGAACCCGGGCTAGTTGAGCCTTGATAATTAACTTGGTATCCCTGAAAGGCAGGTCTAGCATAGGGCTCGCTGGGTGGTAAAGCTTATCTGGTATCCCTCAAAAGTAGGTGACTTTAGGGCCCGGGAACCCGGGCTAGTTGATCCTTGATAATTAACTCGGTATCCCTGAAAGGCAGGTCTAGCATAGGGCTCGCTGGGTGGTAAAGCTTATCTGGTATCCCTCAAAAGTAGGTGATTTTAGGGCTCAGGAACCCGGGCTAGTTGAGTCTTGATAATTAACTCGGAATCCCTGAAAGGCAGGTCTAGCATAGGTCTCGCTGGGTGGTAAAGCTTATCTGGTATCCCTCAAAAGTAGGTGTTTAGATCGCCCGGTTACCCGGGCTAGTTGAGCCTTGATAATTAACTTGGTATCCCTGAAAGGCAGGTCTAGCATAGGGCTCGCAGGGTGGTAAAGCTTATCTGGTATCCCTCAAAAGTAGGTGACTTTAAGGCCTGGTTACCCGGGCTAGTTGAGCCTTGATAATTAACTCGATATCCCTGAAAGGCAGGTCTAGCATAGGGCTCGCTGGGTGGTAAAGCTTATCTGGTATCCCTCAAAAGTAGGTGACTTTAGGGCCCGGGAACCCGGGCTAGTTGAGTCTTGATAATTAACTCGGAATCCCTGAAAGGCAGGTCTAGCATAGGTCTCACTGGGTGGTAAAGCTTATCTGGTATCCCTCAAAAGTAGGTGATTTTAGGGCTCAGGAACCCGGGCTAGTTGAGCCTTGATAATTAACTTGGTATCCTTGAAAGGCAGGTCTAGCATAGGTCTCGCAGGGTGGTAAAGCTTATCTGGTATCCCTCAAAAGTAGGTGTTTAGATCGCCCGGGAACCCGGGCTAGTTGAGCCCTATTAATGAACTTAGTATCCCTGAAAGGCAGGTCTGGGATAGGGCTCGCTGGGTGGTAAAGCTTATCTGGTATCCCTCAAAAGTAGGTGTTTAGATCGCCCGGGAACCCGGGCTAGTTGAGCCCTATTAATAAACTTGGTATCCCTGAAAGGCAGATCTAGCATAGGGCTCGCTGGGTGGTAAAGCTTATCTGGTATCCCTCAAAAGTAGGTGACTTTAGGGCCCGGGAACCCGGGCTAGTTGAGCCTTGATAATTAACTTGGTATCCCTGAAAGGCAGGTCTAGCATAGGGCTCGCTGGGTGGTAAAGCTTATCTGGTATCCCTCAAAAGTAGGTGATTTTAGGGCTCAGGAACCCGGGCTAGTTGAGTCTTGATAATTAACTCGGAATCCCTGAAAGGCAGGTCTAGCATAGGTCTCGCTGGGTGGTAAAGCTTATCTGGTATCCCTCAAAAGTAGGTGACTTTAGGGCCCGGTTACCCGGGCTAGTTGAGCCTTGATAATTAACTCGGTATCCCTGAAAGGCAGGTCTAGCATAGGGCTCGCTGGGTGGTAAAGCTTATCTGGTATCCCTCAAAAGTAAGTGTTTAGATCGCCCGGTTACCCGGGCTAGTTGAGCCTTGATAATTAACTCGTTATCCCTGAAAGGCAGGTCTAGCATAGGGCTCGCAGGGTGGTAAAGCTTATCTGGTATCCCTCAAAAGTAGGTGTTTAGATCGCCCGGTTACCCGGGCTAGTTGAGCCTTGATAATTAACTCGGTATCCCTGAAAGGCAGGTCTAGCATAGGGCTCGCTGGGTGGTAAAGCTTATCTGGTATCCCTCAAAAGTAGGTGTTTAGATCTCCCGGGAACCTGGGCTAGTTGAGCCTTATTAAGTAACTTGATATCCCTGAAAGGCAGGGCTAGCATAGGCCTCGCTGGGTGGCAAAGCTTATTTGGTATCCCTCAAAAGTAGGTGTTTATATCGCCCTGGATCTTGAGTTAGTTTGGTCTTAATAATTAACTCTATATCCAAAAGAAGGTTTTGAGGAATGGTCTTTTTAGTGAGTTATAATGTTGAATGAAAGTTTTGAGTTGATTTTGTGTACTGAATGAGGGGGGGGGGGTAATTAAAATAATTTCTATGATTAACTTTTGATCAAAAATACCCTTCTGTACTTTCAAAAATAATTTCTAAAGATATGTTACTTTGACCACCGCTAGATATCATCAGTTTTGCTTTTAATAAGACTTCTTATTAAATATTATTTTTTTCCATGTTGCATTCGCTGTTTTATCTACTTCCTAGGGGCGAGATCGAAAGTTCAATGTCTGACAAAAAAAAACTAAATTCACATAGTTTTTACGTTCCCCCCCCCCCCCCTATCCGCCCCCACAACGACCCCCTAAACTAGATATGATGAGTGTTTAAACTATAATCGATTAACAAGTAAGAACAAACGAGTATAAATAACTCTGTATACCCTATCTTCTGTTTATTCACAAATGAAAGTGTAGATTAAAACTATCAAATGTTCATTAAAATGTAATATCGTCATGTAGTTTTAACAGTCACTTGTCTTTCTCCTTTTTCGACTAATGTGTAATCGATGTCGGATGAGAGAAACTTACAGAAGTTTTAACACCCCCCCCCCTCCTCCCCCTAACTATTTGAATTTAGATTTTTATCCGAAATCAATCTGTTGATCTCGCCCCTTACAGTTTTTTATATCAAATTTCTTACTGTTTTTAACATCTGAGAGAATTAGGGTTTGATTAATTATGTTAATTAAATAATACTCTGTATACTTTCTATCAAATCGTATTTCTCTCCATATTGCGTTCATTGCTTTATTCATTTCTTACATTTTTAATAGTTCAGCTAATTAGGGTTTAATTAGTAATCTTAATTAGTAAAAAAAATCCCAACAATTTTCTTTGCCTTCTTTATCGTAAACACATTTCTTTACGAAATTATTCGACGTACGACTTATCTTTCTATCTATGATCAGGGGCAAGTAACTCGTGGGTCACCTGCTTTTGAGGGATACTATCTAGTCATAACCTACGTCAACATGCTCGTTGCATTTCCCACTAAACTGGTTCCTACATTGGCAAGAAGAGCAAGACAGTAATCCGACGTATTAACAGTGAACCAGATCAGTTTTCCTCGTTTTCAATATAAATTTTTTGAAAATGTATTCAGATATGCTGCGCTCGCCCCAACGGTCACACCGTAATCATATTATATTTACTTTAGAAAAATATCACCCTGTCACACAAGCTCCTGTGCGATGAACGTGGTTCAGCAGCGAGCTTGTAGAGCAGGGGTACACAGACTATTTGAATAGGGAACACAGATTATTTGAATATGGACCAGACATTGATTTACTGGGCATTTGTTCTTTTTGTGATTTTCAAATCGACTAAATACATGATGTGACATTGTCGTATCAAAACAAACGTGACAAACATATTTTCCGAAAAATGGGGGGGGGGGGGGGGGGGGGTACATAGGTAATGTACTGGGTTTAAATTTCTATTGGCTGGTTATTTGTATTTTGGCCAATGGTAGACCCTGGCGGGAATTTCAGGGTGCTTTCAGGTATTCTTTTTCAAAGTGAGTAGTTAGTGAGTTGCTAGACCAGTAGAAGAATAGTTTGTCTTACATAGGTGTGACTACTACATTTCATAAATCTAAAAGTACTTGGATTGTTCTATACAGCACCTTTACCTGTAAGTAAAATAAGCTATTTAAAATCTATAAAATCACTTATTTAATTCTATATAAGTAATTAATGAATGAGAAAAGTTATATTTTAAATAAATTGCCAACTTTGTATGAAAGAGAAGAATGGAAGCTGCTAAATGTTATGAATATCTATTCAGCTATTGCAAGTTTTTATTTTAATTCATGCATCCTTAAATAAGAAGGGTTTGTGAATATTGTTATAATTGCTGTTTTAATAGGTCAGTATATATAAAGCCCAGTTTTGAGCCAACACTGTATAAGGGGCTAACTCGGTTCCATAAACCGGTATGTAATGTACATATAACTGACCTAATCTAATTACTATATTTTAATCACAGAAATAATGTAAACTATAAATTAATGGCCTAAACATTAATTTCTATGAATTGAATGTTCTGTGTATTTGTTATTGTTGACATATGATGTCTTAGTATTGTCTTTGTGTTGTTTATATGATGTCTTAGTATTGTCTATGTGTTGTTTGTATGTTTATATGATGTCTTAGTATTGTCTATGTGTTGTTTGTATGTTTATATGATGTCTTAGTATTGTCTATGTGTTGTTTGTATGTTTATATGATGTCTTAGTATTGTCTATGTGTTGTTTGTATGTTTATATGATGTCTTAGTATTGTCTTTGTGTTGTTTGTATGTTTATATATTGTCATTGTTTTAGGGTCATCACACCTCATGTCATCTCATCTCGTCTATGTTTTATGAAATAAATGAACTCACTACCCTACAACCATCTTGTGAAATTTATATTCAAGAACGATTACATACTGAACTACAACGTCATTGCGATTATTATGACGTTATAAACTGACGTTTTTCAAATAATGAATGTATACTAAAATTTACAACTTCGAAACAAAGCTGAGAAATGTTGGCCATAAACTTGAATATATAAAGCATAAACCAATTTGCGTTTATTGAATAGTTTGTACTTCAATCGGCCTAGATCGGCACTCAACGTAGTTTGCAAATCGGCCCTGTGACACATGAATAAGTGGTTAAACAAAAACTATTTTATTATGCATGGATTTCCAAATTGGAACAATACAGAATTGGCATCGAATATAACTCTGGTATAATTCGTAAATTATATATATCTTATATTGTCATGCATCGTACATGTGTATGTCATAACATATATTGTTGTGATTGTGTACTTAGGCTATCTTGATTTTTTTTCTTCTTGAATTTTGTATGCCCAACATAGCCCAGAATTGGATGAATGAATAAATAATTACGATAATCGTTAGAAATAATAAATGAAAAGTATGACCTGAAATACTGCACAAACAAATAATTTCAATATACCAATTTTTGGAATACCAAATGTACTCCTTTCAAATTGCCGAAATTAAAAGAATTTTTATGAAAACTTTAGAAATAATCGATATATAAATATACTACTTCTTTCATATAACTTTCAAATCAACTTGTTAAAGTAATAAAGCTATACGACACGTCTTATCAGGTCAATTTTCATCAGGACATTACACCGCAGAAAATCTCATCAGGTCAATTTTCATCAGGACATTACACCACAGAAAATCTCATGAGGTCATTCTTCATCAGGACATTACACCACCGCGGAAGAAAACTCGTTATAATACTCGTTTAAACAACATTTGATAATTATGTTTTACAACATATTAAATATAACTATTCATACGAAATAATGACTACAAAAAATAAATACATGTATATACACTTAACATTACAGCTCAGATTGGTAAAATACTTCATCAGGACATTACACTAATTATCAGTCGCTTTTGCTAAATGCGATAAAAAGGGTATTAAAATAAATTCTTGTAATTTCGTCTTTTCTAATATCATAAAGAATGATAAAACAAGATATAAGAAACAAAAATTATTTCAATGCAACGTTTATTTCCTTAATAATATTACTTTATACCCCATCAGGTCATTACACTTATCAGGACATACACTCACCCATAGTATTCTATTAGAGTTACTTCCCTTTGTTGAGACCTGACCAGGTTTCTTATGCGCGTGCCGGGACTGTAAGACCCGGCCGGTCGGGGATTCTAGAGTGAGTTTTACACAACTTACTTCAGTACTGTTTAAACGTATTTCGGGGACTGGGGCTAATTTCGGAATTATACATATTTTAAATGGTAAATATCACACTCCCTGGGGCTTGTTATGATACTGTTTTATATATTGATAATTAATTTGTAAATACCTGTGATTTTACTAAGAATATATTATTTATTCTTAAACACTGAAACTCTCGTTATTCTTTTTGAACACGGAGATGCACGGGAGAGTCCCGTTACAGTAGATCCACGCCATAATTTTTTACACTTTGGCTGTAAGGTTGACTTGGAACAAACTTTTCCCGCAATATTCAGATACAAAATAAGCCACAGGAAGACAAGAAGAATTTTATTTAAAACCGTTGAGCATACCCCCCACCCCCAGCTATTTAATTTGTAAATGACAAATGATATGTATACATACATTTTAATTCTAAGTCTATCCCAATGCTCGTGCTGTGATTTTGCCATTTAAATGCTAATTAAATGATTTTTTTTCAAACGTGAAATAGAATATCTTCAAAAATGACAAGATTTTTTTTTCTTCAATAAATCATAATTATGTGAAAATCTGTCTTGTGTGTTAATTTTTCACCTGTTTGTTTATTCTGTCGGAGTTCTCTTATTTCAATCAACGCCGGGTGGCTTTAGTGCAGACAGATCTCAAGAACACTAGATTAGACAATAACCCCGGGTAATTTGGGCCTTCAGAAAATCGATAATACTGCAATGTGTATATCAGATGAGTGTTTGACATTTAAAGATGGCATTATCGTCTTGAAAATAAAACCCTCACGTGTTTTCAATGAACACGTGGTACACTATTATGCGTATCGTTGTAACAACTTTTAAATCACAACGAGGCTGATATTTACGAGTCTATGTACTTTAAATATGATGAACTCGTAAGTTGCAAGAACTTGTTTCTAATCCTTTTGTATATAGTATATACAATAAAATATGTTCAAAATCAAATATGATGACGGCTGCGCAACCACCCCCTCCCCCCTAAAAATTTAGAATTTAAGGCAAATTGTGGTATCTTGTTTAGAAAACTGTAAACGATTAAAAAAAAAAAGAACAATAATTCCCTACATTCTCGAAGAAATGAATGACAAAAAACTTTTGATTTATTAAAATCTATCAGTCACAGAAATTTTCAGTGGATTGTGATGTCACCGAAATTGTTTCGTCACAAACATTTGTCCGTGTTGTATGCAATATTTCCGTGATTCCTTCATTACATTATAATAAACATAGAAAAACTATATTTTTTCATAATACAAGTATTTTATCATTATTTCATATAAATTCTTCAATTTACAGAATTTCCGTAAACTTTGGTATCCGTGACTGGAAAGAAAAATCTGTCCGTGATTTGTATGCAATATTTCTGTGGTTCCTTCATCACATTACAAACATGTGAAATTTACAGATGGAAGACTATATTTCTTTATATTACAAGTATTTTATCGTTATATTTCATATACATTCTCCAATTTACAGAATTTTCGTAAACTATGGTATCCGTGACTGAAAAAAAAAATCTGTCCGTGATTTGATAAATAATACAAATCACGGATTCATTTTGCACGGATGATAACAATTTCCGTGAATTTAAAAATGCTCATTTGAGCAGCGGACGAAATCGACATTGCACTGTCATAAAATTTTACAGATAAAGATATGAAATTGACATTCCGTTTTTAACAAAATTTACGGATCAATAAAATTGAAAACTAGAAACACATTTATCTTTATTATTTATCGTAAACACATAAAATCACGGAAATTGCAGAAACAAAAACAAAAAGTCACGGACGATTTTAAAGTCACGGATGATTTTTTTTAGTCACGGATACCAAAGTCACGGAAATTCTGTAAATTGTTCTTATTGAAGAATTATAAGAAATAACAATTGAAATAAAATATTATTCTTGTATTATGAAAGAAGTATAGTCTTCTGTCTGTAATTTAGTGTAAATTTCTCATGTTTATAACAATTACAGTGACGTCACAATGCACGGAAAATGTCTGTGACTGGTAAAGTCTACCTGCATATCCCCTACCTACTTGCACCAAAAAAAAATCCAATGGATGTTCGAAGTCACAAATCAATAGCATATTCTATATCTAAAAAAATGCACGGAAAATTTTATCATCCGTGCAAAATGAATCCGTGATTTGTACTATTTTTATCTGTTTCCGTGCATCCGTGCGTCCGTGACTGTCCGTGTTTTGTCAACCTCCAAATTTTCCCGCCAAACCCTTAAAATTTGCGTCATTTTATTAATTTCACCTTGTTAAGATGACAGACAATAGTAAAGATGAATACATAGGACAAATATCAAGCCCTATAAAATCTTTAAAATCCAAGAGCTTCCAGGGGCTTTGTCTTCCGGACCCCAACCAGGGCATACTGGGGGCTTCAAAGTGGCCCCCAGACCACCTGCCTTTAGAGGTACATTGTAGAGCGTTCGCCCCGCATGCGGAAGGTCGGGATCCGAATCCCGGCCACGACAGACCTAAGTCGTTAAAACAGGTAGTGACAGTTACATCGCCAAACGCTCCTTATCAGATGACCTTAAAAATGGATGTCCCGTGTCACCGTAAGCGCGCCGATCATCGGTCTTGGTGACGTCTCCATATGAGTGAAAAATTCTCTAGTGGGACGTTAAGCAGGATAAAAATCAATCAATCCATTAATCATAAAGTTCCCCCACCACAATTCCTATATGTACAATTCCTATATGTATATAATATATGTATGTATGTGTGTGTGCATGTATGTATGTGTAGTTCTTTTTTTTTTTTTTTTACGTTTTCTGCCACACTCAACAATTATACGGCGCGAGCAGGATTAGAAACCACTCGGCCACGGAGGCCCCTATATGTATGTAGGTGTGTGTGTGTGTGTGTGTGTGTGTGTGTGTGTGTGTGTGTTTTGGTAATGTAATGTAAGATAAAGCACAATAGATTTCATAATGATAAAAAAAATACATGTAGATAGTTATGAAGTCAACATTTCCGGTGGCTGCCCCCCCCCCCTCCCCACCATCACCACCACCACTCCACACCTCCTTTTGAGAAGCGATGATACCTGTATGGTATTTGATTTAAGAAAACAACATTTGACATCTTGATTTTAATTCTTTCGAGTAGATTCTACGTCGCATTTATTTTTATTTTTACATAATTCAATCAAAGGTTGTTTTATTTGGTAGTGGTAGACAACAACAAGCAATATTACAAGGTAATTGAATATTAAATATGATTATTTGAAGTTTCCATCTTTGTATAAATATACGACAAATTTGATGAGAAGGTGATCATTGGGCATGCTACGTAATGCAACAATATCTCTGGAGAATGGCTGATTTATCATGCATATTTTAGATCCCAAGAACTAGCTCCATTGATTCCAGGAAGTAAACAATATAACTTTTATCATTTAAGTGTATGTTGTATAACATCCCACTGAAACTGACACGTGACCCCGTTGTTCATTGAAACCTTACATCCACACTACAAACATTCATTGACACTAGATTGCTTCACACCTCGGGAAATTGGTAGGACGGGCTATATGTATTCATGAAATATACACTTTGTACGACTTCATTAAGAAATCTGATTTACTTTCTGCCATGTAGAATGAAGACATGCAGGGTGTCAAACGGGGACGGATATTTGATATCACAGGCACTTGTTTCTGTAAATAACTTACGACCTCTGTATACTAGTAATAACACAAGGTACCTAGCTTCAAATGACACCGAATGGCACCCCCTGAGAATGTCGGCCTTTTGAGCTTCCAGGGAATATGCTATGTAAATGTACTTACTATCGTTCTCTTGTACAATCATTCAACTAAAAAACCATGTATGGCATGACTGCATTTATTGCCTATTATCTCCGAAAACTGCAACAAAACATGGGTCTACGGCTCGAATTTCCGTTTCATACCACGAAATGCTTTGTACTGATACCGTACAGAATGAAAATTGTATATTCGTTGTGTTGAAAATTAAAGTTTCATCGTTTTATTATCACAATAAATTGATACGGTATTTATTACAAAAAAAATCTTGAAAATATTGCTTTGTTAACAAAATGAAAATTATGAATTGAAGACATATAATTGTACGTTATTTTTAGCTACTGAAAAATAAACCCAAAGCTGTTCGTATGTTTCGTGATTTTACATGTCGTCAGAAGATAGAAGCTAAGACTTCCCGAGTGGAGATTTAAAAATATTTTCGTGTCGGAATCATTTCCGATGAAGATAATAATGAATTTATGACTAACTGTAAATACAACTTCGTTAACTAGTATGAAAAATATTTCTGTCATTTGCATGTTCCATGCAGATCTGTGGAAAGTCAGTGAAAATACAGATCAAAGATTATTTTGAAGTATGCAAAATATAGCAAGGAAATTTTTTAGTGATGTGTTATTGACTTTGTGGTATTATTGATAAGACAAGTACCTGTTGTTACATTGAAGTCATATGAAACCCACCATAAAAACCAAGAACGCTACAGGCACGTTTTTCGGAGGGGACTGTCCCACCCTTTAAATTGACAATGAACGTTACCTGTTATTTTCGTATATGCAAATGAAGATATATATATTGTGAGACTGGCCCTTCTACTATTTTTGATAGTAAAACGTAGTAGTGAATGAGAAGATATTAATACATGTAAGCTTGAAAGCTATACATTGAAGCCCTGTAGCAAAGGATGACCCCCCCCCCCCCCCCCCCGCTCACCCAGCCTGAGGGGGAAAATTGAGACAGCAATGACGAATACTATAAATCCCGTCTCCACACTAATTAAAGTTCTGAAGATCTTTATCATGACTATTATATTTTTATTATTGCCTGTCAGGAATTTAAACAAGCCATGTGCAACTTCCAACTCTCTCCCAAATTTTACGGATCTGTGCCGAAATGGAAAAATTCACAGGCATCTGTTCAAAGTGTGGACACCACTACCCTCCCCCCTTCTGATTTTGGGGCGGCGATTATTTCTCCGAAATGTGTGGGTTCCCCGTCTATCCCATCCTAATTTCGATTTATGTAATCGTGAACACGCTTTTTGTAAGCCTTATACTGTTATAAATAATACTGAAGTATTTTATTATACCAATCCAGTAGAAGGCCAATCTCTAACGCTAATAAAAAAAAAACGTGAAATGACTCCATAAATCGAAATTGGTATGAGACAGACAAGGAATCGACACATTTTGGAACAATTGTCACCGCAAAAAAAAATCAGAAAGTGGGGGGGGGGGGGGGTTTAGTTATAATAGTATCTATATATCAGGTGTCTGTGGGGGAAAAAATGGGGGGTGGGGGTGGAGCCCCCTTTATTTTTTGTAGCATTTCCCCCCTAACGTTAGTAACTAAATAATATAAAATAAGATCAATTAAAACCATCCTTTTTTCTGTTATTCTTAATTCATCTCGGACTATTCATCATTCTATAAATAACTCTAAAGAATTCCAAACGTAATTTTAGAAGAGTATGCCAACCAGTCAAAATCGCACACTTATTCTGCGCGGTATCAGTACAAAGCATTTCGTGGTATAAAACGAGAAATCGAACCGTAGACCCATGTTTTGTTGCAGCTTTCGGAGATAATAAGCAATAAATGCAGTCATGCCATACATGGTTTTTTAGTTGAATGATTGTACAAGAGAACAGTAGTAAGTACATTTACGTAGCATATTCCTTGGAAGCTCAAAAAGCCGACATTCTCAGGGGGGGTGCCATTCGGTGTCATTTGAAGCTAGGTACCTTGTGTTGTTACTAATAACTCCGTTTACCTGATCAGGATATGGGGCTCACGGCGGGTGTGACCGGTCAACAGGGGATGCTTACTCCTCCTAGGCACATGATCCCACCTCTGGTGTGTCCAGGGGTCCGTGTTTGCCCAACTATCTATTTTGTATTGCTTGTAGGAATTATGAGATTGATCACTGTTCGTTATCTTCACCTTGCATACAGAGGTCGTAAGTTATTTACAGAAACAAGTGCCCGTGGTTAATTGTTTCAGTTTTAAGTAACGTACTTTTTACAACGCAAACGGGGAGATAACTTCACACTCATTAATGTTCACACATTTTAATGAATCATTCCATCCAAACGGGGACACAATATAATTGTTTTCAAAAAATGAAAAGGTTGATCCTTGTAAATGTTTAAGCATAAATATTTTAATCAATCTAGCACAAAATTAACTCTCGGTTAAATATTGCTAAAATATGCTGTTTAAGAAAGAAAAAATCTAGAGAAAACCTGTGGAAATCCACCAGAATATATAATGATTGCATAGATAAAAGAATTCAAGGAAACGGGTAGGAAATTGAATAAGTAGTCAAAAGTATTTCATTTTGTAAGACGTCTCGTGTCAAGACAAAATATGTTATGAGACTTTATGATTCGTCTCTCAAATTTAGTTTAATTTTGTTTTTTGCATTTTGTAAATGGGTTTTCCATTTGGTCAATGCATGCACATGTATATTTTGTGTTACACCTTTGATAGATTCATTTTTTTATCAAGTGATGATAAAAAGTTGTGATTTTTCGAAATTAATTGACGAGGAGAAATTTATTCACTTTTTCAGATTATACGGATGTAGCGACATATTTGTAGGTCTCTGAGAGAGCTATAGGTCCACTCTTCATAAAAGCCTTCGATGTACGCAGCAGAAAAATATTTGCACGGTTGAGGTTGCAAATCGCTGCATTTTTGCATCGCTGTCTCAAAAATTTAACATAAAAATTCCTAATATACTTTCTCACTATATCTGTGTCCAAACATGCCTTCAAACATTCATTAAAGCCCCATGTGAACCCAAAAACTCACAGCTTCATATGATTTCGTTTGTTGGCGTAGTCATGTACGGTAGCCAGTTCATTCGAATCCCGGTCATTTCCTTACTCGTACAGTAAATTGTATGTGGAATGATAACCCCACAAATAGTCACTCAGGTAACCTACTGCAATTGGTTAGTGATCTGGCATCGTGCGATAACAATTAAACATTTCTAACTTCTTGATAACAACCATTCCAATTTAAGATATTGAGGGTAGGGTCCACATACTGATTCATTATCTATGATATATAGACAGTGGGTTTGACTTACTAATTAATTTTTCATTCAAATTTTTTATATAATTTCTACGGTCGGGTTGATATAGCAATTTATTTCTTTTTATACTCGTAATAGCTACGATAGCATTCGCATTCTAATTTATTATCTATTCCTTATTCATTATATCGACAGTCGGGTTCACATACTAATTTATTATTTATTCTATATTCATTTTATCAATGGTCGGGTTAACATACTATTTTATTATCTCTTCTATATCTTTAATATATAGACGGTCGATTTGAGATACAATTTTTTATTTATATTTCGACCGTCGGTCTGACATACTAATTTATTATTTATTCTTTACCTTTCATATGTATTCACTTTCGGGTAGATATTCATTTATTGTAACTGTTCATAGGCTCTTTAAAACGATTTTAAGACATTTAGAAATTGTTTGATGTTCAGATGAATGTCCTAGGTATAATTGATTTTCATTTATTAATTTTCTTATGAAAATGTTAAAATAACGAACAGTGATCAATCTCATAACTCCTATAAAGGTGAAGATAACGAACAGTGATCAATCTCATAACTCCTATAAAGGTGAAGATAACGAACAGTGATCAATCTCATAATTCCTATAAAGGTGAAGATAACGAACAGTGATCAATCTCATAACTCATATAAAGGTGACGATAACAAACAGTGATCAATCTCATAACTCCTATAAACGAGACCGTTGAAACCACTGTAACATCAATTTGTTTGGCAGTAGCCTGCCTCGATTTAAAAAAAAACTGATCATATACAAAACAAGTTCTTGTGTATCGAATCAGTTGAGAGATATAAACACCATATGCAGGTGATAATGGAATGCTGCTACATAAATATGATAATGGAATGCTGCTACATAGATATGATAATGGAATGCTGCTACATAAATATGATAATGGAATGCTGCTACATAAATATGATAATGGAATGCTGCTACAGAGATATGATAATGGAATATTGCTACATAAATATGATAATGGAATGCTGCTACATAAATATGATAATGGAATGCTGCTACATAGATATGATAATGGAATATTGCTACATAAATATGATAATGGAATGCTGCTACATAAATATGATAATGGAATACTGCTACATAGATATGATAATGGAATATTGCTACATAAATATGATAATGGAATGCTGCTACATAAATATGATAATGGAATGCTGCTACATAGATATGATAATGGAATATTGCTACATAAATATGATAATGGAGTACTGCTACATAAATATGATAATGGAATACTGCTACATAGATATGATAATGGAATATTGCTACATAAATATGATAATGGAATGCTGCTACATAAATATGATAATGGAATGCTGCTACATAGATATGATAATGGAATATTGCTACATAAATATGATAATGGAGTACTGCTACATAAATATGATAATGAAATACTACTACATAAATATGATAATGGAATACTGCAACATAAATATGATAATGGAGTACTGCTACATAAATATGATAATGGAATACTGCTACATAGATATGATAATGGAGTACTGCTACATAAATATGGGAATATTACGATGAACAAGAATTCATCCCGTTTGTGATCAAGTTGAGTTGTTAGTTTGCCGTTAATACCTACGCCCAATACAATATCTAAGTATGAAATATATATGGAAGACTGTGGTGTCTTTTATTTCGAGTTCACCGCATGGAATAAATCGAATCAACATTTTAATGAAAATGATTATTGTTTATGGATAAAACGTTGATATATCTAAATGTCATAGCAATAATATTTTCCCCCTGTTTTGCTAATGAAAATGCTTATTTTGTTATTCTTTCGTCCTATACTTATTAATCATTTAATGCATTCTACTGATTAATCATTTAATATATTCCATTAATTAATCATTTAATACAAGTGCGAAGAAATAACTTTAATCTGTTTTGAATAATTTAGAACAATGCTGGAGGGTTTAGCCTTTGAAGACACCGAGCAGTGGTTTGTAGCGTGTTTTGTACAAGTTATGTGAAATGAAATACAACACAGTGAAACTGACTTCATTTTCAGTTGATGATAAAATTGATTACAACAACACGTGTTTTTATTCATTCATTTTACCTTTTTATGATTTAGTGTACGTATGTACTAAGTGTTTGTAAAGCTTGTATGTCCAAGCAAGGACCCAGCTCCAGGCATCAGCTGATCACATTTGATTTGGTTGAATATTTCATTATTTATTGGGTATAGCGTTGTCAGGACACACGGGAAGGTGTCTTTATATTGATAAGATTGAAAAGCAAACCAGTGTATTATCAAGTAATAAAGAAAGATAGCCAGTCTTTAACTGAATTATTCTCTGCTGTGTGATCAAAAACTAAGTTCCGAAAAATCGGATGGAAGTATGAATGGATGGATGGATGGAGAGAGAGAGAGAGAGAGAGAGAGAGAGAGAGAGAGAGAGAGAGAGAGAGAGATTGTAAAGGGTTTTTTTTTTTACAAGATGAGGATAATATTGATGAAAATGATAAAACTCAAATCACTTGATGTTACCATAAATCGATTGACGGACTGAAACTCCTCCAAAAGCCTATCCAGTAAGATCAGCGTTACGCAGAGTCCGCTCCTGTATGTCAAAGGAAGCAGAATCCGCTCCTGTATGTGTAAGGAGACAGAATCCACTCCTGTATGTCTAAAGAGACAGAATCCGCTCCTGTATGTCTTAGGAGACAGAATCCGCTCCTGTATGTGTAAGGAAGCAGAATCCGCTCCTGTATGTGTAAGGAAGCAGAATCCGCTCCTGTATGTGTAAGGAAGCAGAATCCGCTCCTGTATTTGTAAGGAAACTTAACTGAATATTTTTAACACGTCTATTTCCACCATATTAATTACTGTTTTATGATTTGGTGTTACACAGAGAGCATATTGATAAGTTGTACAGACTAAAAAAGAGCAATAAGTATTTTGAAATTAAAAGACTATTTTTAAAACACACTCCTCTGAATTGTTTAGAGAACTTGGATCGATGCCTTTGCCTGACTATTGCATTTATTAAAAGCTGACTTTAGTTTTTGAAGTTTTGCACAACTGAACACCAGGCTATTTGAACATTTTAATCTAATCAAACCAACACAGAATTTACATGACTGAGCAATAGCAATTATCTCTATGTACCAACTGCACGAACTGAATAATGTAAACGGTCTGTCAATGTACCATCATCTGCTATTGCATGCAATGATTTACCAGAGTGTTAGAAATTGTACACCTTAGAGCCCTTTACACACCTAAGAAACTATCTGGACATGTAGCAGAATCGTTATGTGTCTCTATGTCTCTTAATTGTGTCACTTGTCTAGGTATGTTTACATTCCTCGCCAATTTATGTATTCCTATTATACATGTAATCTATTTTTGGATAATATTTACATTATTTTCTTCTCAAATTTTGTTCATTTCTTATATCATTTTTATAGTGTTCATTCATTTACAATATGTACATAGTTTGTTTTATTTTGTGTTGATATTTTTTCCTTATTATTATCTTTTATAAATTATTCATTCAATGTAATAGGGTTAACTCGTTCCACTTGAGATTTTTATCATTTCGTACATTTTGGATCAGCTCTTTGGACGAATAAGGCATGTCCTAATTCGCTCCGCTTTTAACATTGATTGGCAAGCCTAAAGACCAAAAACATGTAGTCTGCGTTGTAAATACGTTTGTAGATTAGTGTAGTTGTAGTGCTAGATGTATTTATATGTAGTTTTTGTTATTATTCTCTGTTGATATTGGCCACATTATGTAATTCTTTTTCGTTTGTCCCGAAAATTTGACAATCTGGTTGTTCGAGTCGTTGGTCATTTTAGATGATGAAGACGATGATGGTGATGACGATGACAGTGATGATGATGGTGATGATGATGATGATGTTGATGATGATGATAATGACGATGATGATGTTGATGACAATGATGATGTTGATGATGATGATGATGATGATAATGATGACGATGATGATGATAATGATGATGATAATGATGACGATGATGATGATAATGATGATGTTGATGATGATGATGATGATGATGAAGTTAACGATGATGATGATTATAATAGTAAATTTAAAATATATTTACATTCATTATGTTTTCCGCTTAATATCTATTGAAATATTTTGCTTGTCGTTTGCAACTTTGAAGATGTATTTTTTTTTCGGTCTAGTGTTGTGCCGTCTCTCTGCACGTGAACATACACCGGAACTCCACAACCTACGTCACGGCATTGTTATTGTTGGAAAATGTGTTTTCTGGTTTATTTTTAAAGTCTTATTTGAATAAGTATGACAAATAATACTTATTCATATCATACTATGGTTTATTTTATGCGTTTTTAGTTTGTCTTCTATTTTCTCTTATTATCGTTCAAATATGGAAATCATTACCAAATATGGAAATCATTACCAAATATGGAAATCATTACCAAATATGGAATCACATCAAGGTCAGGTGATTTTTAGCTTTAAAAAATACGGAAAATGTAAACAATAAAATGTCTTTCTTTGGTTTGTAAGATGGAATTGGAGTGCTACAACCTCAATATTCCGTTTATCAAATGAAAGACAGCATTATATTATTTAAATAAATCTATCAGCATGGCATGATGAGTGGTGGGTTGGGTTTTTTTTTGTGTGTGTTTGCACTGGTATACGATGCACGATATATGAATGTTTCCTGAATATTACCCGTATGTTACCTTTATGTAACCGGCACTTAAGCTAGGGTTACCAGTATTTACCTACATGTACCCTATATTTTCTGTACATTATCTACATGTAACCTATATTACCTGTACTTACCTATATTACCTGTACATTACCTACATGTAACCTATATTACATGTACATGTACGTTACCTACACGTAACCTATATTACCTGTACATTACCTACATGTAACTTATATAACCTGTACGTTACCTACATTTAACCTATATTATCTGTACGTTACCTACACGTAATCTATATTACCTGTACGTTACCTACATGTAACCTATATTACCTGTACTTACCTATATTACTTGTACGTTACCTACACGTAACCTATATTACCTGTACGTTACCTACATTTAACCTATATTACCTGTACGTTACCTACATGTAACCTATATTACCTGTACGTTACCTACATGTAACCTATATTACCTGTACGTTATCTATATGTAACCTATATTACCTGTACGTTATTTACATGTAACCTATATTACCTGTACGTTATCTACACGTAACCTATATTACCTGTACGTTATCTATTTATAGCCTATGAAGCCTGCACCCCAGGTGGGTAAATTGTAGGTTACTGTATCTGTATATTGTTAAACAGTCACCGTTTGAAAATAATATTAAAAATAACACAATCATGATATTCAACATTTTCTGCAATGAATATATTTTAATTTAAAATCAACAAATGTACAATACTGTTAAATATCTATAAATATTACAGTACAATCATTAAAAACTCATGACTTTAAGACGAGTGTAATTCAGTTAAAACAAAATAGAGAAAATACCGGTAAACAAACAATGTAGAATATTTGAATTATTATCTTAATACCATGCTCATTAGCTATCTTAATACCATGCTCATTAGCTATCTTAATACCATGCTCATTAGCTATCTTAATACCATGCTCATTAGCTATCTTAATACCATGCTCATTAGCTATCTTAATACCATGCTCATTAGCTATCTTAATACCATGCTCATTAGCTATATACATGCATAATTTGCAAGTACAGGACATTACTAAACAAACTGCATTTTAAAGACAAATTCTTTTATTCAGATTCCCTCTTCGCATCCTCCTCTTTCAACATTTGAAGAATACGGTTGTTATGCATTTCCATCTCATCAGCCATTGTTCTAAACACATTTTGATGGACTTTCAAAAACACCATAGACATGACCTTTTTTTAATACAGTAAACATGTGGCGCTAAGTGTACTTGTGTATAAAACCTACATATCTTACAGAAAAAGTCAAAGACAGGGCTTATAAAATACAGCGTATATATAGATTTCCAACACGTAGATAACAGAAAGGTGGATTAAATATTAATTTTCTTGCATGGGTTGAAATCGATTTTTGCTTACAGTCAAATTTACTTGTACATTTTAAACTGACACCCAAAGAACAAGATATATCAACATTCCAAATATTGCCCTCGTTTTTAAATACAACAGCTTTTCTAAGAACCGGCGTAAAATGGCTGAAACAATGCCAAAAAAATCTATAGCATGTCGCTCATGTTAAACTAGAGAACTGACTAAATTATCAGTAAATAAGTAAAATGACATTTGGAAAGGTCTATATTGTATGAGTTGTGAATTTTTGCTTTAGTTCAAATTACTTAAAACAATCACAGTGGGCATAAGTCGGACACGAATATTCTTCATATGAATTTTCATTTGTTATTATAAATTTCTTACCGAAATCATTATTTACAATAGGAAAGGTGAAGATAAGACCAGTGATCAGTCTCATAACTCCTATAAAGGTGAAGATAACAAACAGTCATCAGTCTCATAACTCCTATAAAGGTGAAGATAACGAACAGTGATCAATCTCATAACTCCTATAAAGGTGAATATAACGAACAGTGATCAATCTCATAACTCCTATAAAGGTGAAGATAACGAACAGTGATCAATCTCATAACTCCTATAAAGGTGAAGATAACGAACAGTGATCAATCTCATAACTCCTATAAAGGATACAAAATGAGGATTTCAGCATACACTCCCCCTTGATATACCAGAGGTGGGATCAGCTGCTTAGGAGGAGTAAACATCTCCTATTGACCGGTCACACCCACCGTGAGCCCTATATCTTGATCAATTAAACGGAGTAATTCATAGTCGATATCATTGTGCCAAGAAAAGTCTAACAATCGGTATGAAACACGTCAGACAGCATTTGACCCAATGATAGGTTGTATTGACAAATTAGACCATTATAATGACCACAGAATTTGCGAAATGCTGAGTTTAAATAAAACTGTTGAAACCCCTGTAACGTCAACTTGTTTGTCAGAAGCCTGTCTCGATTTAAAAACCGATCATACGCAGAAAAAGCTCTTGCGTATAAAATCACTTGAGGGAAATAAACACCATCTGCAGGTGATAATGTTACCCGATGACCTCTACCTATGACTCTAAACAACCCTGTGGGGATCCGGGTTGGAATATATCCTCAGTACCCCTTGCTTCTCGTACGAGGCGACGAAATGGGGGCGATTCTTCGAATAAAACAACCCCCGAGTTCCCCTGTCACAGCAGGTGTGGAACGATAAAGATCCCTTCCTGTACAAAGGTCTTAAATACCGAGCGTAGGCCTAAATTTTGCAGCCCTTCATCGGGAATGGTGACGTCTCCATATGAGTGAAATATTGCAAAGTAAGATACAACCAACAAACCACCGACAAGGCCATATTTCAGTCTCAGAAAATGAGTACGTGTGGTTTAGCTGGATAAGATTAAATAATATTACATACATGGGAATCCCTTCTCATCTCAGAACCGTTGTATGCCATTATAACTACAATGTTGAACTGATTTTAGGAGAGTTGTTATTGTTGCAAACAAATAGGCGGCGAGTCATTTTTTTTTTCATTGTTAAAATTCACATCGCTATTGATCAAAGCCAACTATGGTCATTATAGATTGACTACCTGAACCCACAATCACAACATATAAAAATTATACGTATAATGTATGACATTAAAAGCTTTTATGATAATGAAAGAAGCAAAAATATCTAAACATTTCTTTTTGTAATTAATGGCATATTATCACTTGCACTTGAATCAGATATGAATCCGAATATTTGAATTTCACTAGTCAACAACTGTGTCATGTTATACATCGTTATGATAGACAAATGATCCATGAAGGGTATCAAAACAAGTCTCTTTCACTTTTAAAATGGCTCAAAGTGAAAGTAAAAAATCTCAGAACAGCATATCCATGCGCATGACACGCGTCTTTCGTTTGTGGTTGCTTTTCGGAGTTTTAGCATCACAGTTATTCACTCCCTGCTTAAGGAATGTGGTCTTTGTGCAGCCGGTTTTGGAACATAAACATTTAATCACCACAACCAACATGACAACTATGCCCACAGAAAACAGAGCCCCGAGCCCGAGGCCTATCGCCATTTCGTCAGTTACTTTTAAAGTTGACGGCATCTGAAAAAAAATCCCCGATTCCGTATTGAAAAGTTCATTTTAATGCAGAATCGTACTGAAAAGATTTTTTATCTTTCAAATGAAAAAGGTGATGATAATGAATTGTGATGAATCAATGCAATGCACCACAGCGTCTTCCATATCTGCGTCATTTCCGTATTGAATATAGACGTTCACGGCACATTAACTGTTTAAACCACTTTATGACTTCAGTTTCTCCACCGTTAACTTACATTTTCGTACAGAAATATCCTATGGTCGCATCCGCCATACGAATTGAATCTTGATCATATTAACGGAGTAATCTGTAGTCAAAATACTTATGTGAAGAACGGCCTAACAATTGGTGTGAAACACGTCAGATACATATAGCATTCGACGTTATGACAGGTTGTATTTGCATATTAGATTATTATAACGACCATTATGAAATTTGCGAAATGCAGTCATTAAACAAGACAGATGAAACCCTTGTAATTTCAACTTATTTGTCGATAGTATTCCTTAATTAAAAAAATTATCATTCATAGAACATGCTCTCGCGTATCGAATTAATTCAGAGAATAAACACCATATGCAGGCGATAATGGGATTTGGGAACAAAATTACGGAATATGAAGAACCTGAAGTCACAAAATTGTTAGTGTCACAATTTTAGATTTTAATGAAAAAAAATCCAATATGAAACAGATATGGACACCTTTCATTTCGAGTTAACTAGGATATGTAGAATCGACATATGAATGAAAGTTACTGCATTGTTGCTACTTAACAGGTCAGTTAATAAAGGAGCACAATTAGTATCCATAGGAATTCCAACAGAACGTGGAAGAACTTATCACCAAAGACTACGTAGATATTTTCAACGAGGAACTCCAGCATCTTTTTAATTTATCAACTCAACTTCAGAG
Source organism: Ostrea edulis (assembly GCF_947568905.1). Classification (NCBI taxonomy): domain Eukaryota; kingdom Metazoa; phylum Mollusca; class Bivalvia; order Ostreida; family Ostreidae; genus Ostrea; species Ostrea edulis. The sequence goes on along the minus strand of NC_079173.1, from coordinate 7,145,569 downwards.
TATTTGTGCGTATAATCAAAGTGGTGGTTTACAAAGTAATTTTGGATGACTGACCAAAAGATTTGAATATTTTTTAGTTCCAGTTCTATTGAAACAGCAACTGTGTATGATTTCAAAACGCCTAGTCTATAATTTATCGTAGGGAATGGTGGTGACAAATCTCCAAACGGCATACGTTTTGGTGCTTTTGATTTTGGAAATGTTTTGTGATTTCAAATTTACTAAAAGTTCTTTGTAATAATTTACGTTTAATTTATGCCATTTCTAGTATAGGCTGTGGCACATTACGTCTGAAGTTTCTGCTTCACGGCGATTAATATTTCCGGGAGTAAAGATAAGGGCTTGATAGAACATTCACTGGATTCTGCAATTCATCCCTGCTTGTAAAGACTTTTGTGGAGTTTTGGAACCCAGTATTAGGTAAAGTAACTTGTATTCATTCGGTAATATGAGTAAAACTAAAACGGAAATCTGAAGAATTTTGTCTTTTGAAAGCGAGCTTGCAGTATACGTTGGATAGTTAAAAGTTCGTTTAAAATATACACGGTATTGTGATAATGATCCTTATAAACAAAGACACATGATATTTCACCATAACCTTTGAACCATTTAGAAACCAAGAACTTTATATCAATTATCATTCCTGCAAGTATGACAAAATGTGGCTGTAAAATGTAACTTGAATACGGCATAGAACAGTTTTCGGAATTTCCGCTCTATACACCTTCACCCGTGACCTTGGAAATCAATGTGAACTAAACTCTTTAAGAAGGGTACTTTTCCTGCAAATAAGTCTGAATCATTTGGATGATGTTCATCCCGGTGAGGAAATATGGGCTTTATATACTGTATCAGTTCTACAAATTGAGAGAAAATATGGTAAAAGATGTGGTTTCAATCTTGTTGAACAAAGGTACTGTTACAGACGATAGTGCGTATAAACGTACGACTGAACGCACGTACAGATACGTGGACTACATTCCTCCTCTGTCGCGAAGAGATAATACTAAATAGCTATATTATACTAAATAACTCAGCATAAGGTGTATGAAGTATTGTATCTGTGTGGAATTTCAAAGTTATCAGTTTTTAATTGCAATAAGAGAGTGACAGACAGACAGACAGATAGATAGATAGATAGATAGATAGACAGACAGACAGATAGATAGACAGATAGATAGATAAAGAAATTGATTGATAATAGATAGATAGACAGATAGATAGATAGATAAAGAAATTGATTGATAAAACAGTGTTGCATTTTTTTTCTTGAAAATTACATGTTCATAATAAAACATTACACTACTAAAGTCAGTTTAATCAAGGCTAAGTTTATTTAATCTTCATTAAATAATGACAATACTTTAGTTGTGTTAAATAAAATGTTTGTCATTTTAAAAACATACCTTTTCTTTGCAAAGTATTCCTTTAATGTACCGATAGTTTTAAGGTTGTCTTTGAAATTGCTATCTGTAATTCGCAGAAGATCTCGTCTGACTGAACTGCTCCGCTGGAGAGGAACAAATTATACTTTTATCTTTGATAAAAAATCGTCCATTTTTTGCATATAAACGATATACTCTTCCACCATTACAGGGAGAAACTTTCAATTTGTATAAATCGATAAAACTTTTTCTTTCCATTATCATAATTGCACAGTTGACTTTATTTTCCCCCTTTTGCATTAATTCATATTACTAAAAAAATAATCTAAAGTTTCACCAACTTCGTTGATGAAGGCAAAATATCGATGGAGTGAAAGTTTCTGTATATTCTGTCATAGATATTGCAGAGATTAAACCACCTTATCAAAAAAAGAGGATTAGCCATCAAAGTAGTCAGAAGCATAACTGGAACCTTCCCTCAGTGAGGAAGAAGATGAAACTTATAAAATACGATTTCTGCTTAAAGATGTGAATATACATATAGGAAATACAATATACTATTGTAATAGTGTTTATTAATTGATTTAAATTAATAAATCTACACAAATTTGTGTATAGATTTCAAATTAAACATTATCTGAATAACCACTACATTGAGATGTGTTTTATGCTCATCCAAGTAGAACAGGCAGTACCTTTTCTGATTTATTGAATTTTGCCTTAGGTCATTATAATTAAACTTTTGTAAATAGGTTTGAAAGTGTTCGAAGTTCCTATTGGTTTTAGTGTTGTTAGCTGGTGTTTTATTGGTCAGTTCTTTTTCCCTCCAAAAGTTCTTGGTGGTGTTCAGTCATTCTTTGTCTAGTTGGTTTATAGAGAAGTTGGTAAAAATATATGACAGATATTTGACTGTTGACTGATCATTTCTTTAACAAGGTAAGCTTATTTTCTAACTTTAATATTATTTCTAATTTGCAGTAAACTTAATAATTTGGTAGATTTAATTCCATAGCACTTGCACAGTGAGAATGATATTTTGTGAGGCATAAATCAGTTAGCTTGAAATAAGTTAAATTTATGTGTTTCACAGATTTGGTATATTTTTAAATACATGCTTGATATTTTTATGATGCAAGTTTATTTATGTAAACTTCATAATTTGCAGTCAATCTCCATGGACATTTTTGTTAAATGAGGGATTATTGCCACATCACTTATTCCCATAGAATGGTATGATGGTGTTTATGATATATTCTATGATTATAATGAATAATGTCTGTATAGTCATTATAGAAAATCATAAATATATAGTATCAGTGTTTTTAAGCTTTTATAATATCATGGTAACATATTTTAAAGAAGTAATTTGTGTAAATAAGTAATACTTTGATGTAAATGATTGTAAATATAATTATTTGTTTGATATGTTTCAGAGTGTCATACACATACATATATATCTAAAGCTTAGATTCTGGCAATAAAATGGAGGTGATCGATATCTAAGAACCCATACAGGACTTTGTTGTTTAATTCGACAAAAACCCTGTTACACTATTGAAAGAAATGGTTTACTAAAATGAAAACTTCAAAACAACACCATATTTGCATGCATTATATAGTATATCCTAGATATGGTTTACAGTATCGGCGACGAAATAACGTGATATGATAAGAATTTCATATGATTAGTTGGTATATAATAAGAATTTCACATGACTAGTTGATCTCTGAATACTGATTTCTTACTTGTTCGTGTGTACATCGATTCGGGTGATGAAGCTCGGTATCAGAAGCCTTGCTGTGTTCATTCACTTAAATGCAGTGATGGGCATTTGTCCCATGCATCCCGCGCGCATGTAAACAAATTCTTTTGCACCTTACTTTGTACGAGAGTTCTCTAAAGGGAAGTAACTTGGAAGCATTTCGAAACTTGGGTATTCGTAGTTGTATACAGAAACTTTCTGAACCGTAGCAGAATAGTTCAGGGAAAGTTTTTCTTCATGCTATAACACTCCTGACCTGACCGCCATAATGCGATCTTAAAGTACTGTAAAGGATGTGTGAGGGAAAACAGTATTAGAACCCTTACTCACGTTCCTTTCTTCACGAAACTCATTTAGCAAAACTCGATCCTATGTTTTGTGAATAAAATATGCTAGAAGCTTAGAATTATATTTAATACAACTGAAATGTTTTTCCTTTCTATATCTATTTACAAGACATATATTTGAGGTGGAAGAAAAGACAATTTTCTGCTTTCGCACGATTTGGAATTTTTTTTTTTTTTTTCAGATTGTAAATACACTTAAAGTGTATGGACAAACAGCCAATTTTACTGGTTACTGTTAACTAGAGAAAATAGTTTTTCATGAATCCTGCAATAAAAGTCCACTTCAGGGCGACAACGTTGTCTTCTTTTCGGAGACTCCGTCTTTTGTTAACTCCTGGTGGAACAAAGGAATTTATTGACCAGAATCCAGATGACAAAGACAACGAAATATAAAAGGAAGATAACTCCCGATAGCACCAACATCTCTCGAGTGAAAACTACCTCTGTCATTCTGAAAACAGGTATGCTTGATAAATTAAACACGTCATGGAAACAAGTATGTTTCATGAATCATATATATGTACGGCAAATACCGTATAGCGGGGTTTTTTTACGCGAGGTGATAACTTTGGCTTATCTTAGCAGTTACATAGCTTTCCGCTAAAATTTCACTCGCCAAATATGCACCCAAATGTGTCTTCAATATTTGCATGAGAGAAAACATTTCCTTATCCGCCAAAATTTATTCCGCTAAAATTATTAGCATAGCTTTGAGTAATCAAATTGCCAAATTTTAGACCCGCGAAAAAAAACCGCTATACGGTATTATGAAAACAGTATTTATATTAGATGATTGATCACTGTTCGTTATCTTCACCTTTTCATGAAATTTTTACGGCAAATATAGAAACTGACATATCTAGGGACTTATCGAATTCCTACCACAGATATTCTGATAAACTGACATGTTTAATAATTTACATTATTTCACCACATGCAGTTTCATACTAGACATGTTTGATGACTGTTTCGTGATACACGGTTTATCACCACGGGTATGTTTGTGATGTTTTACATCTCATCAGGAATGCGGGACGTTTCGACCCAAGGGACGTTTCGACCTCAGGGACGTTTCGACCCAAGACGTTTCGACCTAAGACGTTTCGACCACAAGACGTTTCGACCTCAAGACGTTTCGACCCAATAATATATTGGTCGAAACGTCTCACCTAATTTTTTAAATTGATATAACTGGGATTGTTTTATGTGTATTTATGAATTGATTTTGGAATGTCAGTATTATGTATCTATGATGTTAAATAAATATATTTCAATGTTTGCCACTTGCGTTGTTAGTTATGGGGATTTTGATTTACATAATGATTTTTGTAAAGTTTGAAAACAAATGCTTATTTCTTCATTGGAATTCATTATTATAATAATTAATTGTCGCTGTGACTACAAAGAGCCGCGTGCGGGATAACTGTGATCAAACGTGACAAAATTGGCGCTAATTGGTGGACTCGAAAGCGAAGCCTTTAAAAAATAATTAAGAGGCGGTGTTTGGCGTGGAGACGATAATGATGAGATCAATGTATACACATCCACATACATATGAAAGTCACCCCAAACAACCTTCGTTACACCCATAGTGTTTGACGATTCGAGATGTCTGGTAAGTTGAATTCATACTATTCTACTAAACACTTGTTTTCACATAAGCGTGAGATTTCCTCATTAAAAATAGGCTAAAACCGTCAGACGAAAAGCAACACAATTATCATCTATTGGATGGATACATATCTAGGGAATATATTCCCAAGTTTTCTGCAGCATTGCTTTAAAAATACTCTTGTTTTGAATTCAAACCCAAAATCGACTTTAAGGTCGAAATGTCTCAGTTATGGAAAAAAAAATATCTTATTGGGTCGAAACGTCTAAGGTCGAAATGTCTTTGAGGTCGAAACGTCTTAGTTATATATAAAAAAATAAGTGGGACGCTTCGACCCAAAATTGGGTCGAAACGTCCTTGGTCGAAACGTCCTAGGTTGAAACGTCTTCCGAGTCGAAACGTCCCGTTATGTGGTGAAGAAGCTATAAGCATGCAAACAAAACCTTTAGAAACGAGTTTGATACTGTCAAACTTCTAAATGAACAAGTGAAGATGACTGATTAATCTCATAACTCTCATGAAATCAAGACAAAGACAAACAAAGACCCCATGACATATCAGAGGTGGGATCGGGTCTTTAGGAGAAGTAAGCAACTACTGCTAATCACGGGCATTGAACTGGGATCGTAGCGATGAGGAGTGAGAGCATTAACCACTGCGCTACCCGAACACCATGACAATATGAATGAACAATTTCTAGAACGGACGTAAAAAAAAATTACCAACCATTACCATCTACATTAGGTGTTTATGTTTCTCAACTGATTCGATACACAAGAGCATGGTCTGCGTATGCTCAGTTTTAAAATCGAGGCAGGCTACTGACAAGTAAGTTTATTTTACAGGGGTTTTAACAATCTCATTTTAAAGTCAGCATTTCGCAATTCTATGGTCGTTATGACGATCTAATTTGCCAATACACGCTGTCATTGAGTCAAATGCTGTCCGACGTGTTTCAAACTAATTGTTAAACCGTTCCTTGTGCTATAATTTTAAATACGGTACGGATTATTCCGATTACTTGGTCAAGATATAGTGCTCACAGCGGGTGTGTCTGGTCGACGGGGAATGTTTACTCGTCCTAGGCATCTGATCCCACTTCTGATGTGACACGGGGTCCTTGTTTGCCCTAATCTTAATTTTGTATTCTTTATAAGGAATCATGGGATTGATCACTGTTAGTTATCTTCACCCTTTCATTCAGGAAATAAAAAATAAGATGAAAATACCTAGCATTGCGTTTTAAAGTCCTTCAGTATACTTCGTGTTAATAAACAACAAAATCAATGGCTGATAAAGGACCTCCCCACTTTAGCTGTAGTATGTGGTCCCTTTTTACCATCCCTCTTTTGGAAGAAAAATTTATTTATCTATTATACTTCTTGGTAAATATTAAACACTGTATCGCCAGTAAGTGTATAGTCCTTTTCCTTTAGAAGTTTGGAATATAATGGTAGAAACTTTTGAATGGTCAAACGTAGCCTGAAAACTAAAGAATTTCTACCCAAGGTCAATACAGGTAAATGAGGTAGAAAGAAAACGTAGTTTTTATAGATTTTTATTGTATTTATTTTTATGAATTTCATTACCAGCACAAGACTGTTCAGTCTTGCATTTTGGATATAATTTTCTTTATTACAAAAAACGACTTAAAATAGAAAAGAGAAATCTGGACAACTTTGTGCTCGATATAAACGAAGATTTTTAAAAACCCGGTCATTCGATGAATATCAAAAGAACAGCGATCAATCTCATAACTCCTATAAGCAATACAAAATAGATAGTTGGGCAAACACGGACCTCTGGACACACCACAGGTGGGATCTGGTGCCTAGGAGGAGTAAGCACCCCCTGTCGACCGGTCACACCCGCCGTGAGCCCTATATCTGATGATGATAATAATAAATGTGCAAATATGTTACAAGCAAATCAGATATTTGACATTCAACAAAAACTCAGTCATCTGCGCTCCCAGATCGATACACATCTGTCAACAAAAAATGGCGCTGCACAGACCAGTTGGTCCCCTCTTCCGTGTATGTAATATATTGGACTGTATTCAGGGTAGATAAGATTAATATGACGTATATCAGGGTTTCTCCGCGAATCAGAACCTAAAACAGTATATCAAATTTACGCGAATCGGTTTTTTGTTTTTTGGTTGTTGTTTTTTTTTTTGGGGGGGGGGGGGTTGTTTTGTTTTGTTTTTCTATTTCAAAGTCATCGTGAAAATATAATTCACGATTATTTAAACTTATGAAGGAATTGGGAAAAAGAAGCCAGCATTTGTACGTATAACTCTTAATACTTAATGAAAAAAATCACGATTTACACAATTTCTGAGTTACTGTCACAATTTAATCAAATCCCAATGTGGGTGATATTCCTGCTTCTATGAATCCATTTCTGACGATTTCGGGTTTTGTTCTCACGTAATCACATAGAGCTTTGTCCACCATTTCGCTCAAAGTGGCTTCATCCGGGTGAGAGAAACAACGACCTTCACATCATCTGTTTCGGAGGACCGGCTTAGCTGATGTGCAACGTGCAAACTCGAATTCATTTTTCAAAAATAATTTTGCAGTTTTGTTTACACTCAACTTTATGACAAACGGGATGATTTCAGCTTCTCCATCGTCAACTTCCCATATTTATGTAGCAATGTACCAAGCACTCTGCACAAGCTATAAATTTGTTTCGTTACATGGCGATAATTAGAAAAGGGGCAGAGCGTTCACCCAATTCCTTTGGTTGAAAGGATTATATGACATCCAATTTAGGCTGGAAAAATCAATTGATTCAAATCTCAGTTGGAGTTCTGTTGACGCTGAACTGTGGCTGTTTTATATGCAACCCACAGTACAAAACAATAATCGGAATTCCCATAAACATCTTAAATGTTACTCTTACAACTTTCAGGGTGTATGTGAAAACACGATTGTAGATTTTTGCATATTTGTGTGAAATATAATGTATCACATCCTCCTTTGAATTGTAGGTCTGTCCAGAATAACTATGTCAATCACCCCCACCCCCCCCCCCCCACCCCCAGTTTAGGCCTGCACCACAGCAATTACGCCCAAGATTCCCACAGCGAGCAATGCGACCTACACAATCAATTATGGCAATAAGGCCATACTCTAATTGAAATTAACAATCTATACAAATTATTAATAAATCATCCTGACAGGGAAGTTGCCGACATATTAGCACTGGGTTTTCAGAGACGGTTTTTGTTAAATTACCAGGATCCCAGAGTTCAGTATGAAGTCTGCAATTCACCACTTTGGTGCACTAGAGGAAAGGTTTAAGGAGGAAGTTGGCTTAGGTTTTCGATTCTTTTTCAGCCCCACCGATATCAAATTTAAGATGTAATCCAGTAGGTTAAAAGAAAAAGGTGGATGGTGCATGATCACCAACCTGTTCCATCCTTATGGTGATAATGTTAATGATTACCTAGACCAGCAAGCTTGTTCTGTTTGCTATGTTTCATTTGATGATGGAATCAACATTACTCAAACCAAAGGAAATGGGGCTCTAATGACACCGATGGATATTTCTAGTGCATTTAGGCTTTTACTATAATAATATAATATTATTATAAACACCCCTCCACTTTCAAGCTTATCCAACTATCATCAACTGGAAATATTACGGAATTATGTAAACTTGGTAAATACCTATATAAATGTTCATCTATTGGATCTCAGTTATTATAAGATTATCCTCAGTATCTACCCTGTACATCAGTATGATATATCATGTTACTATTGTATAATTTGTTGTTGTATATACTTTATACCTATGAACTGTGTGGTCCTTGATCAATAAACAATGCAATACCAATAGGTCCTCAGGAATGTTGTTTGCTAGGTTTTTTGTTTAACAATTCATATCATATCAGCAAGTGTTTACCAATTGGATGTTCAGTATTTTGTTCATTGTTTGAATTTTTAAAAAAAAAAATTTTATCTTTTTTTACATTGGGAGTTAGAACAGATGTCACAAAAGGATGGTATTGTACATTACTTAGGTGATTTCTTATTTGCTGGATCAGCTAACTCTGGTAAATAATTGCTTCATGTTCAAGAATTGAGTAATTTTTTTAGGAGTTCCACTTGCACCAGAAAAAAAACACAAGGTCCTTGTACAAGCTTGTCATTTTTAGGTTTGGGAATAGATTTTGTGCAATTCAGGTACAATTTTTGTTCCAAAAGAAAAAGTTGATAAATTGCTGGCTAAGATTAGGTACATTCTGGGTAGTAAAAAAATTAACAAAGAAAGAATTGGAATCACTCGTTGGTTCACTTGCATTTGTTGTAAAAGCATTACCTGCTGGTAGGGCATTTTGTAGGGTAATTTACTGAGCATGTGTACGTGTTATATCTAAATTATACAGTTTGGTGGAATTTCCATGGGCAAAAATAGTATCGTTTAAAGTCAGCAGTTCCTAAATTCTATGACCGTTAAACTGATCGTGTTTGCAAAATACAACCCGTCGTTAGTTCGAATACTGTGTTTCTCGATTTTGTATTTTTTGTGGTATTTTAGAGTTCGGTCTTTCTTTACGTTCACCCTTTTCATCTGACATGCATCCCGGGAGGATCCGGGTCAGAATAGGTCCTCAGTACCCCTTGCTTGTAGTAAGAGGCGAGTAAATGAGGCGGTCCTTCCAATAAGACCGTAATAACCGAGATCCAGAAGCTGGCCTCTTTGCACTTGATATTTTTGGAGTTATTCGCCCTTGGCAAAAATGAAAAAAATCTAATTTTTCAAAAAGTATGTGCGGTAAAATATCAATTTTATTTCATATTTTCATAAAGAGAATTTCTGTGTATTTTTTTTACCAAGAGATATATTTGAAAATATAATTTCTTTTTAAAACCAAGAACGGTGACGCGCATTTTTCTGCGTCTCATTAGAATGAATACATCTACAATTCAATTCTTGTATACAAACAATTTCTTGAAGAGTTCATTCTCAACTAGCAAATCATTAGACGTGTCGCTTTCCAGAATGTGGGGTTAGAAAAATGTCAACTTTCTTGATTTCAACAAATGGCTGATTTCAGAACGTCGATTTTCACTGATACAACAAGAGGTACTCTGAGCAATGCTCACTAAGAATACCCCCCGCTTACTCCAATCTCCCAAAGGGTGTTGGTAATAGGTATAAACTACCTCTTTTCTGAGTGTAAAAAACAAATGGCATGACAAACCGAACTATATTGCTACTTCGATGTCCAGTGCGCGTGACCTTTGACCTTTTGACCCCAAAATCGATAGGGAACATCTTCATCCCATGGGTAGTCCACATGTATGATATGGTGACTGTAGGTGGAAAGGATAATGCTTTACAGCCCGGAAACCATATTGCTACTTCGATGTCCAGTGCGCTTGACCTTTGACCTTTTGACCCCAAAATCGATAGGGAACATCTTCATCCCATGGGTAGTCCATATATATGATATGGTGACGGTAGGTGGAAAGGATAATGCTTTAGAGCCCGGAAACCATTGCGTCTACAGACGAACGGACGGACGGACGGACAGACAGACAGACGGACAACCCGATTCCAGTATACCCCCCCCCCAACTTGTTGCGGGGGGATATAATAATAAGAAAATGATATATATTGTTTGTCAGTAAAGGCACTCCCACTCTAAATTAACATGCATACAATTGTCCAATCACAATCCAGGGAAGAAATTTTAAAAGAAATACCCATCATGGATTGATTTGGGATGGGTCTGCTAGTCTGTTCTCAGAATGAAAATATGCAAATTACTAAAGCAACACAAACTGTAACTGATGGTAAATAAATTGAAAATTAAGAGAAATTAACAAATATTTAACACTTGTTATAGAATCAGAGTGAATCTGAAGCAATAATCCCGTCAAATCAGCAGAAAATGTCGATTCTCATGAAGCATTATCATCCTGTCAGTAATTCCTGCTCATAATCTCTGATATGCATTGACCTTGGAGGTCACTGGTTCGGAAACAAGTAAAAGGGAGGCACTGAGCACGAGTCAGATTTGTAAACAATTTCTAAATTGTTAAAACAAGCCAATTTTATAGAAAATTCACAATTAAAATTACACTTGAGTGGCACATTTATGTAAATATTACTTTCTTACACTTACAGTATTTCTCGTCACTCACGAAAACAAACGACACGTGTAGTTACTCACGTCGGTTTCCATTTTTGTACATTTGACCTTGGTCTCAGCAACCCGATTATGTTCGGCAATCCTCGTTCCCATGTCCGTGTATACGACGCAATGGCGGTAAATACAAAACGCTCATTGTAGGTATGCTCTCAAATTATATTCTCTTGTTTATGTTGCTGAATTTTTCTTCAGATCTTGGGGATTATATTAATTATACCGATACGTGTTATTTGGTGAGTAATTGGATAGGGAAAAAATACCGTCAGTTACAGCTTGTATTGCTACATAAAATAATGCATTTAATTCAGTTGTCAGAAAATCTGCGGTAAAAATATGAAAATTATTAAACATAATTGTTATCAGAATATTTGCTATGAAGACATGTAAGTGTTTAGATATGTCTGTCATTAAAAAAAAATAGGCGATACAAATACGTAACGCAATGGACATATCCGTTAACAAAATGTCTGCGGTGAAAATATTGAAGTACTTTGTTTGCTATCAGGATATCTGCCGTGAATATAAGTGTATCATTGAACATCTTTATTCTAACAATGTTCTTTTATTATTATCCGGTACCTCTCGGTATCTCGTTTAATAGCGGTTAGAATAGGTCCTCAGTACCCCTTGCTTGTCGTAAGAGGCGGCTAAATGGGGCAGTCCTTCGGATGAGACCGCGCAAACCGAGGTCCCGTGTCACAGCGGGTGTGGTACGATAAAGATCCCTCCCTGATCAATGGTCGTAAGCGCTGAGCAAAGGCCTAAATTTTGCAGCCCTTCACCGTCAATGGTGACGTCTCCATATGAGTGAAATATTCTCAAGAAGAACGTTAAACAATATACAATCAATCAATCCTTTAGTAACCCCCACCCCCCACCCCACCTACACACACGCCCTTCCGTGCATCGCTCTGATTACTGTACATAAAGGGAGTTTTCTGCGGATGAAAATTTCTGCGATTTGATATCGTAAAGGTAGCAATATTCTGTGTTAGTTTGCAATTGTAATTTTGCGGATTTTTCCTATCAGCAAAATTCCGCGAAAAATGGACAACCGCAGAAAATACACCTTTATACGGCATATGTGTGTATAACTTCTGATTCCACGTCGTAAAATAGTATAATGACATTTAGTTGTACCACACAATTGTCAGTTACTGGTATATTATTACCTTTGAAGGATTCTGTTTCGTGAATTTAATTATTTCATTTCATAATAAATGATTTTTTTTTAAAAACACAATGAAATACATATCATACAAAATTTTTCTCACCTTTTAAGGGGAAATCTCGTAGTTTACCCGTTAGCAAAGACAACACCACTGAACAATATATTCTTGATGATATATATTCGGAATTCTGTTTTAATTTTAATTATGGAATAGAAAAGGCATGAATTTTTAATGACTTATCTGAGTTGTGTAGTCCATTTTAATTTTTCATTTTGTTCATTTCACTCAAAGAGTTTTAATAGCTTTTTATCAAATCCAAGATCAAAGCAAGTTTTTACCTCAGGACAAACATGAAAGTGCTTTTTTGTGCAGCACACAATCCCATTAAAATCATATGTTCTCTAACCGTTACACTGGAGAAGGATCTGACAGCATTGTAGCTGCAGATCTGTAGCTCTCTGAAAAAATATTTTGACGGAACAGAGAGCTACAGTTCCACCCCTAATAAAAACATTCGATTTACGGCGCACAAAAAGCTGCGCACGGTAGAGACCTGATATCGTTGTATTCTGGGAGTTTTCGGGTCGTATGGGGCTTTAATGAATATTTGAAGGTATGTTTGAATACAACTATAGTAGGAAAATATGTTAAGAATTTTTTGATATTAAATTTATGAGACAGCAACACAAGACTACAACGATATCAGGTCTCAACCGTGCGCAGCTTTTTGTGCGCCGTAAATCGAAGGTTTTTATTAGGGGTGGAACTGTAGCTCTCTGTTCCGTCAAAATATTTTTTCAGAGAGCTACAGTTCTTCAGCTAACAGCATTGCATTTGAGGTCATGTTATTGACCCCAGTCTCGTGAACGATTCATTAAATATTCGACCAATAACAATACCTTAACAAACAAACAAAAAAAAATCAAGGACCAATCAGGAATCGTTTTACTGAAGCGTATGCGGGTTGTAAGTTCACAGAAATGGCGTCGATCCATGAAAAGTTTAAATGAATTCCAAATATCAGCGTTAAAGGAAGAGTAAAGGAAGACCGTAAATATCATACATCCATTATCGTTAAAATTTAATTTCTGTGGCGCTTTAACATTGCTCAAGGCCGCCGCCATCTTCTTTTTTAATTGTTCTCTCGTGCTTCTCAGTAATTATTGGCATGCGTATGATAAATATACCAACTGTATGCTCCGATTTTCATAGTAGAAAAAAAAACGTCATTTGATCGGTCAAGTGTGAAAGGTGAAATAAACATGCTGCCAGATCCTGCTCGGTGTAATGGTTAGAGAAGATCTTATATTTTGATACGATACATCAGAGTTATTTCTCTTTGTTGAACTCTCGTACATAGTAAGGCGGTAAACAAGTTGTTTACACGCGGGAGTGGGACAAATATTCATCACTGCATAAGTGAATGTACTCAGAAAGTTTCTCATATACGCTGTTTCATCACCCGATTCCGACAAACTAAGTGTAAATGATAAGTATTCAAGGAGTAATCAAATACTTGTACTTGGAATTCTTATTATATCACGTTATTTCGTTGCACCTACATATGTACCTATCATATCTAGGATTTTACTTGTAAATATGGCATTGTATTTATGTTCCCAGTTTAGGAAAACATTTCTTTTGATAGTATTTCATATTTCCTACAATGAATATTCAAAGAGAAGTCGGTTTTAATTCATTTTATCATCTTTCTCACTGACTGTAAGATCCATTCTGTCCCACTTAAGCATTCAAAGTTCCACTAAATGTACCTCATACACAGGAGAGCTCTAATCTCGAAACATGCGTATTAGATTGATGTAGTACGTAGAAACTCGTCTCCTAATATTTTTTAAACTCTTATGTTTACCTCCAATAAGTGTCAGTACTTTTCATTAGAAAACAAAGTAAAACGGTCATATCATCCGTAATTGCCCCTTATTCACCTCATTTAGCAATACTTCATGATTAATATGTTATAATTCCAATGTTATTTATTACAATTGTTTTGATTGGACACAAATAAAGCTGAACAATAGTTTAGACATCTATAAATCCGAAAACGCGATGTATTCATATACGCCTGAAAACAAATAACATAGTGCAGGGAAACTATTCAATTTTTTTCAATTGTTAATAAAGTGAATGAATTGGAATTATAAGAATCAAACATTCTTTTTTAAGAATTTATCGATGTGTAAACTCCGGACATTTTACTCACAAACTTAGCATAAAAGTGCTCAGTTTGTGAGTAAAATGTCCGGAGTTTACACACATCGATAAATTCTTCAAAAATAATGTTTAATCCTATAATAAAGGCACTATGTAAACATCTCCCAACTTTAATAACCCGAATTTTCTTAATTTCCCCCGTTATGGTAATTGCAATGAAGATAGCTCATGATATTATTTTTACTTTGTCAGTTATCTTAAGAGTTATTTAAACCAAGAGGAAGACTTAAGATAAAACTTGAAAGGCTAGACTGACTCACATCAAACATGGCAGATCAATGTACTGAAAGTAGCTAAAATTAGGAATCAAAATAGAAAGTGAATTAAGAATTGGAATGCTGCAAGAATTAATACACGTTTGTAGATGCATGTAAATTATTGTGTCTGTGTAATAAGGTTTGTAGACGTACCCGTTTTTGGTCATCTGTCAATATATGCGGTATCCATCTGGCAAAAATATTTCGTACTTTCAAAATACGCTTCGAAATGAAATGCATCTGCGATAACAATATGCCAACAACTTTGGCAATATCACGAATCGTGTATCTGCCATCACTTTCAATTATTTACCTGACTTTTGAGACATTTACCTTACCTGTTAAAGTCACAGGTCGGCCAGATTTTGCTGTATCTTTGACGGACTCTGTGCCAGTCGTGAAATTTCTTTTCCACCTACGAACTGTCTCATAAGATACCTTATCAGACCCATAAACTTCCCCCAATTCAGTAAAAATCTGCATTACCGAATGACCGAGTTTCGTGCGAACTTCTATAAAAGCTCTAATTTTTTCACTATTCTCAACTCCCAACCATTTTTAGCTCACCTGAACCGAAGGTTCAAGTGAGCTTTTCTGATCACATTTTGTCCGTCGTCCGTCTGTCTGTAAACTTTTCACATTTTCGACTTCTTCTCCAGAACCACTGAGCCAATTTCAACCAAACTTGGCCAAAAGCATCCTTGGGTGAAGGGCTTTCAAGTTTGTTCAAATGAAGGGCCATGTCCCTTTCAAAAGGGAGATAATCACAAAAATGCAAAAATATGGTGGGGTCATTTAAAAATCTTCTTAAGAACCACTAAGCCAGAAAAGCTGAGATTTACATGAAAGCTTCCTGACATAATGCAGATTCAAGTTTGTTCAAATCATGTCCCCCGGGGGTAGGATGGGGCCACAATAGGGGATCAAAGTTTTACATACAAATATATAGGAAAAATCTTTAAAAAATCTTCTTCTCAAGAACCACTGAGCCAGAAAAGCTGATTTTTACATGAAAACTTTCTGACATAGTGCAGATTCAAGTTTGTTCAAATTATGGCCCCCGGGGGTAGGATGGGGCCACAAGGGGTGTCAAAGTTTTACATACAAATATATAGTTAAAACCTTCTTCTCAATAACCACTGAGTCAGAAAAGCTGATATTTACAAGAAAACTTTCTGACATAGTGCAGATTCAAGTTTGTTCAAATCATGGCCCCCGGGGTAGGATGGGACCACAAGTGGGGGGGGGGGGTGTCAACGTTTTACATACAAATATTGGAAAAATCTTTGAAAATCTTCTTCTCAAGAACCATTGGGCCAAAGAAGTTGACATTTACATGAAAGCTTTCTGACGTAGTGTAGATTCAGGTTTGCAAAAATTGTGGCCTCCAGGGGTAGTTGGGGCCATGATACGGACTAAGGTTTTACATGCAAATATATATGGAAAGTCTTCAAATATGGGCCAAGGTGACTCAGGTGAGCGATGTGGCCCATGGGCCTCTTGTTACAACAGTGGTCAACGACTGTCTCTATTGAAATAACTATAAGTTAAAAACTATATGGAGCTGAAGGCTCGTGTTTATACCGTTGGAAAGGTATTAAATAGAGCTATTCAAGAGTATCATCGTCCACGAAATCGTGCAAAGCGTTATTGCGCTGTGGTAAAATATACACATTACATATCGAACAACCCTCATATACATAGTAAATACTACATGCATGCATAAGACCAAAGATTTTACACTCTCATGAACTTGTGTCATTTAGTAATGTTATACAATCTTAAAAACTTGGTATGAGTACCGGAAACGGTGCATAATTACATAATACGCCCGTGAAAAGCTTATGTAGGCTCTGTTACAGACTGCACAAAAGATTTCGCATGGGCGATGGCGGCCGTTTTGTTTATTGATAACGCTTGGCGGTAAACAAACCTGTTTATAAAGTGTCTGAACAGTGTAATTAATATGTAAGTGCAAAAACATTGTAAATAAACATTTGGTTTCCATCAATAAAAATAAATAAAAAATGCCTACCGTTAAAACTTCTTGATATACCGCGGGCACTTTGAACTTGTCACGCTGGTTGTGAAATGGATACATACAAATTTTTGTATAATTTACAGATTTTTAGAATTTTGTTATACAATTCATCATCAGAATGTGATGTGCAAATGCGACGTCGTATAGTTTTCTTTTAATTGCCAGCCAAATGTTTTCTACGGGGCTTTGGTAAACCAGGTCATTGTATGGGCCACTTCAGTGCTGGAATTAGGTTTTCAATTTTGTAATTGGTTAAAAGACTAGATCGATGAACAGGTGCATTGTCATCCAGATAATGGTCATCTTGAAAGTGTTTTGCTACAACATGTCAAAAGTTATCTGTTCTGCTTATACTGTGAAACAAGTTGATGGTGCAGGGGTTCCAACCGTCTAGTTTAAAGTCAGCGTTTCGCAAATTCTATGTTTGTTATACCGATCTAATTTACCAATACAACTTATCATTGGGTCGAGTGCTATCTGACGTGTTTCATACCGATTGTTAGGCCGTTCTTGGCATACTGATTTGACTATGGATTACTCCGTTTACCTGATCAAGACATAGGTCCAACGGTGGGTTTTACCGGTCGACAGGGGATGTTTACTCCTCCTTGGCACCTGATCCCACCTCTGGTATATCCAGGGGGACCGTGTTTGCCCAACTCTCTATTTTGTATTGCTTATAGGAATTATGAGATTGATCACTGTTCTTCATCTTCACCTTTCATCAAAATAGAGCCATATTTGAAGATTTTGGTGCCATTTTGTTTAAACTGAATCATAATAATGATTCTATCGTAAAAACTGGACCCGATTATGGATCGAAAAATGGTACTGAACCCGTGACCCGAACAACACAACCCGCGGTTTTCGGTGATTTCGGGTACCTGTTGCAGTCCTTCCCAAATCATAACACTGGTTTGTTTGTTTTTGGGTTTTTTTTTTGGTTTTTTTCTTTAACCATTTCCGACCGGGGAAAATATAGTCCGGCAGACAATAGGATGTCTAAGGTGAAAAGTTGAAAGGGACAGGAAATTCATTTTAACCCATTATAATCGCAACAAGCGACCGAAGTTCAGGCAGGATTCCCTGAATCACTGTGTGACACTGGTATTACGAGATTCAGAAGAGGAATCTGGCTGTGATTACCATATCTGCCTGTGTCTGTTTAACAAGTCTGTTCGTTCATCCACTGATTTCTTTCGTCCACTTCTTTGTTTTTATAAATTTATATTTTCTGTTGTGCTCATCCAGAATACCTCGGGCTTTTCATCGATATGTTTACGGTAAAAGGCCCGAGGCGTCCCGGATGCTGTTGTACCTCTCTCTCGAAACTTTTTCCAAACACTATGTATACACAGTTGGAATTTCAATTTTTTTTTTCAAATTCTCCGAAACCGCCGCGGTGATCTAGAGGTAAAGCGGTCGCCCCGCATGCGGTTCGAATCTCAGCCGTGACAGATCCAAGAAGTTGAAACAGGTAGTGACAGTTCCATCGCCAAACACTAACATGAATATCCTCGGAGATGACCTTAAAAACGTATGTCCCGTGTCACAGTAGGCATAGATGTAGCTCGCTAAAGAACCCTCACTGCTCAATGGCCGTAAGTGTTGAGTATAGGCTTAAATTTGAAGCCTTTTACCGGTCTTGGTGACGTCTCCATATGAGTGGAAATTTCTCAAGATACGACTAATCAACTTCCCCGAAACTTTTACCGCCCTGAACTAATATAAGGTTAAGTTTTCTTTGCAGTCCTTACTGAGTTAAACTGATTTACGACCCATATGGTCTAATCACTGTCTCGTATGCAAGGTGAAGATAACGAACAGTGATCAATCTCATAACTCCTACAAGCAATACAAAATAGATAGTTGGGCAAACACGGACCCCTGGACACACCAGAGGTGGGATCAGGTGCCTAGGAGGAGTAAGCACCCCCTGTCGACCGGTCACACCCACCGTGAGCCCGATATAAACAGAGTTACAGACGACAACAAACAGCTTTACGTCACATTATTGATCTTTGATTTCTTTTTAAATATTTAAATACATCATCTGTGAACCTGTGCAAAGAGAGACAACCCTCAATGGATGATACTCGATTAATGGAGTATCTGTAGTATCACCCATCGTCAGGCTGTGGCATACTTCTTTTGCATCCTGCGGGGATCCGGGTTAGAATAGGTCCTCAGTGCCCCTTGCTTGTCGTAATCTAAGGCGACTAAATGGGGCGGTCCTTTGGACGAGACCGCAAAAACCGAGGTCCCGTATCACAGCAGGTGTGGCACGATAAAGACCCCTTCCAGCTCAATGGCCATAAGCGCCGAACATAGGCCTAAATTTTGCAGTCCTTCACCGCCAATGGTGACGTCTCCTAATGAGTGAAATATGAGGGAGATTAAATAATATACATGTACAACCAATTAGTCAATCAATCCTTTGTATCGAAAGAGTTCTGTGTAAAATATTTCCCCAAATTTTAATAAATTCAACAACCTGTAAATATTCTGATTGTTAAGCATCAACATCCTTGCACTATGCACATCTTCAAGTGTTGGCAAAGATCCCAACTTTAAAACTGTGAGGGGAGTTATTAAAAAGAACAAACCATGTGCACTGTACTCAATTTATCATATTTTCTCAAAACGGACTATGGTCAACAACCTGTATTTTTTTTAAATTGAAGGAAATCGAAATCCTTGCCATATGCACATTTTCATTACCCATACAAATACTCTGTAAAATATATAATTTCAAGTGAAGAATCTTTATTCCCATGAGAAAATTTTGACTCCATATTGTGGCCTGAATGTGGCCCCAACCTAGTCCCAAAGAGTCACAATATAATTATGATACAATGTCACGGGATAAAAAATTAGGATATGAAATTTTCAAGGACGTGTCCTTTTATATATAAAACTAAGGTTTCCTATTGTGGCCCCATCCTACCCCTGATGGTTGTGATTCAATCTGCACTACCTGGGGATGTTTGCATCTTAATGAGTACTGATCACTGTTCTTGAGAAGATTCATACTATCCACATGTATGAAAGGTAAAGATAACGACCAGTGATCAATCTCATAACTACTTTACGGAATACAAATTAGAGAGTTGGGCAAACACGGACCCTTGGATCTACCAGACGTGGGATCAGGTGCATAGGAGTAAGCATCCCCTGTCGACCGATCACACCCGCCGTGAGCCCTCCATCTTGATCAGGTAAACAGGAGTTATCCGTAGTCGAAATCAGTATACCAAGAACCAAGAAACACGTCAGACAGCATTTGTCCCAATAATAGGTTGTACATGTACATGTACATGTATTGGCAAACTAGATCGTTATAACGACCACATGATTTGCAAAATTCTGACTTTAAACGAGACTGTTGGAACTCACTTGTTTTTCACTAGCTGACTCGATTTAAAAACTGATCATACGCAGGACAAGCTCTTGTATATTGAATCGAGATATAAACACCATATGTAGGGGATGATGGAATATTGCTACATAAATATGGGAAGTTGACGATGGGGAAGCTGAAATCACCCCGTTTCCCTATATTAAAGTCCATAAGCGTCAAATATAGGCCTAAATTTTGCAGCCCTTCACCGGTAATGGTGACATCTCTATACGAATGCAAAATTCTCAAGTGGGACGTTAAATATACAATTAATCACCCTGTTTGTCATAAAGTTGAGTTGTTAGTTTGCTGTTAATAAAATATTCATGTCTTTGCTCCCCTAATGTGATCTCATCGTACTCCCAGGGACCACAATTTGAACAAACTTGAATCCGCACTACCTGGAATGCTTGCATATCACTATGTTCAATCATGGTCCTGTTGTTCTTGACGAGAATGTTTAAAGATTAATCTTATATATCACCATGGAAAACTGTGCCAATTAAGTTTGCTTGAAATCGGGCCAGTAGTTCTTGAGAAGAGTGTGGCAGTTGATTTGAAAAAACTTTAATCATCTTTACCCCATCTTCACAAGTCGGGGGTTATCGATTTGTTACCTTAAACAAGGAATCTCATTGGATGATTAAATTTCAGCTTAATGCATCATCCTCTGTCCCAAACCCATGTTTTGAATGATGACTGATGTCAAGGGTTCGTGTAAGGTAACAAATCAATTACCCTCGACTTGCGCAAATGTCTTTACCCAAACATGCTTTGTGGCAAGTTTGGCTGAAATTAGCTCCGTGGTTGTGGAGAAGAAGTCTCGAAAATGTGAAAAGTTAACGGACAGATTGACGCTGGACAAAAAGTGATCATAATAGCTCACTCGAGCTGAGCTAAAAAAGACACACACACCCCCATCCGTTTTTACCACTTCCAAAAGAAAACAGAACATCAAAATGGAAACAGACAATTGAAATTCAGTCTGCCGAGATATATGTATTTATGTTTCCAATGTTTTTGCCTTTGGTATCTTTACGAATTGTAATGATAGCCATTCCCTCTAGAATTTGTTACAGTTGTGAACATTGTATGAATCTTGATAATATAGTACATCTTTTTGAATAATACAAGGGCGCGAACTGTAGTGCTTTACATTGGCATAAATATGTCGGCGTGATATAAACAGAGTTACAGACGACAACAAACAGCTTTACGTCACATTATTGATCTTTGATTTCTTTTTAAATATTTAAATACATCATCTGTGAACCTGTGCAAAGAGAGACAACCCTCAATGGATGATACTCGATTAATGGAGTATCTGTAGTATCACCCATCGTCAGGCTGTGGCATACTTCTTTTGCATCCTGCGGGGATCCGGGTTAGAATAGGTCCTCAGTGCCCCTTGCTTGTCGTAATCTAAGGCGACTAAATGGGGCGGTCCTTTGGACGAGACCGCAAAAACCGAGGTCCCGTATCACAGCAGGTGTGGCACGATAAAGACCCCTTCCAGCTCAATGGCCATAAGCGCCGAACATAGGCCTAAATTTTGCAGTCCTTCACCGCCAATGGTGACGTCTCCTAATGAGTGAAATATGAGGGAGATTAAATAATATACATGTACAATCAATTAGTCAATCAATCCTTTGTATCGAAAGAGTTCTGTGTAAAATATTTCCCCAAATTTTAATAAATTCAACAACCTGTAAATATTCTGATTGTTAAGCATCAACATCCTTGCACTATGCACATCTTCAAGTGTTGGCAAAGATCCCAACTTTAAAACTGTGAGGGGAGTTATTAAAAAGAACAAACCATGTGCACTGTACTCAATTTATCATATTTTCTCAAAACGGACTATGGTCAACAACCTGTATTTTTTTTAAATTGAAGGAAATCGAAATCCTTGCCATATGCACATTTTCATTACCCATACAAATACTCTGTAAAATATATAATTTCAAGTGAAGAATCTTTATTCCCATGAGAAAATTTTGACTCCATATTGTGGCCTGAATGTGGCCCCAACCTAGTCCCAAAGAGTCACAATATAATTAAGATACAATGTCACGGGATAAAAAATTAGGATATGAAATTTTCAAGGACGTGTCCTTTTATATATAAAACTAAGGTTTCCTATTGTGGCCCCATCCTACCCCTGATGGTTGTGATTCAATCTGCACTACCTGGGGATGTTTGCATCTTAATGAGTACTGATCACTGTTCTTGAGAAGATTCATACTATCCACATGTATGAAAGGTAAAGATAACGACCAGTGATCAATCTCATAACTACTTTACGGAATACAAATTAGAGAGTTGGGCAAACACGGACCCTTGGATCTACCAGACGTGGGATCAGGTGCATAGGAGTAAGCATCCCCTGTCGACCGATCACACCCGCCGTGAGCCCTCCATCTTGATCAGGTAAACAGGAGTTATCCGTAGTCGAAATCAGTATACCAAGAACGGCCTAACAATCGGTTTGAAACACGTCAGACAGCATTTGTCCCAATAATAGGTTGTACATGTACATGTATTGGCAAACTAGATCGTTATAACGACCACATGATTTGCAAAATTCTGACTTTAAACGAGACTGTTGGAACTCACTTGTTTTTCAGTAGCTGACTCGATTTAAAAACTGATCATACGCAGGACAAGCTCTTGTGTATTGAATCAATCGAGATATAAACACGATATGCAGGTGATGATGGAATATTGCTACATAAATATGGGAAGTTGACGATGGGGAAGCTGAAATCACCCCGTTTCCCTATATTAAAGTCCATAAGCGTCAAATATAGGCCTAAATTTTGCAGCCCTTCACCGGCAATGGTGACATCTCTATACGAATGCAAAATTCTCAAGTGGGACGTTAAATATACAATTAATCACCCTGTTTGTCATAAAGTTTACTTGTTAGTTTGCTGTTAATAAAATATCCATATCTTTGATCCCCTAATGTGATCTCATCGTACTCCCAGGGACCACAATTTGAACAAACTTGAATCCGCACTACCTGGAATGCTTGCATATCACTATGTTCAATCATGGTCCTGTTGTTCTTGACAAGAATGTTTAAAGATTAATCTTATATATCACCATGGAAAACTGTGCCAATTAAGTTTGCTTGAAATCGGGCCAGTAGTTCTTGAGAAGAGTGTGGCAGTTGATTTGAAAAAACTTTAATCATCTTTACCCCATCTTCACAAGTCGGGGGTTATCGATTTGTTACCTTAAACAAGGAATCTCATTG
Source organism: Ostrea edulis (assembly GCF_947568905.1). Classification (NCBI taxonomy): domain Eukaryota; kingdom Metazoa; phylum Mollusca; class Bivalvia; order Ostreida; family Ostreidae; genus Ostrea; species Ostrea edulis. The sequence goes on along the minus strand of NC_079173.1, from coordinate 7,121,926 downwards.
GATGATTAAATTTCAGCTTAATGCATCATCCTATGTCCCAAACCCATGTTTTGAATGATGACTGATGTCAAGTGTTCGTATAAGGTAACAAATCAATTACCCTCGACTTGCGCAAATGTCTTTACCCAAACATGCTTTGTGGCAAGTTTGGCTGAAATTAGCTCCGTGGTTGTGTCTCGAAAATGTGAAAAGTTAACGGACAGATTGACGCTGGACAAAAAGTGATCATAATAGCTCACTCGAGCTGAGCTAAAAAAGACACACACACCCCCATCCGTTTTTACCACTTCCAAAAGAAAACAGAACATCAAAATGGAAACAGACAATTGAAATTCAGTCTGCCGAGATATATGTATTTATGTTTCCAATGTTTTTGCCTTTGGTATCTTTACGAATTGTAATGATAGCCATTCCCTCTAGAATTTGTTACAGTTGTGAACATTGTATGAATCTTGATAATATAGTACATCTTTTTGAATAATACAAGGGCGCGAACTGTAGTGCTTTACATTGGCATAAATATGTCGGCGTGATGCGCACCATAGCTCATACCGCCATGTCTTTCATGAAATTTGTTTTTTAAACAATTATGTATAATAATAAAAAAAACACACCAATATTATGAATATTGCATCAACGATTTATTTCACATTTATTTCACTACATTAACACAAATATATGGAGGAACATGTAAAGTAAAAAATAGCCATTTTATTTTGTAATATGGAGCCAAAAATCACGAGGTACTTTAGTAGAATCTAAATCAATAAAAAATATCTTAAGTACAAAATTTATTTGAATTAAGTCATTGCACAAATCTCAAGACAGTTCTCTTAACAAAGGTTTTGTCGACGCGACTGTAACCAGTCCCTCAAAACAATTCACAGCATCATCTTCCTTCTAATTCAAAACTATCGTAATGAAAGCTATTTACATTTATTTTTGGCTTTGAACTCTAGCTTGAAAAAGTTCTGTAATCCAAACAAACTGTATTTCCCATATTTTTCTTTTCTTTTTTTTTTTTAATATAGATGCGCTTCAAAACATTATTTACGAAATACGTTGCATTATGTGGCACTGCTTTTATAACGTTTTATTAAAAATAAATGCTTCAAAATATTTCACATATAAAGAAAAAGTCAAAAATTTGGGATAAAGGGTGGGCGGGGCAATAAGACAAATGAAAGTAAGTTCTTGTGAATTTGGAATGAGCTGTTGCCGATGTCCCTCACACCTGAATTGCCAGTGAGAACACCTGTATTTTTCTTTATCACTTAAACTATTAGCACAACAATAAACCTTCCCTTTTCTTTTCATTAACAATTTTAAGCATCTTTTATCAACATTTTACAGCATGTGTAGTGTGAATTTGTAATTTTTTTCTTCTTCAAATTTCTAAACATTTTTGAGAGTAAAAGCTATTACATAGTAAAGTGTCAAAATCAAATCTTCCTCTACACATCTTGACTTTGATTAAAGATTTATTTTACAGAAGGATAATTTTGCCTCTTTTCAATCCCCACTATATAATATTCAATTAAGCAAAACTTTCAAAGATTCAACTAAAAAAATGACTCTTTCTGTTGAACACATAAGGATTGCTTTATATATTGCACTGGACATTTAAACAAATGATTAGAAAACAGAACAGAGTAGCATTCAAAAAAAAAAATTCGAAACTTAATTAACTTTAGCATTTTAATGGTAATGAAATGATTTCTCTACACAATTTAACAACACCAGTCTTTCTTTTTATCCCTGCATGGAGTTAATAAAATATTTCCATCACACTAATGAATTTTTAATACGTAATTGAGCTCATGAAACAATTCACAATTCAGCAAGAAAAATCACCATTTAAATAAAATCTTCAAAACTTAACGATTCTGTAGATAGCTTCATGATCTCAACAATATATTCCTTTTCTTTATCTGATTGATATTAGCACGTCATCACAGGTAAAGTGAAATAATTGTCAACAAGAGAAAACAAAACTTACAAAAGCAAGTAAAAGTATCCATAACAATGTTGTATATAAGATATGACATTTATCAGAAGAGACCTCTCTTTTCACGGTTACACGGACCTCAATCACCAGCACTTTCCACTGTCACTAAGTCAGAGAATGTCGACATCGATTTAAATTAATTACGAAAACAATAGACTTTTCTCATAATTTCGTCTGACATTTTACTGAATATCATAGGTTTCATTTGCTTGCAATGCTGAAGAATTATGATAATACATTTAAAAACAGATTTTAATCACCAAAGTAACGGATTCCTTACGTGTATAAGTGAATGCAGTCAATGTGAAGGTAAGGTAGCCCTGCTCTCTGTGCTTACGATATATCTAGAAACTCAGTCTGTTTGTTTTTCAATGGATGTGTCTCTGCATGCCATGAAAGAAATTCTCAACAAGTGTGATTGTTCCGAGCAAGAAGTAGACAACTATACATATGTAAATAATTTTGACATCATTAATATTTCCACATACTGAAGGAGAAACTAACAATAACAATGTACATATACAGGAACACTGAGATGACCGTTTCCATGGAGATGAGTGGGTGAGAAGATTTTTTTTTATCCAGAGGAGTTTAAGGGGAGATTACTGTGGGAGAGCCTTCAAAATAGCATGAACTTCCTCGGCAACTGCTGCCAACGCATACTGAAACTGCTCCTAAAAAACAACAACAAAAAATCTGAAAATTAAGCTATGTTTCAAATAACCATAACAATCATCAACATCAAATTTTTCAAACAATTTTTCAAAATCAAATTTGAGGTATAAAAACACCGTTCATTCAGACAAGGAATATTGCATTTTGGGACATTTTGCCCACATCCAATGAACAAGAGGCCCACAGGTAGTACATATCTATTTTTATTTACATTTTATTCATTTTTTATTCTATTTTATCATATTTCTTGTAAAGTTTCATAAATATTCTTCCATCAGATTGAGGATTTCTGCTTTACATGGGACTGAGTTGATTTTCTTATGCACATTAGACCGAGTTGATTTTGTAACATAAAATTTCATTTGTCATCAAGTATTGTCCAATAGTCATGATTCATTTTTAAGTACATTTAAGTTACCGTTCAAACTACATGCAAGAAAACTGAAAGTGTACATTCTATCCAGTCTGTATCTACTGAATCTGGTGGCTGGTATGCAAGAAGCATATTAATAATGTCTAAATACATGTATACTACAATATATTTGTGTATGACACTTATATTTGTATTGGAACTTGCAGTTAAAGTTGTCTATTATCAGAATTTTTTTGCAAGTTCAAATTTCAATTTCTTACAAAACATATTTTTCCATTTTAAAAGTATGCTGTGTTTCGGTAACTTATTGTTAATGGTTTATGAAATCTATAGTCTAATGTGTGCTAATTCTGTCTAATTCACTTCTGTTGTTCATAGGCCAATGTCTTATATTCCCCAACATAGAGTTTATAAAAGAAATATTCCCCAATATACAGTATATAAAATAAAAATTTCCCAATATTCCGTATAGAAAAGAAAAATTCCCCAAATTAATATAGATATAAATGAAATAATGGTTTGTTTTTCATTTTTCAAGCCATTTGAATTAAATAATCTTTGATCAAAGTTATATTATCCGGAGTTTTGCCTCCACTTCTCGGAACAGATCCTATGATAATGTCCGTTTATATTACCTTAGTTTTAACTCAGTACTGATCCTATGATAACGCCCGTTTGTATTACCTTAGTTTTAACTCAGTACTGATCCTATGATAACGCCCATTTGTATTTTCTTAGTTTTAACTCAGTACTGATCCTATGATAACGCCTGTTTATATTACCTTAGTTTTAACTCAGTACTGATCCTATGATAACGCCCGTTTGTATTGCCTTAGTTTTAACTCGGTACTGATCCTATGATAATGCACGTTTGTATTACCTTAGTTTTAACTCAATACTGATCCTATGATAACGCCCGTTTGTATTACCTTAGTTTTAACCATGTTATTCCTCTGATCTCTGATGTGTTCCAGTGTCGCTGCAATGTCAATCTCTTTTGCACCTGTACAGATAAGTTATCATTTTATCAAGGTTTTGTCAATAATAAACATACAGCATTTCAATGTGAAAGGTGAAGATAACGAACAGTGATCAATCTCATAACTCCTATAAGCAATACGAAATAGATAGTTGGGCAAACACGGACCCATGGACACACCAGAGGTGGGATACATATCATATTTTTCCCAATCCCCCCACCCCACCCAAATCAAATCATCCAATTCTTACCATAGTCATATAGTTAAGAACCAAATCAATAATTTTTACCATTAGTTACATCAATAGAAACAAAAGGTCCATGGGCCATGTTACTCGCCTGACCCAACTTGGGCCTGTCCTTGTTTAAGATCATACACCATTGTGTCACATGATACATGATAAATTCTTGCGGTGAAGAATGTAGTTCTCGAGATATTTTAAAAAATATAATTCTATATATATCAGCATATAAAATTTTGCTCCCGTATTGTAGCCCCACCCTACCTCCGAGGACCATGATTTGAACTAACTTGAATCTACTCTCTATTAGGAAGTTTTCATTTATACTTTTCTGGCCCAGTGGTTCTAAAGAAATTAATTTTAAAGATTTTTCTAATATATTCACATGTAAAAACTTTGATCCCCTATTGTGGCCCCAGCCTACACCCAGGAATCAAGATCTTTACAAACCTGAATCTGCACGATGTCAGGAAGTTTCATGTAAATTTCAACTTTTTTTACCCAGTGGTTAATAAGAAGATTTTTAAATGACCCCACCCTATTTTTGCATTTTTGTTATTATCTCCCCTTTGAAGGAAACATGGCCCTTCATTTAAAAAAAGTTTGAAAGCCCTCTACCGAAGGATATTTTTGTTTCAAATTTGGTTGAAATTGGCCCAGCAGTTCTGGAGAAGTCAATAATGTAAAAAGACAGACATAAATGAATGCTGCATGGACACATACTTATTCAGCTCAGAAGAGCTAACAATGTTATAAAATCTTTACCCTTACCTTGCAACTCAAAACCATATCAATTACCCAATTACCACCACAATGTTACCCAATTCTTACCATCACCATCCAAACAACTCAAAACCATTTAACCCAAATCTCACCATTGGTCATATAACTACCATGTTACAAAATTCTTACCATTACCATGCAGTTAAAAATTAGATCATCCCATTCTTACCATTAGCCACACCACAACCATGTTTATCCAATTCTTACCATTAGCCACACCACAACCATGTTTATCCAATTCTTACCATTAGCCACACCACAACCATGTTTATCCAATTCTTACCATTACCATGCAGATCAAAACCATATCAACCAATCTTCACCATTAGCCACATTACTACCATGTTTACCCAATTCTTACCATTCGTCCAGTCTTTGAAATTAGTTATACAGGTCTGAAAACTCAGGGACCGGTAAGGGTGAAACGTTTACTAAAATTTGTAAACGTTTTAAGGAGCTGTAATTAATGAAGCAATCCTGTTTAAATGTCATTTTACAGGCCTTGAATGTCCTCTGCTATAATGTTTAATACTTTAAGCATGAATTCAATATAAAGTTGTTCTCTGTAACCGTGTTTTACTGTAAGCATGAATTCAATATAAGTTTGTTCTCTGTAACCATGTTTTACTGTAAGCATGAATTCAATATAAGCCTGTTCTCTGAAACCGTGTTTTACTGTAAGCATGAATTCAATATAAGCTTGTTCTCTGCTATGATGTTTTACTGTAAGCATGAATTCAATATAAGCTTGTTCTCTGTAACCGTGTTTTACTGTAAGCATGAATTCAATATAAGCTTGTTCTTTGTAACCGTGTTTTACTGTAAGCATGAATTCAATATAAGCTTGTTCTTTGTAACCATGTTTTACTGTAAGCATGAATTCAATATAAGCTTGTTCTTTGTTATGGTGTTTTACTGTAAGCATGAATTCAATATAACCTTGTTCTCTGTAACCGTGTTTTACTGTAAGCATGAATTCAATATAAGCTTGTTCTCTGTAACCGTGTTTTACTGTAAGCATGAATTCAATATAAGCCTGTTCTCTGTAACCATGTTTTACTGTAAGCATGAATTCAATATAAGCCTGTTCTCTGAAACCGTGTTTTACTGTAAGCATGAATTCAATATAAGTTTGTTCTTTGTTATGGTGTTTTACTGTAAGCATGAATTCAATATAAGCTTGTTCTTTGTTATGGTGTTTTACTGTATCAGGATAAACAACCTCCCCCTATCATTGTAAATAGTAATTGTTGACGTAGCCATCTTAGGTAGCCAGTCAGTGTTCTAGAAACTTACCAGTCTGAAGGATTTGACTGGTTAAAATCTCCAAAGACTGATAAGTTCATAGTTCTTTTCATTATTTGAACTGATAAGAATCTTGAAATGCCTGACACTACAGTTCTGAAGTAGATTCAACAATAATAGAAAGTTTGAGGCCAGGAAATTTCTCATCAGTTAAGTTCCCAATCCAACAACACAGGCTTAAGACAGTTTTTCCATGAAAACAAGTCTGACACAACTTTAAATCCGATCATCTATTTTTTACCACGAGAAACATAACTCAGATAAACATAACTTTATCCTGGTGACCAAACTCGATCTCACTTAACCTTATACATGTGATTGAGAAACAATTCTTACCTTTATACATGTGACTGAGAATCAATTCTTACCTTTAGACATGTGACTGAGAATCAATTCTTACCTTTAGACATGTGACACAAAACCAGTTCTTACCTTTAGACATGTGACAGAGAACCGGTTCTTACCTTTCGACATGTGACACAAAACCAGTTCTTACCTTTCGACATGTGACACAAAACCAGTTCTTACCTTTAGACATGTGACACTGAGAACCAGTTCTTACCTTTATACATGTGACAGAGAACCAGTTCTTACCTTTAGACATGCGATTGAGAACCAGTTCTTACCTTTATACATGTGACAGAGAACCAGTTCTTACCTTTAGACATGCGATTGAGAACCAGTTCTTACCTTTAGACATGCGATTGAGAACCAGTTCTTACCTTTAGACATGCGATTGAGAACCAGTTCTTACCTTTAGACATGCGATTGAGAACCATGTCAATTAGAGTGTAAGTTCCTGTTCTTCCACAACCATCACTGTTGGCAAAAAGAATGCAAAAGTTGATGACATATACATTTATTTTACTTCACAGTAACAAAACTGAACTGGAGTTGATAAATATAACTGTAAATTAATACAGTACACATAATTAAAACTTGAATCCTTAAATATTGTTCCCTTAAATGTCCCAACTTATTAATTTCCAACACAGGAATTGCGTACCTTACTGAATATCTCAGATCCCATCCATCCACACATTAAAGATCCAAACACATCTACTCACACACACACACACTTTAGATAAACAGCAATTGTTCTAGCTGCTGGCATATTCCATGATGTGTGTTAAGCATCATGGAAAATATTCCAGCACTGCAACTGCAGTTCATATTGTCTTTTACTGAAAAATTTAACTCAATACTTGTATAAATTTACACTTGGTTTTCTCTTTTGGGAACCAAACATTTGCCATTTTCATTTCCTCATACCATAGTACATATTCTGTGTGTAAGTATGTGTGTATGTATATCTATTTCTTATCCCAACACACCCACCCTCAATCACATCACTTTGCATTCATACCTGAATAATATCCCATCCATTCCCAACACATGCATTGCATTCTTACCTGCAATGAACAACAATCGGACAAGACCGCCCCCTGTAGGATTTGTTCACTTTCCTGTATATAAATAAAACAGAGGCATTGTGAGATTGTTGTGAATGCTGATCTAGATAGATATGCAAAATGTGAATGTTTGTAAGATTTTAATTGTGTATGTAGAATTCATACTATTATTAGATTTCAGACTAGATTTAAGAGAATGGAAATGTAGAATTAAGTCTAATGAGTTCACCAATTCTAGGTCACAAGATAATCCCACATTTTCTCTCTTGTGTATACACAATAATTATCACGCTAACAATTACTAAAAGATTCTAATCACAGGATACACGACTATAGTTAGACAACACTAAGAAAATAACAACATAGATGCACCAGTATGATAGGTAAGACTTCCCACTAAAGCGGTGTGTATTCACATCACAACACTGAGTCATTATTCCTGATGGCAACGTCCTCTACATCTGTACCTGCCAGAGCTGTTCAAAATGTTCAGCACAGCAACTTAACAAACACTGAACACAACATCAAAACACAATGTCAAATCCTAGAATGCATTGCACATTCGGAATTTCATCTTCTTTCAGCTGTTACAGGAAACCATTCAATTCAAGACTTCTGTGATGCTCTTAGTTCCAATAGGAATGGAAATACAAAACCTCTTGTGGATATGACACACTTAAAGCTGATGTGTTTTCTTGAGTGATTGTGATATTTTTTCATTACAGCCATTCTGTCTGATCATTATACATGTGTTGTAAGAGGTTGATAGCAGTCCATAAGGGAGCTCTTTGGAGACACAATGGACACTGACATCTGGTCCTACATCAATCAACTTCCACAAACTGTGGTGAGTTACAATCAGTATTTTATGACATCAGTTGGCAAACCATTCTGTTGGCAAACCACTCCATTGGCAAACCACTCTGTTAACAAACCATGTACTGTTGGCAAACTACTCTGTTTGAAACCACTCTGTTGTCTATGAAGGGGCCAATGTCTAGGAAATTTATTCTTTTCTTTAGGACTTCACACATTGGTAGTTGCCATGTTGTTTGAATTCAAATTCAACTGAATCAAGAAAATGCATTCTGAGATTTGTTGTGAGATATTCACACCTTGTTGAGACCACACAGTGTCTAGGTAGTAGTGTCCATCTAACAACGTTATTCTTCATCCTCATTCAGTGAATCAACCTCCTCTCTGGAGAGCTAATATCTATACCTTGTAATACATCACGCCACAGACTGGTTTTTTGTGATGAAACATTGAGATTTCTGTCATGACTATTGGTATACACAAATTGTAGAACTGTTGTGACTATTTTCAGGGTACTGGAGTGTCCGTCTCCCTGTTGGTGAGTTAACTGACTAGCAGTGACAACAAATTTGGTCCAGTGACTAGTCTATTGCAGTTTTCTAATTTGCTAGTGAGTAACTAGCAGTGACAACAAACTTGGTCCAGTGACCAGTTTATTGCAATCTTCTACTTTGCTGGTGAATTAATTGAACAACAAACTTTTGTATGGAGCAGTGAAATTAGTGGCAGGATCAAATCCCTGATCACTTTTGTGACTATGCAATTTGTGGACTCAACAATTGCTAAATCACAAAAGCTGTCATAGGAATTGAGAGTGGCTGTCTAACACCGGCTAGCTTGGATGTCCTAGAGCACTACAGTCAAAGCAAGCCACTTAGAACTGTTTTATTACTACATCAATACATTAGGGATACTTCATGGGGATTTTTTTTTGTTGAATTTACACTTAAAGCAAGAGAGTCATGATTGGTCTATGAATCATTGACGAGGATCCAAATTTGAAATAAAACATATGCACAGGCAATAGGGGTACAACACCACTATTTTACAACATTGAAAAAAATTAAGATGAAAAAAAGAATTGGCTAAAATAATTTATAAGCTGCTGGGGTTTTTTTTTTTTTTAGTCTTAAAATTTAATCAAGATAACAAATGTGTGTGTGGGGGGGGAGGGGTTGGGGGTTGGTTTAAAAATCCTTAGAACGTTACTTTACAGGAGAGAATTTCATTTCTTCTACAACATTGCTTAATAATGGTGGATTAATTTCATTGACAGGTGAAATTGCTACCTACAATATGAATATGTTTTCATCAGGCACTAACCCCTGAGGAATCAGAAATTAAATGTTGCTACGGCGTTTATATTTTACTGCTGCAAAATGGATTTTCTTAGATCAGAAATCACTTATTAATTCCATTTCGGTGCTTAATCCTCTTACAATCACTATTAATCCTTGTATCCAGTCAGCAGAGCCAGCTTACCATTGAAACCTTACACTCTAACACAAAATAATAACCCACTTTTTATTGATTGATGGACACAGTACTCTTGGTTTGGTTTAGAAGATGTGTAAAGATTTGAGGCTCTTATCTTCCAAGTTCAGCAGAGCATCGTCTGGATTTAATCTTCTTGCAGATCCACGGAGGTTTTGCATCCTCTATATGTACTTAATTATCAGCATTCAAAATAAACCAATTGCAGGCCTGCGATACAGTGGATTTTTAAGGGAGTATCAATACGTAAATCGTGGTTTCATGTTACTTTGCTATACTCTGATGCACTAGACTCATCTTAGTGATAGATATATAGAATTTAAGCTTTAGAGTTCTTGATACCGGGCCTTCTTGTTAATGTTAATATTAATTACTAGCCTGAAATACGGAGTCTGCAGTAAGTTGATGCACACATGAATTACCATTCTCAAAGTCTTTCTCATATTTATAACTATCTCAGCATGTATAATCACAAATTTACACTTACGACTGGACCAAAAATCGACTCCTGCAAAAAGATCGAGTTCTCAGCTGTGTACTCAGCAGATAAAGAGATAGACATTGTGGGCCTCACCTTCTGAAATCCAGCAGGGTCTTGATTGACTTGGGCACTCCAAGGTCAGGCCAGGTCAAAAAATGGAACTGAGTGACAGTCCTTGTCTCATTAGTCTGCAGGTTCTTCAGGTAGAAGCTTCTGACTAGGTAGTCGTCACACCATATATGTTCAGACACGAGGTGAACCTGATGAAGAAAGGGACAGTCGCTATGGTTGTCAACATCACATGATCATCAAGTGAAGCTGACATAAGTAATTATAGAACAGTCCCTCTTTAGGTCAAATGAACTGTGTCAGCAAGTTTTTTCTGTATAATTTCATTGTAAACTGTTTACTGTGAAACAAATAATTCATCATAATTTCCTTGAATGCTAAAGGATAAAAGATACCAATAAAATTGACAGGTGCATAACTTCATTATAGACATAAAGTATACACACTAAAAGTTAGAATCAAATCTGTCCATTATTTTGTAAGATATACTCAGGATAATGACAACACCCCCTCAAAATGAGAGAACTATCCATTACTTTCTTGAATGTTAATTTAAAAAATCTCAATTAAAATAACAGGTGCACAGCATCATTCTTCCTCTAAAACAGACATACATTAAGTATCAATCAAATCTGTTCATCAGTATCAAAGAATCATGTCTGTACACACGGATGGACAAGATAATTCCAGTGTACCCCCAAAACTTTCTTTGCAAGGGGTACAACAAAAATCTCACTATACATGTCCTTACCTCGTAAATATGATAGAGATCGCTTCCTTCCTCGGGCCAGTACCGATAACACATGGCCTCACCATTTTCTGTCAGGCGAGTCAACATCACTATGACAACGCTACCCTGTTCCCACACCATCTAACGAATGAAGAGTTTTAATTGTTACAAATCTATACATCAAAACTTACTGAATAACAAATCTATGTATCAAAACCTACTAAATAAGTGTTTTAGTTGTTACAAATCTATACATCAAAACTTACTGAATAAGGGCACCAATCCATCCTTTATAACTGATTGTTAAACTATTATTACAGCAATTGTGAAATTAAGACAGTTTTTTTTGGGGGGGGGGGGGGGGGGGGGGGCTACAATTCCAAATCATATATTAAAGTCATTTTGCATAATCTGCCTACTAGTAGAAATAAGTATACTATGCATTAAAATCAAATAAATCTGTGGTCATGGACATAAAATGACCCAATCACAACTTCTCGTGTCATGTTTTCAACATGTACAATATGGTTAATTTGAGATTTTATGAATATAAATTGGACAATTTTATTTTACAGAATAGATCTGGACAATTTGGTCGCATTACAGCAAATCAAATATTTTTTTTGGATGGCCTCATAAAGCGCTTTGGTACCACAAAAGAAAATCAAAGTTGAATTGAGTGTATAGATACTGTGCCATCATCATTGTTCGTGGAGGATTGATGTTCGTGGATTTCATGGGTCACTCTTACCCACAAATTCATGTTTCCTCGAACATTTTTTAGACCAAGTAGATTGAGTTATCTCTCCTAGTGACATTGTATCGCTTACCCACGAAATTACGTCCAAACGAACCAGGAAAGTTTTGCTTCCCCTCGAACATTGCCCCCCCCCCCCCCCCCCCCCCCCCCCCCCCCCCGAATTAAAATGATTTCCACGGTAGTGTATACTCCATCTTTGGTTGTTTATACCGAAGACGTCCTCAGAGTATCTATCTATTATCTGAAACTTTAAAGGCTGCCACATTTTTTCCAGTGTCAGAAAATGTTAACAGCCTTTTAATGACAGATGGACCGACAGGAAATGTCCCAGCAATTAAAAATGTGCTCCGATTGGACTAAACGTTTTAATCAGCCAATTGGAATAAAGCATTACCTGCCAGAAGTCGGCCACTGTGTGTGGCAGCGGTCCCTGGGTCGCAATATAGGCTGGATTTCTTGGATCATGATCCGTCTGAAAAACAGAAAATTACATACGATTATACTTCAGTGTACAATCCAAACGTCAGCTGCATCGAAAAATATTTACAGTAACAGTGCACAGGTTCCATATGCGATAACAACGATGATTTGATTTAGCACAGGAGTCGTGCATGTCACCAAATGGTTTTTCCAGAAAACCAATCAAAGGTCGAGTTGGTAGGCGTTGATGATTTCTGTGTGGACAATCATCAAGCTAACAGTCGGGTCTGCCTCACAGTACCCGATAAGTTTTTCAATAATTTCACAGCTGATCACATATTATTTCAACAGAAGTGGTGGGCAGAATGACAGGTAGTTGACAGTTTATCTCAGTCATCTACAATCCGGACCTCGGGTGCTTGTTTGTTGTTAATTTAATGAACTCACATTGACATTCTGTCAGCATATATGAAATATCACTAGTTAAGACTGCCATCATACAGCAATATTCATACAATCAATAAGGCCATATCTCCAGCCATTAACACGTCTTGATGTTGGTGATTTTGATGACCAATAGGAAAACTTCCTTCTGGATTCATATTAATACTCAATTATGTTGCAGACATTCAAAGGCTTTATAAGCGAACAGAGTGATAGAAAATGGCGACGACATCTCACACAAAAGATTGAATGTCCTCAGTATCCAATCGTTTCAGATCTAACATGAAGCTCCATGCTTCTTGATAAATCTGCACAGCGACTTAAAAAGCTGGCTTCCGACTAATGCTATGTTTCACCAATCAATACATGTTATAACTAGTGCATTATCAATCATAAGAAGTACTGAGAATAACTAATAATTGAAAATCATGCAGTCTTAATATTTCAAGAATTTAGTTTACACAGCAAATGCTAAAATGAACTTCAGCGATAACAGAGCTATGTTACTTTTGATTACTGTATAAGTGGAATTTTTAGCAAGACACAAATTTAGCGTAAAAATGGGTAGATACAATTAGCAAGAGCTAATTCTAGTGACTCTATAATTCCAGGAAAGATAACTATTACCTCCGATATGAGATAAATCATTTAGTGATATTCAATTTTAGCATTATCTCATCACTCACACTAATAATGCCAAAATTAAATCCTGAGTCGATCGTTAAAAATTCTGCTTATACGGTAATTAAATCCTACTACATGTATTCAACACTTTGGATGGTCCTTCTGTGTAACTGTAATTCATATACTGCATGCAATGATCTTTTGATTAAAACTTGGACTTAAGGAGGAATGCTACACCAGAGAAATTTTATACGGATGAAAAATGGAGGACATGCAATGTACGGCAATATTTTGAAAATGAGAACTTTCAAATTTACTTCATTTCGTAAAAAAAATGCAGTTTAAGTAGAAAGCAATCTAAACAATAATTGAAATCCTTGCTGGAATCGAACCCATGATCTATATAGTTCTGCAGTCAGCATGCTAACTTACTAAACTACCCAGCTTGGAAATAGTTTTTGAAATGATTCATAGACAAATATTGTTGATGTTTATATTTTTCATTCATGTTTTAAAAGAAGTTAAACCATTATGGCATTGTAGAGTACCTCCTTAAAGACTGATGTCTCCACCTCCTTAAAGACTGATGAGATATCAAAGGGAGATAACACTGCATTGTGGCAATAATATGTAATCTTATCAACCTTAAGGAGGTACGCTACACCAGAGAAATTTGATGTAGATGAAAAGTGGAGGATATGTACAACAATATTTTGAATTTTCAAATTTTCAAATTTACTTTATTTTGCCAAAAAATACAGTTTTAGTACAAGATAATCTGAAAAAAATTTAAAACCCCTGCTGGACTCGAACCTGCAACCTACAGTTCAGCAGTCGGTATTTTAACCTACTGAGCTACTCGGCTAGGTATTTAAATGGAAAAGGAAAAGTCAAATACTGCTGATATCGATTTTTTCATCCATGTTTTTAAAGGAAGTCAGCCATTATGACGATGTAGAGTACTACCTTAATGTAAATAAAGCAAGAAAACTTTCTCCTTTTGCCCGCATAAACTCTGGACGAAATATAATGAAAAAAGTGAAGATTATGAGCAGTGATCGATCTCATAATTCCTATTAAAAAAAAAATCAAAATTCGGAGTTAGGGCAAACACAGACATAGAAATGTTCATACTGGACTCGCACAAAGTTGTCTTAGCACTTACTATGGTGCTGGCGTTGATGTAATCAGAGCTCGAAGCATTACTATTGGTCGACAGAACAACCCGGGAATGGTCATCTGAAATCGAAAGAGAGTAAGTGTGTCAAACAAAATAATTCATATATACATGTGAGTAAGCATGTCGAACAAAATAGTGGTCATATAGCTCAGTAAGCATGTCCAACAAAATAGTGGTCATATAGCTCAGTAAGCATGTCCAACAAAATAGTGGTCATATATAGCTCAGTAAGCATGTCCAACAAAATAGTGGTCATATATAGCTCAGTAAGCATGTCCAACAAAATAGTGGTCATATAGCTCAGTAAGCATGTCCAACAAAATAGTGGTCATATAGCTCAGTAAGCATGTCCAACAAAATAGTGGTCATATATAGCTCAGTAAGCATGTCCAACAAAATAGTGGTCATATAGCTCAGTAAGCATGTCCAACAAAATAGTGGTCATATATAGCTCAGTAAGCATGTCCAACAAAATAGTGGTCATATAGCTCAGTAAGCATGTCCAACAAAATAGTGGTCAACATCTAAAACAGATATAGAGTACACAATAACATTAAAGGGAAGTCAATGATACATGGAAGTGCAGGCAACTCCAGCAAGGGGTTTGGGGTCCGCTTTTAAACGGTCTCCAGCGGTATCAGGGGTGTAATCGATCCCTGTCAAAAATGGATTTAAGCATTCTGAAATGCCATAATAAATGACCAAAACTCAGAGGATGCAACCTAGTACTGTTAATTTAGTGTTACGGTGAATGGAAACAGCATTCCATAGTGTCCCTAACCAGAAAGTGTGAAGATAGGCATAGATTATCATTACTTATATTTTTTAAGACATAGACTACCTAATTTTTATTTTTGGTAAAATTTATGTGTATAGGCCCAGGCTTTTGTGCTACTGTTGATGTTAAACCCTTGACATCTTTCATTCTCTATAATGATAAGACAATCTGCCCATTATAAATCAAAGTACAAAACTAATACTAATCCTGCATTAACTTAATGAAGACATACAACCTACACAGGACAAGATCTCGATCAATGAAAAACCCCACAAACAGTTTCTGCTGAACTGCCATGACTGTATCATTGGTTTTTCTACCGGGGTGAAATACTGTACTCAGTTCACCACAATTCTTTTAAACCATAATTTTCAAGCAAAAAAAATAAAATAAATGTTTTAAAAAGTACCACCTGAACGTAATATTGAAAAGAACAATTACAAGACATATGTAAATCAGATCAACCATAATTTTCAACCAAAAAAAATGAAATAAATGTTTTAAAAAGTACCACCTGAATGTAATATTGAAAAGAACAATTACAAGACATATGTAAATCAGATCAACAGTTAGTGAGAAGCGTGAATTAGTAAACAGCTAGCTGGAAATCACTGTCTAGGATAATTATATGTTATGGTAAAGAGCTGCTATCAGAGCTGGGATTTCCCTTTACTAGGACCTTAGGTATAACATTTCTAATTTCATACTTTATTAAGATGAACATCGAACTTCAATGCCACTGGCACGTATATAATGAAAATAGCTTCGAGGATATAAGATCTGATTAATTTCATTTGTCAAAACTCCAAAGGCTCAACGCGAAATAGAATTATATTCCTCAGACATTGCTGTAGAAAAATGTTTTTTATCTCCTAAGATGCACATCAAATGTAGTAATTACTCACTAAAGTAAGGCTATTGATTTTTCTTAGAAAACTTGACAGAAAATGATGAACCGACGAGAGAGTTATAACAGCGACGGGAACAGTGAAGCCCACCACATGTAGTCTTTGCAGTATAAAATAACAGTGTCTGCTCGCCTATCGTGCATGACAAGACCAATTTCAATTTTGTCTGACAAATCATCATCGCTTGTGCTCATGGCCCTTGGTGAATGTGAACGTCATGTTTAAAGCTTTGTGTTATTACAGTGACACTGCCTCGTGAGCATGCAATTCAATTCAGTAATTTTATACTTGTCGATTCTGAATCATCCATGCATAAGAATGGCAGGATATCACTTTCAGAAGCCTGTTATCGCGGAAAAAAAATATTGAATTCAGACATAAAGCCCTGATGTCACTAATGTCGGTCTTCCACAGTCTGTACGTCACTGACCGATACAGGCATGATAAATGTTAGGGCTCAGTGAACATGTCTTTAATTCAAATTTTTTTTCCCAGGAATGCAAGATTTTGAGCAAATCATAAAGGTGTGTCACTAATCTATAATGTGACTTGATGATCGAAATAAAACAGATCACCATGGGTCGGTTGTCATCAGTTTCGATATCACTTCATTTGACTGCGGAACATTTCAGATTTATATATGTTTTGTATAGTATATTGGTGGCAATTTGATAGATATTTTATATTAAACTTTAATAAGAACAAGATTTCAATTTACAGACATGCAAATGGCATCTGCAGTTAAACCAAAGGTATATATTGTCACATTAAATTATTTGCATATATATTCACGATAAAAACTATGGTATAATTTTCATCATGGCAGTTTCAGCACTCTACGGGACACTCTCATTTTAATATATACAGCTTTCGACACCCACCTGAAAAATTTTAAAGACGGGTTTAAGTTATAGATTGATAGACAACTATTCTTTTGAGAAACCCATGTTGTTGTTTTTTAAGGATCTTGTAGAGAACATTTGCAGAAATCTCCTAAAGAGGCATATTCAAAAGTGAACAGGTCTGAAGCAACACAATCACTGATTTCAAACAGTTCTTCTTTATTTATCCATTGAAGAATATATGTGTACTGCTGTATTCTAGACAGCCTCTGAATCAGGGCTGTCAGTGATACATTACTGTTGCAGCCATTACGAATAAAAAATAAAGAAGCAATACATATTCATTAAAGTATTTTCTTTGTCTTTTTTTCTTTCTCTTTTTCCTCTGCCCATAATTCTTGTTGCTATAGCTTTCATCGAGACTTTTTTTCCCTTCATTTCTCTCAGGTATTGAAGAGCCCCAGTAACGTGATACAATTTCATTAACCTGGGGGAACATTAGCAGAAAATTCCAGCCTCTTGCAAATACAAGCATCCCAGATTAAATGGCTAAAACCTAATTTTGCACAACCCATTACGACAAAAAGCTCTGATGAAGTTCATCTCTTGTTCACTCCACGGTAAACATGAACTGACAGATCCGTAATACTCAGTACTGGGTATGTGTTACCTTATACACCTACGGATGCAGCGACCCTCCATTAGGCCGATGTGGGCTGTCAATAGTTGCATGAGATCATTAAACAAATGCATTACTCGACAAAATTCGTCATTTTTCCTTCCCAGTGTATGGAGGTCCTCTGCATGCGATGCTCCTCAATTGACAGTGAAGCCAATATTCACCTTCAGCATCCCAAGTCTGAAGATCAGTTTTCAAAAACCAGAAAACTACGTGTTCTATGCTTTTCACAACAGAGAGGAAATTGCACAGTATGTCAAGCCAATCTGCTACACAGCTTCACTTGACATATAAACTGGGTAGGGGATGGGAAAGCATATTGAGTCATTTTACGCATTTCCTCCGATTCTTTTGTTGCATGGACCTGGGTTCATACAGCCCAGCATCATTTCCCCCCAGTATTTTAAAGTCATATTTCAAGCAGTTTTGGACAATTCAATGATGTAAAAGATAAAAAAAAAAAACAACCACAACTGAGACAATACAAATATATATTGAATGGATAACCTCTCAGTTTTGGATTTTTTTTTTAACATTTCGAGATCAATGGTTGTTTGGATGGATTCAGTTTGATTATTTTCTATTTTCAGAAACAATGTCATAGACAAATTGTCAGAGCTCAATCCTTGTTATTTCACAAGTTCTTCACCTCGCGATTTAAGAGTTCCATCCAACCAATAAGACTCATCATCCTGTCATTTATACATACAGTGCCGTAATCTTAACAGATTTAAACCAATCAGACTAATCATCCTGTCATTTACACAATACAGTGCTGTAATCTTAACTGACTTAAACCAATGAGACTCATCATCCTGTCATTTACACATACAGTGCTGTAATCTTAACAGTGCTGTAATCTTAACAGACTTAAACCAATGAGACTCATCATCCTGTCATTTACACAATACAGTGCTGTAATCTTAACAGTGCTGTAATCTTAACAGACTTAAACCAATGAGACTCATCATCCTGTCATTTACACATACAGTGCTGTAATCTTAACAGACTTAAACCAATGAAACTAATCCTCCTGTCATTTACACATACAGTGCTGTAATCTTAACAGACTTAAAATACTTTGACCCTGGCAAGACATACTTTGATTCCAAAGCTTGTTCTAAAACAAGGATGAACAGATTCAATGGCAACATGTGCTTTCCCAATTAACAAAAAAAAATAACAACAAAGAAATCACAGGAATGCTTCACATGTACCTCTGTATATAAAAGCAATTGTAAGAAATTCATAAACTCATATCAAGAAATATCAGTATTGCCTGTAAAGGAGAAGGAAACATGATTTTCTATTTTTAATGGGTTTTTTAAAACTTTTTGTGCAATTCATGTAATTCTTATACACGATCAGAATTCATAAAGCACCATTTTGAAAGAATTCAATCATTTTAAAATATGAAAATTTAAACATCTTTTTATGTCTTTCTGGTTTTCCTGCATTTTCAAGCACTTTTCAAGGACTGTCTCGAAACTCAAGCACTTTTCATGGTCTACAAACCTTGTGGGCTATATAGCTACTAAGTGTTAGAGACTTATAGGTATTACTCAATGATAATGATCATACTTCATATCTAATATACGAATGCTGGGGTTTTTGAAATCATGGTATCATTTTAAAAAGTTTATTAAACAAAAATAATCCACCATAGGAATTTACAAACTTTTGATCATTCACTTTAATCTATTTCACCAAGAATTTTACATTGGAAGTAAGATATTTTAGAAAGAAATTTTTTTTTTCACACAAATATCCTGGTAAAAAGTTACATAAACTTTCTTGTTATGAGATAAAATTAATCATTTAATGCACATATTTTCAAAAATTTTATTTTTCTTATTTTTACCAAGGGCAGATAACTCATCCAAAAAGTTTAAATTGCAAAAAGATATGATTCCAACCAATTACTGCAGTCTTCTGAATTTGATCTTTACTTTGATCATTATAATTTACTTTGATAAACAATTTTTTCACCATTAGAATTCTCTGCATTATAAAATCTAAAATTTGACATTTATTGAATCAATTTGTTAAGGCAAATACATGGAGTTGCTGTTCTTTCTTCGAGACATCTAAGTGTGCCTTAAAGGGACTGGTTCACGATTTTTGAGAAAAATATTTTTCATTTTTGATGTTAAACATTAAATATATAACTCATTCAATGTTGACAGCCAAAATTTTGACCTTCTGAATGCAAGAATAAAAGGAATATTTTAGCCTTAAATCTGTGTTGTGTAAACAAAGACTCGAGTCTTTTTATGTAAACAAACAAACCAGTGAAATATTAATTTTGTAATATAAAGCATCATAATTTTGCATATTCACAAATTTTAACTTTTAGATGTCACATTTTACCCAACGATTGCTTGAAATGTGAAAGATATGATAAACTTGGATGGATATCCATTTCTTTTGAAAAATTCGTAAACAATAACATACCACAATCTCTGTTTACAAAACAAATGATAAACTCTCTAAAATGAGCTTCTATGATAATGTATAACATTAATTTTCATGTGAAATCTTTTAAACACCTTAGACAGTAGATTTTGATCATTAAAAGTGAAAAACAAAATTTTGGGGAAAATCGTGAATCAGTCCCTTTAAGGTTATAGTTTTACTAGCAGACAGGTCCATGTCTTAACCTTGACCTTCAATACTTACATGGCATGGTGTCATAGTAACGGTTCTTGTGTACGTAGGCAGAGTCATCAGATACAAGTTTTATAGACGTCTTAACCTTGACCTTCAATACTTACACGGAATTGTGTTGGTGGAGTCATTAGATATGGTTTTTAGACATGTCTTAACATTCAATACTTACATGGCATTGTGTTGGTGGAGTCATTAGATACGGTTTTTAGACGTGTCTTAACATTCAATACTTACACGGCACGGTGTCACTGTAACGGTTCTTGCGTACGTTGGCGGTGTCATTGGCTATGTCTGTAGCAGAAGGATCAGCCTCGTAACTACACAGCCCCTCCCACTCTCTGTCCAAACGGTCCTTATTCTTCAGGTGGTCCTCCATATACGACTGTAAAACAGAGCAGGAGAATGTAGTCAAGGTCATTCATAACTTACATGTGGTCAAGGTCATGCATAACTTACATGTGGTCAAGGTCATTCATAACTTACATGTAGTCAAGGTCATTCATAACTCACATGTAGTCAAGGTCATTCATAACTTACATGTGGTCAAGGTCATTCATAACTTACATGTAGTCAAGGTCATTCATAACTTACATGTAGTCAAGGTCATTCATAACTTACATGTAGTCCCAATAATTACACTTCATCTATATCAAGAATTATTGCTAATCTTTAGAATGCGATTGATAATACTTTGTGATTACAAAAACTCTATTGGAGCTACCTGAAAGTTTAAAAGATCGAAGAGTTTGTGCAATCAAATGTATAATTGTATAGATGGATGGATGGATGGATGGATGGATGGATGGATAGATAGATAGATAGATAGATAGATAGATAGATAGATAGATAGATAGATAGATACGAGCAACTATGCAAATCACAAAAGCTGTCATAAGGAATTGAGAGTGGCTGTCAAATACCGGCTAGCTTGGATGTCCTAGAGCACTATACAGTCAAAGCAAGCCACTTAGAACTGTTTTATTATTACATCAAAACATTTGGGATACTTTTCATTTTAACTACACTTTTACCAATCATTGCGAAAAGTAATCATTATATATAACATGACTCACAGACAAGATTGGGATATACTGATTAGTATGCACGGAATCTGGTTGCTAAGACAACACACAAACATACCAGAACAATGTGCCCCGTGGAGATGTCCATGTTGGAGGTCACTGGTTCCTCGCTCCTGAAACAAACAAATAACACTAGACTTCTACACAGACACGAATGTACACTGATGTTTGATGAAAGCCTTCTATCAACATATGAAGGAGGTATGCTACACCACAGAAATTTGATATTGGAGGAAATGTGGAGGAAATACATACAATAATATTTTGAAATTGAAAACTTTCAAATTTACTTTATTTAGTCAAAAAATGTAGTTTTAGTAGAAAGCAATCTACCCCCTGCTGGACTCGAACCTTCGATCTACAGTTCAGCAGTCAATGTGGTAACCTATGGAGCTACTAAACTAGGCAATGCTTTTCGAAATGAATAAAAAAACATAGCTGATATTTATATTTTCATCCATGTTTTAAAAGGAAGCCAGCCATTATGACGATGTGGAGTATACCTCCTTAAACACAAGATGTGTGTGTGGCAACAAATCTTAAGTAATTCTGGTACCCAGAGAAAGGTCCTGTCACAAGGACACACACGTTAAGCAGGAATTTTAGCCCCGACACCATCCATTCAAAAGTTTTGGCGAAGATTAAAGTTTTTGTGGATAAACAGACCAAAAACTGTACATCCCCTAAGTCTCCTATCACATGTACAGGGCCATAAAACTAGTTTTCCCTGCCAGTATTTGGGTAAATGTATTTTTTATAACACATTTGACACTTAGGGTGGTATTTTATCACTGGTGTTGAGAGGAGGGTGTGCAGGGATTGGATGGATGATCACTCAATTCACCATTTATCTTTATCTTTACACCCATTTTTCACAATTAAATCACAGATCTATTCTGCTATACACCGAGTGCTTTTTTAACCGAGATTGTGTATTGACTCTTGTTTGATGACCCAAGGTTTCAGTTTTAAGGAGGGTCCTTGTTTTAAATTACACAAGAGGAGCACCAGTAAACGCGACAGATTCATTTTAAGAAGCCTCCCAAGAGTAATTTAACCTCCGAGTGCAGGAATTCAAGAAATAAATTCAATTTTTGAAATGTATATGAGAGCATGAAGTGCGACGCTTTATGCCTGCATACTTCATGAAAAATGAAGTTTAGTTCTTTTATTATTTACATTCTCTTAGAATTCCTAGCTACGAAATGTAGTCATATAGTCGTACTGATATATTTAGCAAGATTTTTACGCACATCCTGCATACACATTCGTGAGGAAATGGCCATCCTTTCAGTTAGTAAAGATACCAAAGGCAAAAACATCAGATTGAGAAATGAAATAAAAAAATAAAAATAAAAGAAGATTTTATCAAGTTGTAATGGGAATCCTGAAAGCGAGTACAATGAACCCCATAATTTAAATGCAATAGTCATACAGAAGAAGGGCCTGTGCTGCAAAAATTATACTGTGGTTACAATGCATTGTTCTGTGCATTCATAGATACATTTTCCATTCAGAGTTTACCCACCCACACAGAAGTTTCAGTTAGTGTAGAAAAACAGTCATTATGGTCTGGTCGCTAATGCACAAAATAGATCCTCGGAATCCTAAATTGCAGCGTAGGTCTATAGATGCTGTACACTCATGTAAATTTGAGACACAGCATGTCAATCATTACTTGGAAATGTATCATTTTAAAAAAAACAAAAACTTTTAACCTTGCTGTCTACATCATAAAACATCTATTATGCTTGGTCGATGACATCATCCAGCAAGCAAACAGGAGGAAGGGATAAAAACAGGCATCACCTGGACCCCATCAGGCAACTTCACATTCAGTTTACCCTGGGGGGGGGGGGGGGCTGTTTAAATCAGGAACAGAATGAGACACTCTACGGATGACACACAGCCAGTGCATTAACCGAGATCTGGCGTGACAACAGCATTTGTATTTGTTCATCGGAAATACATCCTACACAACACCCTGCTGCTGCGGACATTTACTCAAATTCACAACCATTATACTAACAGCAGAGTCTCATTTTGATTAATTTATTGACCTAATTTCAAACTTACGTGTGTTAGCTGTTACTGAAATGTACAGTTCCTCAAGTTTTAAGTTTGTGATCAAAAGCGGCTGATAATAGAATTCACGTTTCTTATTCCTTATTTCATTTCTTTCATATCATTATTCAAAATGTTCTATGTTCTAGCTTATCATGGTTGCTTATATGAGGGTCTATGGTATATTATGTTCTAGCTTATCATGGTTGTTTATAAGAGGGTCTATGGTCTATGTTCTAGCTTATCATGGTTGCTTATAAGAGGGTCTATGGTATATTATGTTCTAGCTTATCATGGTTGTTTATAAGAGAGTCTATGGTCTATGTTCTTGCTTATCATGGTTGCTTATAAGAGGGTCTATGGTCTATGTTCTAGCTAATATCATGGTTGCTTATAAGAGGGTCTATGGTCTATGTTCTAGCTTATCATGGTTGCTTATAAGAGGGTCTATGGTATATTATGTTCTTGTTTGTCATGGTTGCTTATAAGGGTCTAAGGTATATAGTTCTGGCATCATTTTGCAAAATGTGACGTATCATCTGTCAATTCTTGCGATTCAACAAGATGTCTTACAAACGAAAGCAGTCCCAGCTCTCACAACATTATCTTCAGAGCTTATATGCTTCAATTCCCAGCATTCTAAACATTATATTCAGAGCTTATATACTTCAATTTCCAGCATTCTCAACATTATATTCAGAAATGGTAATTAGACATCTTTGCCTTGTTATTAAAGAGTCATACAAATAAGTACTAGAAAAAAAGAAGGGTACAGAACTCTTTTAAATAAGGGGAAACGTTTTTTTTTTAATTCAGTGTTTACTTTATGTCTCCTATTTTGTTGACAGACTAATATAGCCAGGTATTGTATAGTGAAGACTTTTACCGAGACATTTTCTTGGAATCCGGCACGAAACATGTCTGACTGTTTATAATGAGAAATATGTAGCAGATCC
The DNA here is from genome assembly GCF_947568905.1 of Ostrea edulis. Classification (NCBI taxonomy): domain Eukaryota; kingdom Metazoa; phylum Mollusca; class Bivalvia; order Ostreida; family Ostreidae; genus Ostrea; species Ostrea edulis. The sequence continues at coordinate 7,097,152 of NC_079173.1, read as the reverse complement.
CAGTATTGCTTTTCAATTCATGAGAAAAGACTGTAATTTGGAGGATCAATACCCATCAATGTTATAATTAAATGTATATTGAGACACTAGGTTGTCAAACACCGAGGTTCCTCTCTTCCTCAGCAATTAGTATACAAATCAAAGCTTCAAGTATCAAGTTTCAAAGTCTTCTGAAATTGTAAACCAAGATCTTCTTTACAAGTTTCATTATCATTTGCGTCCTTCTTTTGACTATGCTTTATAACTGCATCTTTTTGTTCTGAATCATTATCCATTGTCCTCAGTCAGCGCTCATTAACGGGAGTGCCGAGAGCCGTTGTATTCAGTTTGGACAAGACTGTGGTGCTGTGTGTGTGATACACCACGAGTTCTTCCTAAATCTTGATGATTAATGCTTAACATTTTGGGCCTTTAGATGGAAAAATTAATTTTGATGGACCTGATTAGAGTATAAATCGAGGTTCCTCATATCAAAGTCTGAAATCTGACAGGCCACATGACTCGATCGTTTTCACCGCAATTATCATTCAGTCGTCCTCGTGAATGCTTTTCAGTTTTTACTGTCCTTTAAAAATTCCTGCTCAATTCCTATAATACCTGATGTAGTTTGAAATAAAAATCCTGCAGAAAACACAGGGGAATTTCTCACTGAGAATGGGCATTATCTGTTCTCCCATTAAGAGTCTGGTGAAACGATAGATTTAAAGCAGTAAAACAGAATTATAAAGCTCAAACAGATTTGGACATAAGAAGCGATTTGTCGTCTTTTGTGAATGCACGAGGAGGGTTAGTTCTATTTCATGCCATGACTAGTAAGACCTAAATCAGCTGGCTTTAATTGGCGTTTGGATCTCTTTTTATGAGGAAGCCTGTTAACAGTGGCGGTTTAATCATGGCAGATCCTCCGACTTAACTAATGGGAACGGAAGTGCGGGGACACCATTAAACGCTGAAACAGCACTATTCCATTATCTCTGGTTAAATCAGAAGCAGACTAGAATAAAAATGGCTACTGTGAATGTCGCACATAGTCAGTGTATCACAAACACCATTGTTATGGAGAAGTCGCACTAATCCTGTAACAATCGGGGGAAAAAACTTGTCTCTTCCTCATGAATTATCAATATATCCCACGATTCCTAGTCCACTTCGGATATGTTGAAGGTAATTCAATGAACAATTCGATATAACCAAAGTTTGGGAATATTAATGAAGTGGCCAAATTATTGCATAGTATTTACTAGAAATAAGAACAAGAAGAGGCTCACGTACAGGCCTTATAATGCATTATATAGTCACTTAAGCATCCACAGCGAAGTGTTAATTTTTAAGTCTAAAATGTCAATCTTGTTAAGCTGCATACATACTGTATTTTATACAATGATAGCATGACTTAATGATACACATGCACACACTAGATAAAATCATTCATAATAATTTTACAACCCCTCCCCCTCTCCCCTCCAAATCAGAACTTCTTTCCCCAGAGGATATAAAATCTACAACTTTATATCTGCATGTACACAGGTTAGCTAAGTACATGTACTTTCTCTAATATTCATTTAGTTGAAATCAGATTTCGGCTAAACAAAAGAAAATGTCAACCATCACTTTACCATTCCCCCCCCCCCCCCCACCTGTCCCTGACCTCCTGCCTCCATCTCCCTGACCCCCCATCCCACCACCTCCTGCCTCCATCTCCCTGACCCCCCATCCCACCACCTCCTGTCTCCATCTCCCTGACCCCCCATCCCACCACCTCCTGTCTCCATCCCTCTGACCCCCCCCCCCACTTGTCCCTGACCTCCTGTCTCCATCCCCCTGATTCCCCACCCCACCACCACCTGTTCCTGACCTCCTATCTCCATCCCCCTGATCCCCTGCCCCACCACCACCTGTTCCTGACCTCCTGCCTCCATCCCCCTGACCCCCCACCCCACCACCACCTTGTTCCAGAGGCTGTAAAATCTAAAGCTGAAAAAGTGAACAGCTACCCCCGGTATATACTTCCTCTAAATATTTTTTTTTTTTTATTTTTTTTTTTTTTTTTTTTACATTTGATGTAAATAAACACAAGTATTAATTGAATACTATATGACAAATTTGACCTCCATCTCCATGCAGGGGTCTGAATTAACTCCTACTCCTGGATTGAGCAAAGAAATTTACAATTTTGGCAGACAGATCCCTGATCTGGAATATGCAGTCAGCATTTTTTGTGGCAACAGGTGAAAAGAATTCCTTAACATTATATTATATAGACATTTTACTATTATATACCCATTTCAGCCTCACCCTGAGAGACTGAACCTCCACATACCCTTGGGTCATGAAATTTATAATTTTGATAGACGGTTTCCCACTTTGCATAACTATTAAGTTTTCATTTTAGATATGCAAAACTTAAGAGAAGATTTCTAAATATTATACAAATAATTTTGCCTCCCCCCCCCCCCCCCCCCTTGCAAAAGTCCTACTAAAATCCTCTTACTGCTTTATATAAAGGCTTAAATCTATATTTCATTTGAAAAGAAATACTTAAATTAGCAAGAGGCCCATGGGCCACATCGCTCACCTGAGTCACCTTGGTCCATATCAGAAGACTTTCTATATATATATTTGCATGTAAAACCGTAGTCCTTATCATGGCCCCAATCTACCCCTGGAGGCCATAGTTTTCGCAAACTTGAATCTACACTATGTCAGAAAGTTTTCATGTAAATGTGAACTTCTTTGGCCCAATGGTTCTTGAGAAGAAGATTTTTAAAGATTTTTCCTATATATTTGTATGTAAAACTTTGATCCCCCCCCCTTGTGGCCCCATCCTACCCCCAAGGGCCATGATTTGAACAAACTTGAATCTGCACTATGTCAGAAAGCTTTCTTGTAAATATCAGCTTTTCTGGCTCAGTGGTTCTTGAGAAGAAGATTTTTAAAGATTTTTCCTATATATTTGTATGTAAAATTTTGATCCCCTATTGCGGCCCCATCCAACCCCAGGGGGCCATGATTTGAACAAACTTGAATCTGCATTATGTCAGGAAGCTTTCATGTAAATATCAGCTTTTCTGGCTCCTCGGTTCTTGGGAAGAAAATTTTTAAAGATTGTCCCTATATATTTGTATGTAAAATTTTGATCCCCTATTGTGGCCCCATCTGACCCCCGGGGGCCATCATTTTAACAAACTTGAATCTGCACTATATCAGGAAGCTTTCATGCAAATCTCAGTTTTTGTGGCTCAGTGGTTCTTGAGAAGATTTTAAAGATTGTCCCTATATATTTGTTTGTAAAACTTTGATCCCCTATTGTGGCCCCATCCGACCCCCGGGGGCCAGGATTTTAACAAATTTGAATCTGCATTATGTCAGAAAGCTTTCATGTAAATGTCAGCTTGTCTGGCTCAGTGGTTCTTGAGAAGAAGATTTTTAAAGATTTTTCCTATATATTTGTATGTAAAACTTTGATCCCCTATTGTGGCCCCATCCGACCCCCGGGCGCCAGGATTTTAACAATTTAAAATCTGCACTATATCTGGAAGCTTTCATATAAATCTCAGCTTTTCTGGCTCAGTGGTTCTTGAGAAGAAGATTTTTAAAGATTTTTCCTATATATTTGTATGTAAAATTTTGATCCCCTATTGTGGCCCCATCCGACCCCCGGGGGCCAGGATTTTAACAATTTAGAATCTGCACTACCTAATAAAGCTTATCTATAAATTTCGTCTTTTCTGGCCCAGTGGTTCTTGAGAAGATTTTTTAATGACCCTACCCTATTTTTACCTTTTCTTGATTATCTCCCCTAGGAAGGTGGTCTGGCCCTTTATTTTAAGAATTTAGAATTCCCTTTACCTAAGGATGCTTTGTGCCAACTTTGGTTGAAATTGGCCCAGTGATTTTTGAGAAGAAGTAAAAAATGTTAAAAGTTTACAGACGGACGGAAGCCGGAATACGGGTGATCAGAAAAGCTCACTTGAGCTAAAAATGTGCAATTGGTAATGCATGATGTATGACAGTTACAGATGGGAACTGAATGTAGTAATTTAAGTCACCCGAGTCACTCAGGTGACCTTAAAACAATATCAATCACTTGCATTTCATGTCTTCCTTAAAAATTACATCCATATACCCTATTTTTTTTTAACATACACTACAGAATGACAACTATTTCAGTCTGTCCATAAAAAAAATTCATGAGTCGATAATTACTGAAAACAAATTAGTAAACGCTCAGTAAAAGATACATCAGGATGACGCACACAAACACGTACATCAGACCACGGCCATATTGGACTGAGACACGTCACACATCGACAACGGCCATTTTGGACTGAGACACAGCACACATTGACTATGAGCCATTTTGGACTGAGACACAGCACACATCGACTACAGCCATTTTGGACTGAGACACAGCTAGCACACATTGACAATGGCCATTTTGGACTGAGACACAACACACATTGACCACGGCCATTTTGGACCTCATATATCTAACTTTTGTGAAGCGATACGTTAACCAGCTGAGCTAGCTTGACAGTGGACCATTTTTTTTTATGTCAATAACCTGAAATTTTTATTTTTAAATGAGTCAAGTAATTGAAATTTCAAACAAAGCAATATTTTTGCAACATAGAAATAAAGATGATGTAGTCTGGGATTTCTCTTATTTCTGATATATTGACATTTCATACCAGCTAGTAACTTCTACAGTACATGATCTCAGCATGGCTTTCAAAACCAGATCCCAACAGAACTAGAAATCTGGGGTAATTATAACAGCCCGTCCTACCAGATACCACTGTGAATTTAATTCTAGCTCTCACAAACTAAAATTGCTGTTCAACAAGAAAATACAGCAGACACACTCAGCAGGTGTTGGAGATTGCTATCAACAACAGACTTCAAGTCTGTATACAGTTACCATAATTCACATAATTTCTTGAAGGAAATGCAATATAGCATTGTTCCATTAAGTGTGAGTCATAATAATCTTTATTATGTGATTGAATAATTCAAAACTTTCTGATTGGCTGAGAGATTCAACAAACTAGAACAGAAATAGAATGTTGTATTCACCTCCGCGCGAGCCTTTGAATCGAAGATACCATTTGATCATCATCAAACCAAAAATAATTCAAGAATTCCTAAATCGATACCATTGGTTATTAATTTTTGGTCCTCCAATGAAAATTCGGATCTTTTATCACTTCGACTTACTCTTGAACTCTTGCTGTGAACAAAGATGGCCGACCAAGTATCCTTTCATTTAAACCTTTGGTAGCCTGAGTTTCGACGTTTTAAATTATCCAATCATATAATAAAAAAAATTATAATAGAACAAATACTGACATTTTCCTGGTCATGTGATAAATACAATATCCAGTTACAATATGTCTGCCGATTCTGATTTATAAAATCCCTCCCTCAAATTACATAGAGAAAGTTATGGCTTATTCTGGAAAAAATGACAACTAACAACTGTAACTAGACCAGTCCTAACGCGACAAATTAATTAATGCTAATTAATACACCAATCTCCACATGGCTATTGGGGTATATTTCAAACATGTGTTGTAGATAGCAAGAAATTATCACATGAGCTTGGAAAAACTCAGCAATGTTTCTGGGGAATAATTGAGGGCATTCTCAATTGAGAGTGGAACAGAATTTCGGCAAAAGAAGGCTAGAAGAAAAATCTCTGATTTAATTTGGGTCTAACTAACAATTAGGGTCAGAGGTAAAGACTAACTATTGATTAGGGTCGGAGGTGAGGTTCTAACTATTAATTACCAAGATGATGTGCTGCTTCTGCTGGATGGACTTCGGACTTGCTCGGACATACTTCCAATCCGTGACGCAGCATGAAGGGGTTCAGGCTTCTCAGAGGACTTGCCCTGCATCCGTTGACGACAAAGATCCTGAAGGAAAGTCAATGTAAAACCATGCATATATCATGTCAATGTACTCTTCATTTCCTCTGGGAGGAAAGTCAACGTAAAGCTGTGCATATATCATGTTAATTTACTGGGAGGAAAGTCAACATAAAGCTGTGAATATTTTATGACAATCTACTCTTCATTTCCTCCGGGAGGAAAGTCAACGTAAAGCCGTGCATATATCATGTTAATTTACTGGGAGGAAAGTCAACATAAAGCTGTGAATATTTTATGACAATTTACTCTTCATTTCCTCCAGGAGGAAAGTCAACGTAAAGCCGTACATATATCATGTTAATGTACTCTTCATTTCCTCCGGGAGGAAAGTCAACATAAATCTGTGCATATATCATGTTAATGTACTCTTCATTTCCTCCGGGAGGAAAGTCAACATAAAGCTGTGCATATATCATGTTAATGTACTCTTCATTTCCTGGAGGAAAACATGCCAGTATTATAAAGGTGCACTGACATGTTACTGTGGAAGGAGGCGGGCACCTGTTGAGTGCAGGAACAACACATGGAGAGGACAGTTCTAAGTGTATAGCCTGCCGTCCAATCTTTTTTTTTTTTCATATTGAATAAAATATTTAATTTAAACTAAAACTAACATGGCAATTTGGTAACATTAATTTGTCAGAGCATCTTTAATTTCACACATGAATCTCATGATAGGCTGACAGAATTGTGGGATGATTTTGCCAGTTTCCTTAAAATGTTGCTGTACACGTGGTTCGTTCTCTGAGTATGTTGCTTATTTCCACAATTCTACAGAGGCTTGAGATCTTGATAACCCAATCTTTTGAGCAACAGACTATATATATAATCAGCTTCAATTAGTATTTGTTGCTAAATTAGGCTCGCGTTGAACAGGCCCCTAAGGGAAGCACGAGTATACGGTACGCCTGTGAGAAGGTTATAATAGGGTGCTTTTATTAGATTAGCAAACATGGCAAACATGCCAGGAGTTAAAGAATTTTACTTAAACTAGTATCAGCCATGCACTCACTTTATAATATTTCCTCAAAACTGATTAACTGGTTGCAGTAGCTTAGTGGTAAAGTGTTCGCTTAGTGGTAAAGTGTTCGCTTCGTATAACTGGGAGGTTGTGAGTTCGAGCCCAGCTGAGATGTGCCATGGCCACTTCAAACCTAAGATGTTAAAATAGGTAGTGATTGCTCTTTCGCCAAACCTTTGGCATTTAGAAGTGAGAATCACGGGTCTTTTGGATATGACCTTAAAAATGTTGCGGCGGCAGACATTGGCACGATAAAGAATCCTTACCGCTACAGCCCTAAGCTTAGATCTAAATTTGTGGTGCATCACCTACAGCTGGTGACATCTCAATATGAGCGAAAAATTTTCGATGGGACACAAAACAATCAATCAGTCAAAATAACTAAGTTCAACAATATACAATTTTCTCAAAAATTAAAGGAATCAAAATCTTTGCCACATACACATCTTCAAAATCCAAACAAACACTTGATCTATAAAACAAGAAATGTTTTAAAGACATGTATGCCCCCCCCCCCTCCCCCCTTTGGTGCTTTTAAATAAAAAAGGGTTTTACACATGTATTATTCAATTGATTAAGTGGTGCCAAAACAATTCCAGATATTGAATGAACAATATCTTCTTATGTCCAGAGTGGATTGACCCTTGACCTTTGACCATCAATAGGGTTTATCAACTCCTTAGGATGTGTACTAAGTTTGGTATAAATCAAGTACACTGTAAATCATTCTCAAAATATAGGAGACAATATATATCACTATATGTCCAGTTTGACCCTTGACCATGTGAACCCAAAATCAATAGGGTTCATCTACTAGTACCTTACGATGTACTAGAGCACCAAGTTTGATGTTGGTCAAGGAAAGGATTTCTCAAGATATTAAGCAGACCATATCTTCCTATGTCCAAAGTAGATTAACCCTTGAACTTTTACCATGTGACTTCAAAATCAATAGGGGTTATCTACTCCTTAAGCTGTACCACTGTTGGACAATATTTCACATCTTTTAAGCTAGGGCTTGGATAGTTCCCGTCGGCGTGAATGACCAATCATTTTGTTACAAAACTTTGATAAACCTACTCCATGCCGCTGATCAACCCGTTTATCCCATCTAAGTCCGCGATGTATTGACATTGCACCATATAAGGTATTTACTTTATCGACAAATCAGGTATTCTTAAGAGGGGTTGTTGTGTGAAATTCTGAGAGTGATATCTTTGCAGTGGTCAATATTAAGTTAAAAATAAAGGTCCATACAGTTTTCTCAGGGAGAAACATGCATATACGTTAACAGGATGACATATAGAATATATTACTGGACATATAGCAATAAGTTATAAATTTTTGTATACATAAAATTATGTCTATCGTTATTTTTTTTAAGATGATACAAATATCCAAGACACTTTAGCAGGACTAATGATTCATGGTTTGAGAATTTTTTTTTAATCTGAGTTGTCTCTAATTTCTCCTGTGTATATACCACAGAAATAACAAAAATTTACCTCCCAATGAATTAAGAATCTACCACAAAAATTAGCCTCCCAATGAATTAAATATCTACCACAAAAATTAACCTCCCAATGAATCAGAAATCTACCACAAAAATTAACCTCCCAATGAATCAGAAATCTACCACAAAAATTAACCTTCCAATGAATTAAAAATCTACATGTACCACGAAAATTAGCCTCCCATTGAATCAAAAACCTACCACAAAAATTAACCTCCCAATGAATCAGAAATCTACCACAAAAATTAACCTCCCAATGAATCAAAAATCTACCACAAAAATTAACCTCCCAATGAATCCCTCCCAATGAATCAGAACTCTACCACGAAAATTAACCTCCCAATGAATCCCAAGAAAGAAATCTACCTCGGATATAACAAAAATTTACCTCCCAATTAATTAGAAATCTACCACAAAAATTAACCTCCCAATGAATTAGAAATCTACCAAAATAATTAACCTCCCAATGAATCCCAAGAAAGAAATCTACCTCAGAAATAACGAAAATTAACCTCCCAATGAATTATAGAAACAACCAAAATTTACTTCCCTATGAATTAGTAATCAGCCACCATGAAAACAGCAAAAATTTAACTCCCAATGAATTAAAAATGTACTTATAAATAGCAAAAATTTACCTCCCAATGAACTAGAAATCTACCAAGAAGCAACAAAAATTTAAAACCTCCCAAGGAATTAGAAATCTACCATGGAACAGCAAAAAATGTAACTCTCATTGAATTAGAAATTGACCATGGAAACAGCATAAATTTACCTCCCAATGAATTAGATTAGTGATTTTACAGTCGACAATTACTCAGATGCGGAATTGTGCACCACGGGTTAATGCAGCCCATTCTGTCACAACATCCCTCCTTGTGGAATAAGAATGGACACAGAACGATATCGATGCTAAACCCATGGCATGCAAGGAGATACAAAATAAAATTTTACATTAAGCCAGTTTCTGAGCTTGTGTTTGCAATAAACCAAAATTTGCTAATTTGTAAATGCTTTCCACCATTTCTTGTCACACGGAGCTGTTGGGCAGTGGCACATTAATTTGTGTCTGAGATGCCATGGATTAGGACCAAGTCTTCCTCATAAAAATGGACAGAAATTTGTCTCCCCAAAAACTTAATGGAAAAGCAGACACATCCATCATGACTGATCACCAACAAACTCCAGCTAAGTCCAATACAATTCTCGTCACCAATTCGGTATCTCACTCGGGAAAACCCACTGGGAACTAAATGGATTTTTTGTTGCTGTTAAATGTACATGCTGGCCACCAGACAATACGTGTTTAATTCCACACATCCCCAGAATGAATATTGATAACATCAGAAAATCAGAGCCTCCACTTCACCCAGATAATCACTGTGTTTGGTTGGTTGGAGAGTACGTAGTATTTGAAAGCCAGAAATTGGAAAATTCATAAATAAAAGCCTTAATAGTATTTCAGAAATATGTTTAAAGTCTGTGTTAGATTGTAATTAAAACTGTGACAAATGATCCATGAACACACCTTTCTTACTCAGCAACACTTTTCTTAAACTTTTATAGCTGCAATACATAGCCTTCTCAATTGTTTAACAATCCAATGCTAGCTGAACATTTGGAAAGTGCTAACATGTCTGCAGTACTTCATAGGGTCCAAACTTCACCTCTCTATCAACCCTCTCAGGTCTACGGAACTGCGAGTGAATTAAGAACCTGGCAGCAGAACCCAGCTCCTTCTTTTTTTAAGTTTAAACATTAATGTTTTAGCTCCTCCTTTTTAAAGTTTAAACATTAATGTTTTAGCTCCTCCTTTTTTAAATTTAAACTTTAATGTTTTAGCTCCTCCTTTTTAAATTTAAACATTAATGTTTCACCAAACTTACCTGATAGTCTTGGGAGGCCTCATTTCCTTCTCCTGTTGATCCAGACAGTTGTGCTAGCTTCTGTTTGGATCTGGAGTTCCTCCGGATCAGAAATATTATGACAGATGCCAGGAGAATTCCCGCAATACATCCACAGAGCACAAAGCTCAGCACAATGTACCTGTCTTTTGATACTCTCAGGCTGACAGGGTTCTGTAAGAGAGAAAGAATCAAATACTGAAAGTAGGCTGACACAATAATCTGTGTTTTAATACAGTTAAATTCACAGGGTGTGATCCAACTTTCTGGATCATCACACTCAGTATCCTGATGATGTTACAGTGTGTCAATGTATGTTTGTATGTTTTGGGGGGGGGGGGGGGGGGGGGGGGGGATTGAATGATCAAACACGTCACAAACAAAACTCAGCGTACACACAAAAAAATAATTTCACTGTAATATTGTTTTGATTTTTTGCTAGTTATATAGGAATACATTCATTATCTTGTAAACATGTTTTTAAAGATATGCAAGAGTGTAATGAATTTATCTTAAGAATTAGTATATGCGATATATCATAAACTTTACTACAATACATCAAAGTATTAGAAAAATTGCAATATATATTTTAAATAACATAAAAATGAGCTAAATAGCTTCAATCTTGCACAATTTATTAAAAATAACTTTTACGACTTAAAGATCTACAATGTATCAAGAATTTTGATCGTACATTAATGCTATAATTCGTATGCTTAGATGTCAATAAAAAAAAATTAGAATCCTTTGATATGATATCCCTTTAATATCTTAAAATTACACTATAACAATCGAACCACCAGCAGGTTTTCACTAGATTCTGCAATATTGTTGGGAGTACATTGAGTCCAGTCCACACGTAAGTGATGAGGAAGAAATAAGAACACATACTGATCACATCAAATAGCAACATGTCATGCATCTCCAATGCAAGCCTCAATTTGACAACTACATTAGGCTGAAAAAGTCAATAACATATATTACATATGTCCCATTAACTTTAGAAAGTCATAGGATTTGCATATTAAAGAGTACCTAAAATGATGTTGATCATTTATTTTCATGGACTTCAGCTGCTATCAGTTTGTTTTTTTTCAGTGAACTAATTTATACATGTAATATATATATGTTATATTGCAATTCTCCTGAAAACGATTCTGACTGGCACAAAACTCAGCTTAACAAGTATTAATGTTCAAATATCAAAGCCATTATATACTGGATATTCCAGAAACAACACACTCTGCTTCAAGCCTAATTTTTTTTGTTTTATATTGATTCCAAGTCTCAGAAAAATGTCTAGAGGAAACACAATAATCCGATTTCAAATCTTCATAGCAAGAATTTTTTCAGTTGCCTTGTCACATATGCAAATTTACCGACAGTTGAATAGGTTTAATTATTCAAAAGAGCTTAAAACTTCAATGATCTTAGCATGACAGGGCTGACATTAGATCCTGCAGCCTTGTTAAACGATAGGAAACTCGGGGCCCAGTGTAAATCACAAGAACCGAGTATTGATTCCAAACCCCCGTCTTTGAATTTTCTTGGTAATCTACATTTAATTAGACTTTGTCAAGAACCCTTTATGGATTCTGTCCACAAATATATTGGATTTTTTTCTCAAGGCTTTCAGATTTCAGACTTCTGGCTTTTAATATATAAATTGTAATGATGAAGTGAACACAACATCCACTATTTCAAATCACAACCTCACAACAACAAAAATTTCACCATTTCATACAAATTAATTTCTTTTTATATCTATTATCCCTCAATTGCCAGAAGATTTTAATTAGATTATACGTTCTCGCCAAATTCATAACCTTATACGGTGTCATGTTCATTCAGTTCTTCTTTGGGGGCAATTTACTTCATCTATCATGGAATTAACTACAGTGTTCTAAGGAACACAGGTTCTCTGTGTCAACAATGCAAGGGATTGTATATACATACATACATACATATATATATACATACATATATACATATATATACATAGTATTACAAGAAACACAAAACTCGAATAACACTTCACTGTTAGCGCTTTCGGCTTTAATGCCTCTTCAGACCAATACATATGATATATACATATATATACATACATATGTAAATATATATAATCACTTTTACACAAGCAGGTACACACAGTAGGCCTATATTAATCTAAATCTTAAAGTGTCCCGACAGATAAATGGACAGCTCAGTGGACTAAAGTTTAAGAGTCAACTATAGACTTACAATATTCTAATGCTGAGACTCGATCTGCACACTATTGCTCCTTTTATCATCCAAGCTGATTTAACCTTCGCATTATTATAGTGAGAGTGATAAGATCGCTAAAATTGAATATCACTAACAATTATTTCACATCAGAGGTACTGATAGTTATCATTCTTAGAATTATAAAGTCGCTAAAATTTGTTCTCGCTACATATATATACCCATTTTAAAGGAAAAATTGCCAAATTTGTGTCTAGCTAAAATTCTACTTATACAGTATTGGTGTTTGCCTGTTTGTGATAAAAAAAAAAACCAGCATTTATTACTATAATAATTATATCAAAAGTTCATTCTTTCAACGTCCTGTGATCCTCTCAGATTATAATTTAGAAAACAAATGGACAACAAGATATATATGATTATAATCTACCATTATAAAGTCTCCCAAACGAAGTACTGGCTGTATAAAAGTGGCTTTTTCTGAGTACTACTATTTTCCTCCCTTGATAAAATCCATGCCAATTTTAACTTCATTTAAGAAATCTAGATCATGAAGGGTTTGATTTTGAAATTTTTCAAAAAATCCCCCTTTTTCTTCAGTAAAACTGGTGTCACTTGACCTTGATCCTAGTTTGTAGGTCCCAACATCCTCTTATCATTTCTGATGATCCCATGTCTCTATCAGTCCTGGTTTTAAGTTATATATAAGTTTTTATAACCAAGGTCAAGGTCAATGGGGATACTAGTTTGTAGGTCACTATACACCCTTTTATCATTTCTGAAGATTCCATATGTCTCTATCATTCCCAGTTCTAAAGTTATACCAGACTTATGTTTAGGGTCAGAGGTCAATGTCACTGGAGTCACATGACCTTCATACCAATTTGTAAATCCCATCATCCTTTTATTATTTCTGAAGATTTCATCTCTTTATCAGACCTAGTTCTTAAGTAATACCAAATTTATGATCTAAGGTCAGAGGCCAAGGTCATTGGAGTCATGTGACCTTGATACTGATTTCTAGATCTCATCATTTCTGAAGATTCCATATATCTATCAGACCTGATTCTTAAGCAATTCCAATTTTGTTCTAAGGTCAAAGGTCAAGATCACTGGAGTCACTTAACCTTCATATTGGTTTGTATAAGATATTATCATCTTCTTGTCATTTCTGAAGGTCCCATGTCTCTATCAATCCCTGTTCTAAAATCATACAAGTATGTATGTTCAAGGCCAGAGGTCAAGGTCACTGGAGTCATGCGACCTTGATACTGTTTTGTGGATCTCATCATCCTTTCATCATTTCTAAAGACCTCCATGTCTCTATCAGACCTGGTTCTTAAGTGATACCAGATTTATGTTCTAAGGCCAAAGGTCAAGGTCACTAGAGTTGCTTGACCTAGCTACTAGTTTGTAGGTCCTGACATCCTTTGGCCATTTCTAAAAATTCCATGTAGCCATCAGTCCCGGTTTTAAAGTTATATCAGTTTTTATGTTCATGGTCAGTGGTCAAGGTCACTGGGGTCACTTGTCCTTGATCCTAAGTTGTAGGCCCTGTCATCCTCTATTCATTTCTGAAGACCCCAGGACTGTATTTATCATATTTGTCAAGTAATATCTGTTGGATTTTGGAATAATTTTTCTCATAGAGTTCTATTTTAAACCCCACCCTCTTTGTTCCCCCCAAAATGTACCCTAACCCCCTTCAATCTGAAAACAAAAACATTTCTGCACATCCAGATACAATGGCCTATCATATCCTTGTTTGCTTGTTTTCTGCCACACTCAACAATTTTTCTGTTATCTGGTGGCGCCCAGTGTTTTATTGGTGGAAGAGAGAACCCAGTTACAATGTACCTGGGAAGAAACCACCGACCTTCCGAAAGTAAATTGGGAAACTCCCTCACTTACCGGCGCAAGCAGGATTCAAACCTGCGCCAACCAGAGGTGAGAGGACATGTGATTTTGAGCATGATGCTTTAACCACCCGCCCATGGAGGCCCCCTATCATATCCTTGAGTATCTATTACTTAATTTCATCAACTGGTTATGGAGAACGGTGTCGGACAGTTTTAGGCGTGAGAAAGAAGCGGAAGAAAAAGAAGTTTTGGAAAAGAAGCGGAGGAATACTAAAAATAATAAGAACCGAGCAAAAACAACAAGTCTCCAAACTTTACCATGCCAACGCCTGTCGCGACACAGGATCTCCATATCTATCAAGTTCATGTCCGAAAAGAAATGCACAGCTTATAGGAAATACGTTAATTTCTAAATAATATTGTAGTCTAATTCATAATACATATTGCATATCTACAATGACTGTGAACAAACAGCTCTGAGTTGATACATATTGCATATTTTACCCATTATCATTTTGATTATGGATCGGTTTCACTTAAAGGTCTGTAAATTCTGAATTCCCAGTGTCAGTTCCATTTAAGTATTCGACTGATTATTGGAAACATGAAATTCTAATCACACACCTACTTTGACAGTTCTACCACATAATGCTTATAAAGACATTTCATCTACAGTCCAGTCTGGAGGTTTGTGCATTATAATAATACACATGCATGAGCTTACTGGTCCATTAATTATCATATGATTTTGCATGCTTTTTCATTCTTAAAAAAAAATGCAAATCATGGCCATTATGAATTCTTCTTTCTATAAAGAACTTATGTCAATAAAAGTTTTAGACTCACAAATCAAACAATCGTGGAAATATTCAGAACATGAAGTCTACAAAGTGACACTTGTCCAATCAGCAAAGGAAATCCTTCTACAGAGAGAGATTCACCATTAAATTTTTTACTGCAAGATTTTGAATGTCATGTCAATTCAATAGGTCTACTGACGGCAGGGAAATGTGACTGTAAAGGTGGACTAATTAATAAGCAACTCTTCCATGAAGCTAATCAATACATAGCCCACCTTTGATCTGAAGCCAAGGGGAAGTAACTGCCACAATTAGCAGCATGTCGTTCGTGTTTCTGGTCATTACGCAATCTATTGTGGAGGATATTTTCCCTCCTCTCCGACGCTTGCACCTCATGGCTGACTGAGCATGGTGAATATGTGAACTGCTGATGCAGAAAACGCCACAAGCAGTATCGTATTCTTCATTTACATCTGATTAATGATCAACCTGATAAATACAGTTCTCCAGTCCGTGCCTATATTGATCTCGAGCTATATGACACATCTGTATTCCTGGCTGTAAAATAATCACCGTTATTCCATTCCTGATTACTTGAAGATGTCATACAGCTGTGCTGTTGCAATGATATTTTTTTTTTGTACTGACATCAATTTTTTCACAGTGTATGTAATTACATCTCTCACCTAATAATGATCATATGTGATGATCAGCCGTAACATAGCTCAGTTTTCTCTCACGAGATAGTATTACATAGGGAATATTACATGTTAAAAATCCATATCATATGTCATTTATCAGCCCAAGTGGCTCCATATCAGCCCGAGGGCTGACATATGATATGGATTTTAGCATGTAAAAAAATTCTATTTAAACTATACTGCGCTTTTTCATACTTAGAATATTGAATACAAACAGCTGCAGTGTTACTTAGATGGGTTTTTCCATTTGATACGGAGTCCGAAAGCTGATTTCATAAAATGTTATTCTTTTTATCACATAATGGGGGTATTTTTTATTTTGCATTTTAAAGGTATACATCAAGGAATATTTGATACATTATACTTTACTACGGTAGAAAGTTTGATACATTTATCATGATTAACTCTGGTAAAAACTTTGGTACATTGATTTACTCGGATGATAAATCTTGATACATTGACTACGGTAAAATCTTTAATACATTCATCATGGTAAAAACTCTCATACATTGATTTACTATAAAAACCTATGATATATGTTGATTTACTAAAGTAAAAACCTAATGATATGTTGATTTACTACAGTAAAAACCTAATGATATGTTGATTTACTACAGTGAAAACCTTGATATGTTGATTTACCATGGTAAAAGCTTGAATACGTTGATTGTTTACGAGCTAATACATAATTTTCAGACTCCAGGTATGCATTTTTGCATGCCGGTCTGATGTATGATATACATGTGATCAGACATATTGCGCATTACAGAATCGACTCATTGCCTGGAGTATATGATAAATGTTAAATAAAAATTACAGTTGTGTCTCATATCACAGAGTCGGCATACTCAGAGGAGCACAAGATATTTTACAGTCTTTTTTTTATTTTAATTAAATGTACTTGTCATCAAAGTCATAAATTTGTGAAACAAACTGATATTTCACTAACAATGTCGAGGACATAACTTTATCTGCTACATATAAAATCAATTTCTATTTATCATATCACACTATAACTTTTAAAAGCATCAATAATGAGGACCTTCAAATATATTGCAATTACTTTATAAATTCTTGATCTATTGCAAATTAAATTATATCCTTTCAATGTAGTCTTATTTTCTTGCAATTTTTTTCAAAAATGGCATTACACCACTTCTTTGGTTTCTTCTTCAGAATTTAAGTCTTACAACAATTAAAATAATTTAAAAGTATTTATTATTAAGATTCAGAATCAGGGTTAATATAATCTATTTTCTCTTTGAAAGCACATTAAGAGAGAAAAGAAAAGAACAACAAAAAAATCAATAAAATTCATGAAGAAATAAAACTTAAATATAAGAGAGACTGATCCGATTCAGAAATATCTGTGAATTTTAATGACTCTACTCATCGCTCGGATTAACATTAGACATTGTAGGAATAGATGAGGAGAAAAAAATCAATGCACTACAAGCTATATTGCCATATGTATCCCTTTTTTCAACAGATTTATAAAAAAAAAATTGAAGGGTCCTTATAACCATTAAAGACATTTCCATATAGTCTACCATTTCTTTTTATAGGCAATGTTCAAATTCTCGAGCTTACAAAATGAAGAATTATAATCTGAACACATTGATTGGCACACCTGTAGTTGCAACAGTGACCTGACTGATAGATTAAAGGATTTCTGCACATCATACACATCAATATTTCATCATCCATTTTAACAACACTTTTGAACTGCTAAACCTGGTGATGAATTATTAAGCAGTAGTTAACATGTCCTCCACTTACCTGCTAACACTCCGGGTACCTCTAGCTGTATGCAGCTACTCTCCAGTCCAGAAACAGTGGGTACTTGTCAGAAATTAGCCTGATCCCCCAAGACAACTACAGCAGTAGACTTAAACATTTTTACCTTAAAATGGCAGAAAGCCGTCTGCCTTTATCACAGAATCGGTAAGAAATCTGTACCAGATTTTATTTCTTTTACCTGACAAGCTACAGAGTCTGTGTGAAAATGAACACAGTTTCAAATTGACTGCTGATTTTAGACGAATTATCAGAATATTGATTGCACCAGTGCTAGCGATGACAGGCTGTTGGCATGGCAACTAAATTCAAATGTCCCTACAAATTTATCAAAGGCCTGCAGAAGACTTGGCGATAAAGGTTTTTCAGGAGATTCACTTGGAATTCTCCAGCACTACTTGCTGACACATAGCTGTGTACATGTGCCCGCATCCTCACACCCAATCTAACAGCCATATGTGTTTCAGTGCAAAAACAGTCAAATAGGCATCAAAGATATATGATGCCTAAAAGCTTGTTTAACACCCAGAAACTGATACATATCAGTATTTTTACATAAATTCTCCTATTTCAATGCAGAGATACTATAAGTTGTATAGAACCCGATCACAAGCAATGCTTCTGATAATACTGTCTGTATAGAAACCCGATCACAAGCAATGCTTCTGATATAATACTGTCCGTAACTTGCAGTTTCAAAATCAGTTTATTTACATGTCTCCATTCACAGTTTTCAGACACTTCAGTCAAACACACTAGTATTATACATTGAAGTTATGACCATCATTTCACATAGTACTACATAGAGCAATGATTTGTACTGAAATCTAATGTGCTAATGAGCCTCATATGCACTGATCGATTGTTGGACAAATTAATGTACGATAAATAGGACACTAACAGAATTTTCATTTATCATTGCAGTACTTAGCATCATCAAAAAGATGTCAAAATGTAGATAAAAAACATGTAAAATCAAAATAAAATCGAAATAAAATGGACCATCAATACAATGACATTTGTATGGGGTGGGCTGTAAGCTAGCTACTAATTAGTTTAAACAGCTAGTTCATAATGAGACTGAGTTTTACACATCATGTTATATAGCATGGATGCAAACTTGTGAATTATATCGAATGTCATTAAATTTGTAAGTCAATTATTAAATGTACACTAATAACACAACAGTATCAATAAAAACCTTACTGTTGTTACAGTCATTCCCTGAACGGGGTCTGTACGCTATAGTCACCCCCTGAACGGGGTCTGTACTAATTAATGGGAACTGCAGTCCACGGCCCCAATAAGGCTTTTAATCTTACCAATACAGACATTCTATATAAACTCGATAACCACACATCTCAAATCTTGCAGTCCTTATATAGAGTCAAATCACTATGAAAAATAATTTTAGTCAGGGAAAACTGACTTCAGCTTTTTATAGAGAGTATGCTAGAGACAAGGAACAGCCGGCCATTGAAACGTTACTGGAGAGTCCTCCCTTGTAAAGTGAAACTTTTACAAGATCACAAATGACTGAGTCATGAAGTACCAGGAGCTCAGATATCTGAAGCCCGTAGTGCTAAATATATAATTCAGTTTATTCCTGTGGGGATCCGGGTTAGAATAGGTCTTCAGTACCCCCTGCTTGTCGTATGAGGCCACTTTGGATGAGACCGTAAAAAACCGAGGCCCTGTGTCACAGCAGGTGTGGCACGGTAAAGATTCCTCCCTGCTCAAAGGCCATTAAAGCATCGAGCATAAGCCTAAATTTTGCTGCCCTTCTCCAGCAATGGTGACGTCTCAATATGAGTGAAAAATTCTCGAGAGGGACGTACGTTAAACAATTTACGATCAATCAATATGATTCAGTTTAAGGTTGCTTCCTCGTCTTCTGAAATATTAAAGGCTTTTTAAATCCCTAAGATAAGACACTCCTTCTCCAAAGTGGAGAATAATTTCAGGTAGTTTAAAAAAAATATATCACTATTTTCGGATATAAATTTTGAGAAATGACCGCCCAATTCAAATGCTATAGTGATTACTACAGCTGATGACATCATGTCCTGTCATTTCCTGGTGAGAGACGTACTCTACTACCACATGAGAACATTCTGCAATAGTCTTGATGTTCTTTGTATATCAATGAGATTTTTTACTCACTTTAAAGAATAGCATGTAACACATCATCATCATGTCTAGCTGACTTAGTTGGTTAATGTGCAAGGCCGAAAATCTCTGGATCAATGAGTTCAAATCCTGAATAAGTTTTGATTTTTTTTTTCAGTAACTATTTATAAAATTTTATTTTTTTCACTAAAAGAAGGTAACTTTTAAAAGTTTTGTATTTCAAAATAACATTGTACTTATTCTTCAGTATTCATCCCTCACAAATTCTAGTGTGTCACATGCTCACAAATTCTAGTGTGTCACATGCTCACAAATTCTAGTGTGTCACATGCCTACTTAATTTTATGACCATTGACAATTTCAGCAATAAATGTACGAATTCATTTTGAAATAGGGATTAAGAGCTCAATCTGAATGACAATATAAAGTCACTGCTGATCTTAATAATTCAACAGTGAAACGAAATGTGCCTCTGAGCACGGAAAAACACACTCACTATACTCACCCTCAATATTGACTGCTTAACTCACCCTAATATTATAGGGTTATTGAACTTATATTGGTGAATATTGGCACGAGTTGGCTGTAAAGATGCACGAGCTTGCGAGTGCATTTGACAGCCAACGAGTGCCAATATTCACCTATATAAGTTCAATAACCCTTTTATTATATAGCTAAAGTATTTAGTTGTTAAATTATATCCCTTTTCACTCAAAATAATCCAAAATAGACGAGAATTCATCAATATTGGCATCTAAGGTGAAGGTGTGCAATATCGGCATGCATTTCTTAACTGTTCAATATTTAACCCGTCATTAATGCATGAAGCAAACTGATTTTGTAAATGGGGACATCATAATTTATGTACAGTAAAACATTTACTTAAGTAAATATCAAATACCGGCTCTGTCAGATTCAGAGGACCGCCGTCTGCAATTTTGGCTTTGCTTGTTTACGTCGTTACGGTAACGTCAATATTGAACGCTCATACTCGGAATGTTTCGGGCGCATACAATTTACGCAATGCAAAGTTAGCGTTCAATAAATTCTCAGGATATTGAACGCTAACATTCTCTAGATTTTACGCAGATTTTATAATAGACTATTTATTAGCTACATAATAATGACTGTTACTCACCCTAAGGCTAATATTACCTGCTTTTCACCCCTAACATTGACTGCTTCTCATCCTGATATTGACAGCTACTCACCTCATATTGACTGCTTCTCACCCTAATATTGCCTGCTTAACTCACCTTAATATTCACTGCTACTCACCCTAATATTGCCTGCTTAACTCACCTTAATATTCACTGCTACTCACCCTAATATTGCCTGCTTAACTCACCTTAATATTCACTGCTACTCACCCTAATATTGCCTGCTTAACTCACCTTAACATTCACTGCTACTCACCCTAATATTGCCTGCTTAACTCACCTTAACATTCACTTCTACTCACCCTAATATTGCTTGCTTCTCACCCTAGTATTGCCTTCTTAACTCATCCTAATATTGCTTGCTACTCACCCTAATATTGACCACTACTCACCCTAATATTGACTACTACTCACCCTAATATTGACTGGTACTCACCCTAATATTGACTGGTACTCACCCTAATATCGACTGCTTTTCTGATGTGATCGGCAGTGGTTGTATGTCAGGGGGTTACTGATTTTGAATCTTGTGATCGGCAATGGATTTGTATTTGACTAGGGGTACTAATTTTGATTCTTGTGATTGGAAGTGATTGTGTGTGAGGGAGGTACTGATTTTGGTCCGTTTAATATTGAAACAGAAGACCACTGGGTGTGAAGGTATCCTCGCTGGCTAATTTTGAAATAATTGCAATGCAATGTTAGGAGAGAAAAAATCAACGTTTCTCTAAGTCTATGATATAGCAGAACATAATGAAGCAAATGTGTGGGAAGATTTTCCAATAAAAAGCGAAATATCCTATACTAATCATGCTGGTATCACTCACAAAGGAAATAATACCTCAATATAATAGATCTCATCAGCTGATGTCGTTAACTAGTAGCTTGTACCTCATTCAAATAGTCACAGTCATGTACTTCTGACATTCAAATTCGCACTCAAATTAAAAAAAGATCTGGCCCATAGATCCTAGACAGCACATAGGCAAGAGTGAAGATTAGGGAGGATCCGTTGATTTAGAGGGTGGGAAGGGTAGAGAAGATTTGAAGGGTGGAGAGGATCTCTTGATTTGAAGGGTGGAGAGGATCTCTTGATTTGGAGGGTGGAGAGGATCTCTCAATTTGGAGGGTGGGAAGAATCCCTTGGTTTGGAGGGTAGGAAGGGTAGAGAGGATCCCTTGATTTGGAAGAAGGAGAGGACCCCTTGATTTAGAGGGTGGAGAGGATCCCTCAATTAAGCGGGTGAAGAGGATCTCTTGATTTGAAGGGTGGAGAGGATCTCTTGATTTGGAGGGTGGAGAGGATCCCTCAATTTGGAGGGTGGGAAGAATCCCTTGGTTTGGAGGGTAGGGAGGGTGGAGAGGATCCCTTGGTTTGGAGGCTAGGGAGGGTAGAGAGGATCCCTTGATTTGGAATTAATATCTAAGTAATCTTTCAGTAATCTATGAATTATCTTTTTTCCCAACATGAGACTTTAGGAGCTGTTTTTTAATGTAGATTTATGTACTTAAGCAGGAAAAGGAATGATTTAAAATTGTTTGATTGGACTATATATATATGAGACTTATTGACTCTCAGACCCCTCGGGTGTCACAAGCGAGACACCCTTACCCCTGGGCTATCATTGTTGATGCCCATGCTCTAGCTATCTGCCATTCAGAATCTATACTTTACCATTAGGGCTGAAACAATTCACCAAAATATCGATACTGTTCAATATAAACCCTTGATTCAATGTCCAATTAATTGCATCGATTTTCGGTTTGATACGATTATTACAAACGCATTCAGTAAAATACATCAGGCTCAGCCTGTACTTATCATTTTTACCTGAATGAGGGACAAAATAGCGTCAAATAATGTTCAGACTGCATGTTGTTTACCTTGAGTCTTATGAAAATAATAAAAATAATAATGAACTACACTATACAGAGCCAACATGCATCTTACCATTTGGCAATTTGGAAACATTTTGCTTTTAAAATTATGAATGTGAATCTCGGTAATTAAAATTTTTCTTCAATGTTATTATTCGTTTCTTCTGTTATTGTAATGAAAGTATTAGATCGTGGCATAAGTATTATAATAATGCATATGTATATATCGTATCGTGAAGGGGGCGTATCGTTTCAGCCTTATTCACCATCCTTTGTCCGTTTCTCTCAAGATGTTTTACATTGATAAATATAACACAGGAGACTTGAGTTCCAACCACTCAAAAAGGGTGGTTTTTTTCTTTGTTAGGCATCTGAATGAATGAATTATAAGAAGTTAATCAACAAAAACATGGCTGGACCAGGAATCAGACCACGCACCCCTACAGTATATAGTCAGACGCTCTTCATTAACTGAGATTGTTTCAGACCAATATCCAGGTCTATCTGCCACCCCAATACTATCCCAATGCTTTGTCAAATGTTAACTCACATCATCTCTAATATCTCTGCTAAATCAGGACTCCACATCCTGCCAGACAAGTGCTGTCTTGGTAACACATGAACAGGTTCAACATTTGTGAACTATATACTGTTCTTATAGTGTGCAGTATTCATACAATGTTTTCATTCATTCGTTACAATGTAAGAAGGAACTTAACAAAGTGAGGCAATACAAGCTGAGTAGGCTGGGCGAGTAGTCAAGACTCACTGCATAGGTGTCAGAACCGGAGATGTGATTTCAAACTGTCGCCATAGCAACACCAACTGAAGGTGGACAACCTCCATGGTGGATTGGGGATTCCAAGCAATGTTCAATGTTTTTAACACATCAGAAATTTCTGCAGAGAAACACATTCCATGCTGTGATTACTGGGCCCAATAAGACTGCAGGCATTGTACGATAAAAGGATCAGGGTTAAAAGCTTCAGAGAAGTTGGTTATATTGTATGTGTAACAAATTCACACTTATTCACGTTAATAATGCAGATGGCTCCATTCAAAGATTCCATCATCAACTGTCAGAGTGTTAATTTCTTGCATGTATTCAAATACAGGAGACATGTCAGATAAATTACAGTGACATCACAAAAGTCATATCCTACCCCGAGTTACTACAGGTCCACAATATCGGTTATAATTCATAATTACAGTGACATCACAAAAGTCATATCCTACCCCGAGTTACTACAGGTCCACAATATCGGTTATAATTTGTGATGCATTATAGATCTGTAATCAGTCCCTTGTGGAACCCCTGCTTCAAACTCATCCATAAATCAATGAAAAAGGCAATTTTTTCAATAGTTTTTTCATTAGGAAAATCAAGAAATTAGGAACCATGAAAATAGTATTATACACCTGATATTAATTGATAATGGAACTAAGGTTTCAAGACACACAATATATAATAAGTCTTTTCAATAATCTGTGGAATGGGATCTTAGAGGATATACAATGGTTCAAGGATTATTTGCAAATAGCATGTGAATATTAAAATTGATTGGCAAGAAAACTAGAATCAACCAAAGATGATTGCCTCAAATACATCTGAAAATATTTAATCTTTTGATCCCCGTATAATCAGTATATGCATCAGGACACATTGATGTGTATATCATGAATAGAATATAGCAAGGAGATTGATGGGGTGGGTGGGGGGTGGGTGGGGGGGGGGGACGACAAAACCAGTATGGACAACAATTACCAATTCATGTGAAATTTTCGACTAAGATAATCTATAATTTTTACCTTTTTATTTTACCTTTAAAATCATGAATGTAGCCCTAATACACATTATTTTCAGTAATTTTAGTAATCTGACATCAAACTGAAGCCTTTTTAAGTCTTATAACCATCTATTCTTTTTCTTTTTAACCAAAAGGATCATGTTTAGTTCAGGAATTTGCATTCAAAAGAAAAGAAGAACATTGTAAATCAGTGTCTAATAATTTGGGAGACATCTTGCAAAAATATTGTTTCACATTTCTAACATTGCCTTGATAATTTTGGCTTAAATAAGTACCATACAATCCGAGCCTATTTGTCAATATAAAGAGAAGAGAAAGAAGGATAGAATAAAATTCTTTTTAAACATCCTTTTTCTTTTTTGATTCTAAGTGGTTTTGACTTCAAACAGAGTCATACGAGTATGTACCTAATGCATGCTATTAGATCGAATAGAATGTAGCAATTATGCAGTCAACGTTATCCTAACGGATAAATATTCTTTCTTTAGTTTACGTGAAAAGACTATATTCATAATAATTATAATCAAGAACTCACTGATGTTTATTATGGCGTTTCTTTCCAGTCTAAGAGATAATTCAATCGTCAGATTTCCTTCTACGGTTTCAATAATTACTTGATTTAATTAATATCGCATTCTGCTGCAGGTTTTCATCAAAGTCCGTGCTTCTTTATTAACATGTAATCTAATTTCAAGACCAAGTCAAAAACAGAATAGAGCTACCTTTAGTAATTTTATCCCTATGAGAACAAAGACCCATATTTAAACAGAGCAGTATTGAATTTCATTTCAGGAGCAAAATGTATTCTATTCCTAATAAAAAAATTCCTCTACTAATCTCAATCAAAATACCAATCACCAAAAAAACTAAAAACCATGGAAATTCTGAAAATACAATACCATCAACGTGATCAATCGTTGCCTATTAATATGATACCTTTATAATATTTTTCAAGAACTCCCGATTCGCAGCCATGAAAAGCAAGTGCGTTAACCTCTACACAACTTCTGTATCAAATATGAGCTTCCTATGTCTAAATCTATATTACTTAATTAATTCATCTAAACAGAAACTGTTCTAATTTTGACCTCTCACTAGTGGCTTTGGTTCAGGGTCATACAATTATGAACATCGCAGGTCATAAACAGCCTTTGTGCCACGTTTAGTCAAATATGTTTGTAGTGAAGTGCAGGTGACAAAAGTTTTTGATTTATAACAGCTAGGGCTCAAAACTAACTTCTCAGTCTGCCAGTGAAGCCGGACGGATTAAGACAACATTTCTATCAGTCCGCAAAGAAATTCAGTAACCTTTGCCATTGGATTTTGGATTTTAAAATCATTTCAAACATTTCACAAAGAGATTTTTTAAAATTTTGAAATAGTGAGTGAATGAATATTGTTTTACATCCCTCTCGATAACATTTCACTCATATGGAGATGTACGTCACCATGCACTGCCGGTGAAGGGCTACAAAATTTAGGCCTATGCTTGGTGCCTATGTCCATTGAGCAGGGAGGGATCTTTATCATGCCACACCTGCTGTGACACGGGACCTCAGTTTTTGCAGTCTCATCCGTAGGACCGCCCCATTTAGTCGCCTCTTATGACAAGCAAGGGGGTACCGAGGACCT
Source organism: Ostrea edulis (assembly GCF_947568905.1). Classification (NCBI taxonomy): domain Eukaryota; kingdom Metazoa; phylum Mollusca; class Bivalvia; order Ostreida; family Ostreidae; genus Ostrea; species Ostrea edulis. The sequence continues at coordinate 7,070,794 of NC_079173.1, read as the reverse complement.
ATTCTAACCTGGATCCCCACAGGATAATTCTTTAAATAGATCCGAATGTGCAGATTCGGACTGATAGGTAAACAAATCATTATGTCCACTGTGATTTCTATCAGTGACATACGGACTGACGGACATATGTTAGTTTTGAGCCTTGCGTTATAAACATAATTTGTTAAATCCAAAAAGTTCATGATATGTTTTAAAACTACAGGGGATGATAAGCGGGTTTGTTGTTAATGATTGATTGATTGATTGCATCTTGCTTAACGTCTCTCTAGAGAATTTTTCACTCATATGGAGACGTCACCAAGACCGGTAAAGGGCTTCAAATTTAGGCCTATGCTCGGCGCTTACAGACATTGAGCAGTGAGAGTTCTTTAGCGTGCCACACCTACTGTGACACGGGTCATCCGTTTTTAAGGTCATCTCCGAGGACCCATGACATTCACACCTGATGCCGAGTGTTTGGCGATGGAACTGTCGATCACTACCTGTTTTAACGACTTAGGTCTGTCATGGGCGGGATTCGAACCCCGGCCTTCCACACGTGTTTACTGTATGAGCTTCTAATCTCCCAATTACTACGTTGTATAGTCATTTAAGAAATATTTCTATACGTTTTTTCTAATATGGCCTTCACTTTGGATAAATGACCTTGGTCCATTTTGCTTTGCCGTAAGAATTTCAACCTTGAAGTCAAGTATAAGCAACATGTTCATAAATAAATTTTACTGCTAAATAAAAAAATTAATAAGAAGAACTTTTAAATATTTGTAGTACTACAGTGCACAGACCAATATTTGTTCTTCTACCCCATAAAGAAGTCAAAAATATTAAAAAGTTTATGACACGTTAGACAACTGTCTGCATAGGCATGCCATGGATAGCAATAGGTCATGTATATTATCATGGCAAAGTTCTCAGCTGCCATGTTTTGCTGACTTAATTTGGATACAACTGTTTCTGACTGTTTAACCCCCAAAAAACAACAACGACCTTCCATTAATTCTGGTCCAGGCACCAAAAACAATCCAAATTGTACTGACATACACATCTACTGACAACTCACCAGAGACAAAGTATGAACATATTATTCTGGTCCAGGCACCAAAACAATCATATCATCATAGACATGCACAGCTATTGACAGCTGACCAAGACACCAAGTATGACCAGAGTCTATGTTAAATAAACAGACACAACACATGAATCACACACACACACACATATATACACAGAGACAAAAATACTTACATCATGATCGCCCATTCCAACATCTTCAATCTGTATACCCATTTCCTGTTTCACCTCATCCTTTACAGACTCTGTAAACAATAAATAAAAAACCAAATCAAAACATTCAAGATTATTCAAGAGGAGGTCTACACTTAAGGAGGTAATCTACATCGTCATAATGGCCGACTTCCTTTAAAAACATGGATGAAAAAATCAGTATCAGCAATACTTGACTTTTCCTTTTCAATTTAAACACCTACCCTGGTAGCACAGTAGGTTAGCATACCCACTGTTGCCCTGTAGGTTGCAGGTTCGAGTCCAGCGGGGTTTTTAAATTTTTTTAGATTACCTTCTACTACAACTGTATTTTTTGACAAAATAAAGTAAATTTGAAAATTTTCAACTTCAAAATATTGTTGTATAATATATGTTAATATCCTCCACTTTTCATCTACATCAAATTTCTCTGGTGTAGCATATCTCCTTAAATTAGAATGGTTCTTTCAACACATTCATCCTATAAAAGGGCTACAAATCTCTTGCTGCCACTGTCCTCCAGTTCAAGTTCGTGTTATAGGCTAACTTAATTACAATCTCTTTTTAACCTGTCTGGCAGTACATCAATGCTGGAAATTTCTAAACCTTATTATTGCTGGCAGTGACAATATTTCTATCAAGTTACTAGAGCAGAGAAATTGTAAAAATCTTTTAACGTGGAGATTACAAAAGCACAATGGTAAAGTAACAACTACAGTGGTAGACTAAGAGGGAGGCAGCCCCCCCCCCCCCTCCTTTTTGCCACAAATTTAGAAATAATGTGACTAAAACTCCAGATTGGGCACCCATAATGGCTGAGTATTTTTTTTTTTTATTACTGATTTTCACTTGTGCCCCCCCCCCCCCTTTCCAGAAATCCTGGATCTGCCACTCTGCACTATACCAAATCTTAAAGTATAACAGGTCAGTGTGGTATATACTGAATTACTCCTACTGATTCAGGTATTAAATACAAGCTGTACTCAGCTGTAAAAATGGTTATTTAAATTATGCAGGGGGGGGGGTGGTGTAAAAAATTTACACTATTTACGCAATCACATAAGTGCGTAAATTTCCCACACACGTATAATTATAAATATTTATATTACATTCAGTTACCATGTATCCCCCCCCCCCCCCCCCCCCCCACACACACAAACGTGTAACATTGGGCGTGGAAAAACATGTACTTAATCCCCAGCATAAATATATAACCACTTTTACAGAAAAAGTGCCTATAAATGATTCTTGAATGGAGTGAGGGGTTCTGTATACGTAAGTTTTCAGTCAAATTGAATTTGATACGTTGTAGAACACATCGTTTAATCATTCCCAAAGTGCTCAGCATTAAAGCGAAAAGCTTGTCATGTCTTGCCAATTATAATATAAAATTTGTTATCAGTCTATATTTGAGAAATTCAAAACTGCAATACTTTTTTTTAACATCGAACCATTGAAATCTGATTAGCTGATGAAGAGAAATTTGTGTTATCTACAGAGGGCATATATGACAAAAAAGAAACAGAAGTATTTTCCACCAGAGACATCATTTACCAGGTATATCCAAAGTATTGATAAAACTTGTACTAGAAGAAAATAAGTGCAGTTTGTGTGATGTCAGTGTCTTGGGAGAATGTGATGCAGTGTGTATGGAGTTACTGCTTTCAGGTGTCAACCCCGGCATGACAAGCTTTCCCTTGTCGAACATAAACCTTCTGAAGAATGTTTATTACAAATCAATTTCATCACAGCACTTTCCATCTGGCCTCTTCTATTTCATCTCTCTCTCTCTCTCTCTCTCTCTCTCTCTCTCTCTCTCTCTCTCTTTCTCTAAGATCATAAATATGCAAGTGAGGGAAACTTTTGTTTTCTACCCCTCCCATCTTCCTTGAAATTGGGTAAAACATTGAACACGTTTTTCTTAATTACTTGTATGGTCTGGATAGAGCCAGAAATTCCCCAGAAGCTGAGAGTCATTGAAGGATGGAGTTTCCATACAGCTGAAATGATTGAAATATGCATGGAAATGCTGTCCATATTTTTACCATTTATAGTTTGACTGATTCTCCATAAGAAAAAATTCAAAAGCTCGTTGTTGGGTTTGCCAAGGGATGGACCTACTGAGAATTAATTGTTTGCTTTGATCACAACCACATGAACGTGGTACAGATTTATAGCAATACTTCAAAAGAGAATTCAAAAGTATCAAATGCGAAATGCACTACAAATCGTGCTTGACCCAAAATAGTTCTATATTAATTCTGTTGAATATAACAATGAGCTGGGCTTGCCTTTGTTAATAGAAGCAACAAGTGCACCTGATCATTTCTTTGACTGTTTCTATCATTATGAAGGTAACAGCACGAAACATTCATACACGTGCTGACTACATTTTCACGAAAGGCCAAGGTCAAGTTAAATTGTCCCCATGCATTGAACTTGACCAAACTTGAAGGCACAGTGTTTCACAAACACATCTTGTTTCTATCAAAAAAAATTTGTAAACAATTCTTCAAAGTCAAATTGAATATTATATAAAACGAGTTTGTGTTTTCTGGATAATTTTCACACAATTCAAAAATCTCTGCCTGCACTGTAAAAAAAAAAATCAATTTACAATCAAGTTACTTCCCTTTAGTAATTTGACATAAGGATACTCGGACGAAGGAAAGGCATTCACAATTTTGTTATCTGTGAAAATGGTGCGGTTGCTGTTTTGAACTGTGCTATGATTAGAATTCATTTCCAGAGACCCCGAAGTTTAGGAAACTTTGGTTGAAAAGAGACGACACTAAACTAAGCATCATGGCAGTTTGAAAAAGATCAGTCTGCTACTAATATTAATTCAAAAAGTTCCTACTGATATAGAATAAAAAGATTTTATTCCATATAAGTGGAGAGAAATAACTATATTAAAAGCAGGCTTGTTTTATTGTGGGAGGGAGGCGGTTTTCACAGCTTAGCATTTTAACTCGGGGATGACCAGCCCCTAAAGTTACTGGTCCTCTACCTCATTAACCTGCCTTTCTGGTGACTCAAGATAAAATGCAACATATATAACTTTCAATATTAAAAGATATTTATAAAGATACAAGTTTCAATAATTGATTTTGATTTATTCTGAATTATTAGTCCCGTGGGGATCCGAGTTAAAATCAGTCCTCAGTATCCCTGGCGACTAAATGGGGCAGTTCTTCAGGATGAGATGTACTGCTAAAACTGAGGCCCCATGTCACAGCAGGTGTGGCACAATAAAGATCCCTCCCTGCTCAAAGGCCATAAGCATCGAATATAAAGCCTAAATTTTGCAGCCCTTCACCTGCAATGGTGACATCTCCATATGAGTGAAAGATTCTGTAGAGGGACGTTAATCCGACTATTCAATCAATCAATCTGAAATGTTAGACAGGCATATCAATCAGAGTTCTCATAAGAGAAATCAGCGTCATTATGCATCCTCGCTTTCTCTTTAAAAAATTTACATCATTAACATCAGACTCTTCATCTCAAACATCATCGAGTACAAGATGAGTATCTGTAATGGGATGTAAGCCCACGGCTTGAGGCTAACTTTTTATGTCACCAGTCCAGCCGGACTGATCTGGGGCATAATTTCAATCAGTCCACAGAAAAATTTATCAGTTCAACAGAGTTTTCCAGAAATAATTAAACATGTTTCGTTAATGTTATTAAAATGAAATTTAACTCAATATGCTTCAGACAATATTGTAACACTTAATTAAATGTGGGATTTATATTTACGAATCAGATTCGTCTGATATCTACAGATCGAAGCATGCCAAATGTGTGTATAAAATTTCATAAGTATATTTTCCAAAATGATGCTTTAGAAAATTAACCAGTTCCATCAGACTGACTAAAACAAAAGTTGGTCAGTCCGCCAGACTTTGCCAGACTTTTAACCAGTCACAGACTGACGGGCATATGCTAATTTCAAGCCCTGTAAGCCTCCTAACTCATTCGTAAATTTTACAAAGTTTTCTATTAAATAATTAAGTCATTTCTATTCAGATTAAAGTTTCATTTTTAACCTCATGGTCTATAAAGGGTTTTTCTTTAACAACATGAGTTTTACCCTGAGCACAACGGACGTGCTTCTATGTTTAACTCTATCTTCCGATCACTTCTCAATCTTGGGTCAATGAGCAGGCAGGCAATAAGTTTAAACACTGGAGGGGCAGTCAAAAAAGAAATTGGAGTAAATTCTTGACAAACAATAATAATAAAAAATTATTTTGGATACCCCACCCTCCCCCCAGTAGGTTGATGCTTCAATAAATGCATTCATTTTATCACTTGAAACTTACATTTCAACTACTTTTCAATACTACTATAAAAAAGGGGAAATAAGCAGCCATTTAATCAAACTTTTCATATTCAAAATACATGTAGTCAGCATTTAGAAAATGCTATGTTCGTTATAATGATCTAGTCTGCCAATACAACCATTTTCCTTGGGTCAAATGCTCTCTGATATGTTGATTGTTAGGCCATTCTCAGCACACTGATTTTTAGTACGGAATATTCCGTTTACCAGATCAAAACATAGGGCTCACGGCGGGTGTGACCTGTTGAGAGGGGATGCTTACTCCTCCTAGGCACCTGATCCCACCTCTGGTATATCCAGGGGTCCGTGTTTGCCCAACTCTCTATTTTGTATTGCTTATAGGAGTTATGAGATTGATCACTGTTCTTTATCTTCACCTTACATCTGGCCTTACATTGTGCAAGATATGATCTGGACACGATTCAACTATATATATCATAGCCACATCCAGATGGAGGCTACAGTGACGTTTTTTGGGGTCACGACACACCTTTCTTCCCAAGATGCATCAGCTAACCAGATTTGAGAGTCCTTCTAAGGAAAACCTGGACATGAAAAAGCTAACAGACAGTCAGATGGATGGAAAATACCCAAACTATAATACAGCCCATCAAAGACTGCAGGCACATCAAAATTTCTACCCAAATTGTAACCTTAAGGTGGGTCTTTACTTATGATTTCCTATTTTTACAGAAGTGCATGTTTCCCGAAAAGATTAAATAATGCACACATGTATATATATGACTTTAATATCATGGAAACAAAATCTTGGGATCCATTTCTCCCCTTGTGATTTGGACACCATATAAAATATATCATGACCTTGTTATCAGGATCCACATAAAACATATGTATATTAATGTTCAGATGACTCAACACGATGGCTTGAAGGGAGAACATAAAAAACCTCGAGAGGACAGCTCTCCTACTTGGTGCGAGTTAATAAAACACACACCCAGAAGGAAATTTCCCTTCATTTAGCAGACAGATTGGTCCTAATTATGCTCTTAGATACACATTTCCATGTTCTTTGAGGGGCACCTCCGAGCATGATTTGTGACTAGTTATGATGAATGTCTAACAATAGAGTTTGTAAGACTTTAAAGATAACACTCTGTTCCATTAAGATGGCTGTCTGGTTATTATAGACATCAAAAGAAGCAGGGGAAAATCTATGTAATGACTTTCTGCTTTCATCAAAGACCAAGAGGAGGAAAGCTTAATCAGGACGAGTTCCACCCCTTAATGAAAATGCTTTCCCAGTTAAAAGTATAGACTTTATTCCTAATATATTACTTTCTACCACATTCAAACAGCAGTAAATCTACTTTCGCATCATACTCAGTAAGCAATATAGCAGGATTTGTCGACTATTCAAGATTTATCTTCAATCAAATCTCCAGGGACTCACATTTGGTATTTTCAAATGGTAGCAAAATATCACATAACTTTATCTTCCTGGCTATAAAATGATGGATGACATATTTTGTTATTTTTTCCTGAAGATTCTACAGAGAGTATACTTGGGCTTTTACTGAGCCATATATTAAAGCCCACATCGTAAATCATACCGGCCGAGTCATCTAACTCAATTGTGACATCACTTCTGCTTTAGAATTAACACACAATTGTGACATCACTTCTGCTTAATTAACACACAATTAACTCAATGGTTGTGATGTCACAGCTGTTTACAAATGATACAGGATAGAAACACTTTATCTTCTACCAAAATGAAAACAAAAAAAATGTGTCTAGAATTACAAGTGCATAGAATTCGAAAAATATTTACTGAAAATGTCATTAAGTGAATATCGGTAAAGTATGCCTGCCCTGGATTATGGCGTAGAAGTGTACCTCACAAGCCTGGGGCGCGTTTTACAAAATAACTTACGACTTACTACCAACTTTACGTACTGGAGTTTTCCAGTTTTTTGTAAGATCATTCACTCCAAATGCAAAATATTTTTTTTTTTAATTGTTGAAAATTAAGCCTCAGAATAGTTTTACTTCGTTCACTCAAAGTAATAACAGTGTAATACAATTTAAGACTTGCGACTTTGTCCTAAGTTGTTTTGTAAAATGGGCCCCTGGTCCACTTTAATATATACAATGATCTTGGGCAGGCATATATTTCCCAATATTCAGTCAAAAACATGTCCTCAGCAAACCGACCGACATCACCAGTGTATCCTTAAGATGGACTCCAGAGGACATCCAAAAATCACCTTTGAAGCCGAGACGAAGATGGGCCTAACTTGGAGGTAGTTAGAGAAGGCAAAAGTCAGTGAGCAGTGGAGGAAACTAGTCCTTGCCTAATCATGTGCCTCCGGGCGCAACAAGGACTAGGTAAGGTAGGTAGGATCTCCGGCATTTCCCGATATTCAGTGAGTAATATACTATATAACATGCTTGTTGCAACAAATTCATTTCTGCTGAGCCTATACCCCCATACACAACAATTCACACAAACCTTACCAGACTTTGAGACAAAATTAATCCGCTTGTAAACCTAACAATGAGTTGGAGTACGTGTACATTTCAATTGAACTGGAATAAAATTCCAGCAGTAATATGCCTTAATTTACGACCAGAATTTTTGCTAATTCCGCCCAAGCAAAACTCCCGGGTGCACCCACAATTCTGCACAGTTGAATTTTTGTCCATATATCTTGATTCAATACAGAGATAATTCAAAATGTTGACCCAAAAACTTTGAATCCAGCAGTAATATAGGCCAACCGTTTATTGTGAATTAAGGCTGCAATCTTTTAGATTCAAAATTCAAAATTGTCCCTTAATATTTAGTCATTATTGTGGTGACTTATTTTCAGTCGTACTTTACAATGGGTCCCGGGTCTGTAATTATTTTTATCCTCATGTCTTTTGCCCTTGTGTCTTTTGTTTTTCTCGAGCAATCTTATGTTGACATGATGAATGTATACATCTAACATAACATATAAATTGAAAAAATTGAATTCTATAAGTGGGACAAAATTGAGAAGCATGAATATTTTCAAATTATATTCAATATATGCATACATACAGTTGCTACCAATGTCAGTTGAAGTCACCCACCAATCACCTTAGGGTAACACATTTAAAGGAGTGCCCCATCAACTATGCTTGACAAGATAATCTTAAATGGGAATTAAATCAAGTTTTATTTCCTTATAATTATCAAAAATCATGCATGTGGTAATTTTTAAAGAAACCACCTTTTTTTTTTTTTTTATCTCAGACCTAAGAATCTTTTGTGAATTAGTATCCAACATGTTTCTAATCCTAACAATTAAAGATATACCAGAAATACAATAACATATAAGTACACCATTGGTTTGTACTGATCATTCATTTAAATCAGAATTACATTATACTATAGATCCAGCTCACATGCTGCAACACCATTGTTTCTCATCACCTCCAAAACTGAAACCTAGCTAAAATGAAGTAAATTGAAAATCTAACTATAGGAGTACAGGAGATGTCTTTTATTAATGCTCTATGCGATCCTGTCGGTTCATTTCTCCGCACTTTCGTTATTCATTAGCTGTGTAGTCTGCAGTCCAATACAAGCCCTGACTCACCATCACCGTGTAATCGCCACGTTATTAGAGACAAATATATTGGCAGAGTTGTCATTTAGACAACACGAGGACAATTTTGACAAGAATTTTTTTTTTTTTGTCTCTGTGAAATTTTCTAGAGCTCATTTTCTCTCCATATAGCTTTGGGGCCCTGTGGCAGAAATAATGACTCCAAAGAACAACATACCGCTCACAGAGAATAAAATAGATGGTAGAAAACACACAGGAAGTGGCCATGGAGGGAATCTTTCCGAACTCCCACTTGTCGTGGATGACAGGAAGTGCCTGTAGCCCTGCAATTATCTTGGCAAATTTGACTGAATGCACAAAACAAGTGATAAAATAACTTCTCATTAGTGAATACATGATTGTATGCAGCCCAATATGAGCTTAGACTGTCACTGCTAGCTTCAAAGTTTTATAATTAATCTCACTACACAAGATTTCTCAGGGAAAAAAATTAATTTTAAAAATGGAGATAAATTAATGAGATAAGGTGGCAAATCGGCAGAGGGATCCCGTTTTTCACTGTCCCAGTTTCCTGCAGGAAAGAAGAATGAGTGTCAGCAATATATATGTATTGTGTCATTATTTTCACTCAGAAAACACAGTTTTCATTTCTAATTTGTCTTGAAATTCGTTATCTGATATCATGCAGACAAAGAAGATCAAATTTGCTTTTATAACACTCATTAAGCCAAATGGTAAGACTCGTAATGTTGCAGACCCTCATGTTCAATTTCAGGTACGCGATTAATCATATATCAAAAATGCTTAAGGATGGACTCTTTAAGATCAATTCTAGGTAATAAAAGTAAAAAAAAAAATATTGGGTTGGATTTAATTTCAGTCTTTACAAAAAAAAACTCATCCATATTCTTTCTAGTTGATGACTTTAGGCCAAAGAAATGCAATAAGTTGTTTTTCACACACCGCATGCAGTATGTCTTTAGTATGTTGATAGAGAATAGATTTCTTACTATGATGTTAGTCGCATGATATATGCATGCATATATCTATAAATTCATTATTAATTTTTGTAATTGTAATATCAGGTCTTAATCAAATTGGGGCTAATTGTTTAATACTTTCTAATATTTTTTTCTTGCAACAATAAAACATGTCTCTGGTGCACGATATTAAAAATCCAAGGGAATGTATAGCCTCTGTTTCTCAAACAAGTACTTGGTTGACAAACACAGCAATTTCCAAGAATCAAATTGTCTGACATTTTCCGTTGCTGAAGTAAAACCACATATATCTATCATATGCTGCACATTAATTGCATAATTGTTAACGTCCAATACCGTAAAATTGACCTTTTCTTCATATCTAAAGGCATACTTAGAATGAGGGTTTTACACTATGATTTAGATAACACATCAATGCATGTAACTACCAATCAATACTATACTAATCAATAAATAGTTTTCCTGAGGAATATGATCATTCCAGAGTGCGATAGTACCCTGTTCTCTGTGGGGGAAAAAACATGGTTACACAAATATTAGTCTAATACTTATCAAGGGAATGCAAATCTCCTATTCTGATGTACATCATAGTCCCCATTTTGTCAAGCAACCCCATTATAAATACAATGATAGGCCTGAATTTTTCTATCAGCGGCCCCTTATAAATACAATGATAGCTAGGCCTGAATTTTCTATCAGCGGCCCCTAATAAATACAATGATATGAGTCTGAATTTTTTGTGCGATCAGTAACCCCTTAAACATACAATGATAGGCCTGAATTTTTCTATCAGCGGCCCCTAATAAATACAATGATAGGCCTGAATTTTTCTATCAGCGGCCCCTTATAAATACAATAATAGGCCTGAATTTTTCTATCAGCGGCCCCTTATAAATACAATGATAGGCCTGAATTTTTCGATCAGCGGCCCCTAATAAATACAATGATATGAGCCTGAATTTTTTGTGTGATCAGCAACCCCTAAAACATACAATGATAGGCCTGAATTTTTCAATCAGCGACCCCTAATAAATATACAACGATATGGGACCGAGTTTTTTAAATCAGCACCTGCTTTGTGGTGACATTCAGCTTTCAACATCAATAAGAGACCCTGTTCCCTTTATAACAGATTTTAGAGTCATGCAGCAGTAAATGGGGTAAATTCGTCTATAATTGAAAGCCATATATCATTAAAACAAGAACCCATTGTCTGGCTTTTTGAAAGCTTTGATGTATATGGACTTGCAATGACTAATATTCTGCTGTCTCACATCATTTTAAGGACAATCTTCTTTCTTAAGAATTTAGAAGAAATTCGTTTTTTATCTATTGAGATTTGATTTTAAAGGATTTATTTCATGCAATCAAATGACTTCTTAAGGATGAGAGTCAGTTGTTATTATAATGCAAGTATGGGTGTCAGATAGCATTCAAATATTGCCGAATATTCTATAATATGGCTTGTCAATACAATATACAAATATTAATAAATTCAGAAAGTGTCAAATGAGCACAGACTACATTTTGATAACAAGAGGCTGATGGGCCACATCGCTCACCTGAGGCCCATATCTAAAGATTTTCCATATATATCTTTGCATGTAAAACTTTGGTCTCTATTGTGGCCCCATCCTACCCCTGGGGGCCACAATTTTAACAAACTTGAATTAGCACTATGTCAGGAAGCTTTCATGTAAATGTAAACTTCTTTGGCCCAATGGTTCTTGAGAAGAAGATTTTTTTCTAAAGATTTTCCCTATCAGGAAGCTTTAATGTAGATTTCTATTTTCTCTATACAATGTATATTCACATGTAAAACTTTGATCCCCTATTCTTACCCCATCTTAACCCCAGGGACCATGATTTGAACAAACTTGAACCTGCACTATGTCAGGAAGCTTTCATGCAAATTTGTACTTTTGTTTTTAGACTGATGGCGATGTTTCCAAGATGTTTGTTATAAGACTAATGGAGGATCAATGTTTCCGAGATGTTTGTTTTTAGACTGATGGAGATTCAATGTTTCCGAGATGTTTGTTTTTTATATTAGACTAATGGAGGATCAATGTTTCCGAGATGTTTGTTTTTAGACTGATGGAGGATCAATGTTTCCGAGATGTTTTTTTTTTTTATATTAGACTGATGGAGGATCAATGTTTCCAAGATGTTTGTTTTTAGACTGATGGAGGATCAATGTTGCTGAGATGTTTGTTTTTAGGCTGATCCAGGAGTTAATGTTGCAGGATTTAATAATTATATCGCTGGGATATTTGTTCTTATAGACTGATGGAGGATTTAATGTCACCGAGATGTTTGTTTTTGGAATATGGTTTAATTGATTGATTGTATATTGTTTAACGTCCCTCTCGAGAATATTTCACTCATATGGAGACGTCACCACTGCCGGTGAAGGGTTGCAAAATTTAGGCCTATGCTCAGCTCTTATGGCCTTTGAGCAGGGAGGGATCTTTATTGTGCCACACCTGCTGTGACACAGGACCTCAGTTTTTGCAGTCTCATCCGAAGGACCACCCCATTTAGTCGCCTCTTACGACAAGCAAAGGGGTACTGAGGACCTATTCTAACCCAGATCCCCACGGGATTGAATATGGTTTAACGATTTAGGATTTAATGAAGGAAAGCAAAAGAGAGCAAACTCGCATACCCCACACTTCAACATTGCTTGACAATGCCTCACATAAGGCCAGTTTTTATTTCTTGGTTTACAGATTCGCCGACCCTAACCTCTGGGGAATCAAAAAAAAATAAAGTGCAAATTTCTACATTTTTTTTTATTCCACCAATTCTACCCAACATGTCAAACTGAAAATAATAATAAATTGCATTTTCAATTTTACGAAAAGAAAATCGTGAAATGCAAACCTATTGATTGGTATTTGGTAATAACTATTCGTTTTGCAAAATACCTTTATTCCGTATTTTTAAATAACCATGTAAACAGATATGGCCACGATGACAGTAACGATACCTATATCGTTCTTGTCGACGAAACAGGTGCCAGATGGCATTTCATCATGGAAAAAAAGAAATTGATAGAAATAAATATTTCTTCTACAATTGGCGGTATTCTTGCTGCTAACATAACACAAAATGCAGTGCTATTTGGGTGTTTAAAGATGAGAGGAAGGTACTGTTGTTAGCGACTTTACTAGATAGGATGTTCTATCGTTAAAATTGATAATGTCCTACAGACCCGGTTTGAGTGTGGTGAAGGCCTGTACCAAGACACAGTTAGATTTTTAACATAGAACAAGACAGATTGGCTCCAAATTATAATTTCAAAAGGGGAATAACTCCCTGAAAAATTATTGAATCAGAATTTTCTGGGAATATGCACATCTACACAGTGTGTCCTTATTAACTACAAAGTTCACAAAATTCTGTTGAGCGTTCTCAGAGGAGTGGCACTGACAAGAACAGAACAGACATTATACAGTACATTATACCCTCTGCAACTTCATTGTGTGGGGTATAATAATATCGCTGGGATGTTTCTTATCTTAGACTGATGGAAGATTCAATGTCACTGAGATGTTTGTTTTTGGACTGACGGAGGATTTAATGTCACTGAGATGTTTGTTTTTGGACTGACGGAGGATTTAATGTCACTGAGATGCTTGTTTTTGGACTGACGGAGGATTTAATGTCACTGAGATGCTTGTTTTGGACTGACGGAGCATTTAATGTCACCGAGATGCTTGTTTTTGAAATGGTTTAATGTGCTCAGAGATCATTCAAAATACAATCCCTGTAACTCCTTAATATATATATATCCTTGCAATAACAGTTACAGCGTTAATTTAAATTTAAAACATCGTAAAATCAATAGTTAAAAATTTGAAATACTCATGATAATGACGATGAAATTATATCATTAGACTCCACGAATGATGTGGAGCTGTTACCCTTAATAAGACATTTAATTCTATCATCAACTGTTGTGACTGCAATACTCAAAGACACCTTATCATCGACACCTGCTGCGATGCACCTTAGAAAAATCTGTGTCAATGTTATGTTTATACAGATTTAAGGCCGCTACAGTTTCATTTTTTTTTTTTAAATGTGCTGATGCCCAGGGTACATTACACCTCTCTATCTAGAAATCCTTTAAACAAGTCAGTACATGTACACCATCATAAATTCATAGCACCTATAATTAACAAACTTGCCTGTGAGTTATCAAATAATTGACATTAAATGTTCTCATAATGTGAAAACCCAATAGCTTTATGCATATCATGATGTCTATAGAGGAAATGTGTCTCAGCCAAAAAAAAAACGTATTGAAATTTTCATGAATTCAGATTTTCCCATTATTTTCTCATAAATACATGGAGTCAAATGAGTGAGTCTAAATGATTTATGCAATATCATTTCTGCATAACGATTTTCTCCTTTCCCATGATTTAATTTATTTATAGTTATCTAATAAAAAAATACAGGATTTACCATTGGATGTATTTCATTCAGAAAACCGAAGATCCAACGAAATTTATTCCCTCCACCAAGGGGGATAGTATGATTTCTGTCCTTCTTATGTGCATTGCATGCATCTGGACATAAATTCTATTCCTGATTTTTAAAACCTTTACCAACAAAAATATGACCAATGAAACTTTAACATCAACTTTTAGCTTCCATTCCTTATATAAGTATATATAATAGTATATAGAACAGAATTCTTTAATTTAAATTCAAGCATGAAATCATTAACTACTGGTTGCAGTAGCTCGGTAGTAGAGTATTCGTTTTGTAACCGGGAGGTCATGAGTTTGAGCCCTGCTTGTGCTGTGGCCGCGTCAGACCTAAGACATCTAAAAGTGAGAATCACGGGTCTTTCGGACATGACCTTAAAAACATAGGTCCCATGTCGCAACAGGTATTGGCATGTTAAAGAATCTTCACTGCTACAGCCCTGAGCGCTAACCATAGGTTTAAATTTGTGGTACAGCTGGTGATGTCTCAATGTGAGTGAAAAATTCTCAACAGGACAAACTACACCAAAGTGCCATAAATGAATTAACTCTCGTATTTTACACTATATATTTGATTGATTGATTGTATCTTGCTTAACGTCTCGCTCGAGAATCTTGGTGACGTCTCCATATGAGTGAAAAATTCCCGAGAGAGACGTTAAGCATGATACAATAAATCAATCAATAAACTGATTTTAAAACTTTTACCAACAATTGCAAAAATATGACCAATGAAACTTTAACATCAACTTTTAGCATCCATTTCCTTATATAATCCTTTCTTAGAATGGAACAAAAACCTTCCGGTCGAGTATGGTGTTCTTACAGTCAATAATCTGTGCAAGGTTGTTTAGGGGGAAAGAAAGACACCATAATCACAAACTGCAGATATTATTAATGGTGTAAAAGTTACTATAAAATGAATCTTGATAAGTTTATGAAAATGATTCAAAAAGGCAATTGTTTTCAATGAATTATATTAATAGCAAAATAAGTAGAAGTTGACTCATTTATGGGACAGCGCTGTAGAAGAGAATTCATGAACTTACTCACAATCATATAGAACAGGATTCTCTACGTAATTAATAGAAGCATGACTGCCGAGAGACTTCTGACAATATATATCTGACAGAATGTTGTAAATTGAGAGAAACAAGACACTGCCATTATTTTCCCGCGGGCTATATCTACATCACCTTGCTTTAACTTCCTTGTAACAGTCAACATGAACTGTATCTCAGGTGGGGCTTTTTCCTCCACTAGAGGAAAATAATGCATGGTATGCAGTATCATCTTTAAGCAACACTCAAATCACTATATGCCTTAATGTCAGATTCACCAGTGAAATATGATTTTCACAAACATTCATTTTGTTTACCACCACGCATGCAGGATCCAAAATATAATTTACAAGAACCTTATTTTTACATCAAGTCAGTTGGCGAATTACACGAAAATAAAGTAATTTACGGTTCGGGTTCCCCCTGGTCCGATCACGTACCTAAGGTGCTTTTAAAGGGCACATTTGGGTCAGTGCTGTTGATTCTGACTGTCAGTCGGCCATTCTCTTCATCTCGTCTGCAACAAGGAACAACAAGCATTCAAATGATAATATCAAATGAATATCTGTATAAGCATGACGAAAAAAGGGGTGGAAAACTGAGTATTTGCATGAATTTTCTAAGTCCAAGGGTCATAACTCGATCAGCAAATAATCAATGAACCGTAACAAAAGTCGAACTTGACCAAATATCAAATGAATATATGCAAGCATGACCAAAAAAAAGTGCGGAAAGCTGATTTGCCACATTGACGGACGTTCTGACGCCAGACAGAATTACTCACTTGAGTTTTCGACTCGTGTGAGCTAAAAAGATGCTGGTACAGATGGATGAGTGCTTTTTTTTTTATCAAAATTTTAAAAGCTGAATCTAAAAGACATCATATAGATTTTTATTTGTGCCACATTTGCCCAGGTTAGTCAGTAATACACCAAAGGTAATTCAAATTTTTACGATCAAAATATTTATTTTCTGGGGCCTACATCCGAGGTTAATTTTCGACGTGACCGAAAAGGTCAAGTGATGTTCTGATTGAAAATTATCCATATATACTGTAGAATCATTTAAATTCGTGGGGTCCAATTTTCGTGGATTGCTGAATTTTTACAGGTTCGTGGGGACGTAATTTCGTGGATTTATATATTTGTAAGAAAGATAATTCTGGAGTGTCTTTATTTGTTGAGGATGTAAATTCGTGGGTGAGGGGTACCCACGAAAATTGAGCCACCACGAATTCTAATGATTCCACAGTAAGCTTACACGTTTGACCTACAAATCTGACCTATGACCTTGAAAAGCAAAAACCCTTTCTTTTAATCATTGGAAACATGTACCAAGTTAGATGACCCCCGTTTTTCTCAGACAAACAAAGTGCTGACTGACGGACAGGACAGACGCACTGCCATACCATAATTCATCTCATCATAGATGGGTGTATAAAGTGTTCCTATGGGCAATTTCGCTTCTAGCCAAGGGGACTTAAATGACACCCCCCCCCCTCTTTTTATGATATGCCTTGGAAAGGAGCAAAACTACACATTTGAATAATTTGCATATATTCCCTGTACCAGCAAATGATTTTGTCAAGTTGATAATAACCTACTGATTTTTTTAGTTAACAGATGTATAAACCAAACTTCAATCGGGAAAGCTTGCTCGAGCTTTCAGTTCAGGGGCTCGTAACATAAAGAATGCTAACACTAGACTTAGTATGGTCAATTTAAGTAGGACTTAGGCACAGTATTAAGACCTGCCTAAGTTCTAGTTAAGTTCTAAGCTTAACCTAATAACATGAATATATACTTAACGAAGTCTTAGCCAGGTCAGTGACATCGTATCGCTTACCCACGAAATTACGTCCCCACGCACCAGCAAAATTTTTCTTTACCCACGAACATTGGCCCCCACGAATTAAAATGATTTCACAGAACATTAAAAACATATAACAACAGAAATATACTTAATTATAAGCTATATAACAAGAGCTCTGCGAGGCGGGGCATATCTCTCCTCGCAATCAGTGTCTACAAGATTTTTCTATAAATCCCCTAGCGACCTTGATCTTTGGACCCAATAATTAATAAGGGTTTACATCTCTTGATAACAAAGCTACACATAAAGTATCAAAACAATGGAGTCAAAAACTGTGGCCTCTAGAGTGTCTACAAGATTTTTCTATGAAGACCTAGAGACCTTGACCTTTGACCCAAAATCAAAAGGTTTCTTCCAGTTTTGATAACAAAGCTACATGTGAAGTATTAAATCAATGGAGTAAAAAACTGTGGCCTCTAGAGTGTCTATAAACTCAGCGTTACACACATGCTCACCCACACACAAATGGTTCTCTTTCTATACTCCCTCTGGTAATGAAATGCTAAGGGACAATAAAGGAGTTATTGAACTTAAAATGATAAACACTGGCCCTCTCTGGATGTGAAAAATTTCCTCACAAGTTTGCAACATTTTCAAACCCAACTCAGCCAATATTCACCAGTAAAGTGCAAAAACCCTGTTCAATAACCCTATAATACAAGTAATAAGTGTATAAATTACTTAAATTATACTTAGGTCTTACTATAAGTGTATACATTACTTAAATTATACTTAGGTTTACTGTAAGTGTATACATTATTTAAATTATACTTTAGTCAGTTCTATACCGGCTGTCTAACTGTTCAATCTTGACATGTTTCTAGTTGGAGTCTAAGACTAAACATGTGTTGCACTTTAGCAAAGCCATATACTTAAGTGTCCTTTGATGTTATGGGCTCCTGAACTTAAGTCAAGAGGTCTGGGTATATAGAAAATTTTGTGGTTCAGTAAAATGTTTACTATATTTCAAAATGTAATGCAGAATAATGTAAAAATTACAATAACTGACAAGAAAAATTATGGATCTCACCAAAAAAAACTTGTTTCAAGTCTTTCGTAAATGAGATAATATTAAAGATTTCAAAAGTTCTAATATGTATATGGTTATGGTGTCAATAACAGATGAGGAGACTGGAAAACTATTTTTAACAATGCAGTGGACTGGGCAAGGAAATAAAGTATCGTAAAGATACAGTAAAACCGCAATATCTCGAACTCGACGAGACTGAGAAAAAACTTCGAGATATCTGAGGATTCATGATATCAAGGGTAAAATACTTAAAGTGGTTGGGACTAATCCGAATCACTTCAACATATACATGGTAGTCGAAATATCGGTGTCCAAAGTACTGAAGTTCAGCTGAATAAATAAACTACCGCCAATCGTGTTTGATTTCCGAGAATATTATTTTCATGTAAATTTGCAGAGTTGCTATGATGCTAAAAAAAAAGACCTGGTTCCCTTCGATAATAAATTATGTTTCGCTGATCACTCCCACATATCAAGACTGTGCAAAAACTAGTGTCAGAAAGAGATTTACAGTATGCTCATGCAGTGTGCAATATATAGTGATATTCCAAAAACATTTTGAAATAAGATTGTAATTATTATTAAACCCTTACTGTTATTACTCTATATCAAAAAAAAATGAATACCATAAAACTGTCTATTTCCCTGAAAATACACTACTTCTCCCATCTGAGGACTACTTCCTGTAAAATCAGAGCTACTGCATGTACCTTGGACTACTCCCTCATAAATATTCATTAATATTCTTAACCAATCAATTTTGCAGTGGGCGGAGCATTCCAAGAATCTCGAGTTTGTGATGCAATGATAATACGTCAGAAACAGCTGATATGATGGAGGAGGGGAGATTTGATTTTCTTACTGAGGAACAACTACAGTCGATCATAGATAACAAATCGAGTCTACACACACAAAAGCTGTTGTAAAAACTGCTGTAAATATACTAACAACTTATCTCACTGAAAGAAATTTAAGAGATATTGACAATTTGGTGAGTGTTATATCCAAGAAATGAATAAATCTGGTTTAACGAATACTTTTGAAATTGTTTCGGTTTCATAAAACAGTTTATGGAATGGGTACTCGGGGAAAATAGCAAATTTACAGTCCTCCTCGGCAGGACCATAAATCTGCTATTTCCCTCATACCCATTCCATAAATGTATACTGTATACTGCAATATGCCGATGTATCAACACCATTGCATGGCCATGCTTATCATAACAGCACACCAGACAGGAACATCCTGAAAACTTACTCAGCCTGAACAATTCTGATGTTGGCATTCTCTGCTTCTAGGGCTTGGTCAATCAGTTTCAGAATTTTCTCTGCTTGATCCCCATTTAACCTGAAAAGAAAAAAAAATAACTGTGAAAAGTGACCTTGACTACACTGGAGTCCTTCTGACTGGTCACAAGAATTCTCAGATTCCAAGAAGACAATCTGAATGATGTTTGGTTACTGTAAATGCTCTCTCAGAATTCTTGTTATATCATAAACAATAGACATCACTAATGTTTACCCACGGACTCATTTCTCTACCAACTACTAAACAGCAGACATCACTAATTTCTACCCACGGACTCATTTCTCTACCATCTCCTCCTAAACAGTAAACATCACTAATTTCTACCCACGGACTCATTTCTCTACTAACTCCCCCTAAACTGTAGACATCACTAATTTCTACCCACAGACTCATTTCTCTACCATCTCCTCCTAAACGGTAAACATCACTAATTTCTACCCACAGACTCATTTCTCTACTAACTCCTCCTAAACTGTAGACATCACTAATTTCTAACCACAGACTTATTTCTCTACCATCTCCTCCTAAACTGTACACATCACTAATTTCTAACCACAGACTTATTTCTCTACCATCTCCTCCTAAACTGTACACATCACTAATTTCTAACCACGGACTCATTTCTCTACCATCTCCTCCTAAACAGTAGACATCACTAATTTCTACCCATGGACTCATTTCTCTACCAACTACTAAACAGCAGACATCACTAATTTCTACCCACGGACTCATTTCTCTACCATCTCCTCCTAAACGGTAAACATCACTAATTTCTACCCACGGACTCATTTCTCTACTAACTCCCCCTAAACTGTAGACATCACTAATTTCTAACCACAGACTTATTTCTCTACCATCTCCTCCTAAACTGTACACATCACTAATTTCTAACCACAGACTTATTTCTCTACCATCTCCTCCTAAACTGTACACATCACTAATTTCTAACCACGGACTCATTTCTCTACCATCTCCTCCTAAACAGTAGACATCACTAATTTCTACCCACGGACTCATTTCTCTACCAACTACTAAACAGCAGACATCACTAATTTCTACCCACGGACTCATTTCTTTCCCATCTCCTCCTAAACGGTAAACATCACTAATTTCTAACCACAGACTCATTTCTCTACCATCTCCTCCTAAACTGTAGACATCACTAATTTCTAACCATGGACTCATTTCTCTACCATCTCCTCCTAAACAGTCAGCATCACTAATTTCTACCCACGGACTCATTTCTCTACCACCTCCTCCTAAACTGTAGACATCATTAATTTCTACCCACGGACTCATTTCTCTACCATCTCCTCCTAAACAGTCAACATCACTAATTTCTACCCATGGACTCGTTTCTCTACCAACTACTAAACAGCAGACATCACGAGTTTCTACCCACGGACTCATTTCTCTCCCATCTCCTCCTAAACAGTCAACATCACTAATTTCTACCCACAGACTCATTTCTCTACCAACTACTAAACAGCAAACATCACGAATTTCTACACACAGACTCATTTCTCTCCCATCTCCTCCTAAACTGTAGACATCACTAATTTCTACCCACGGACTCATTTCTCTACCAACTACTAAACAGCAGACATCACGAATTTCTACACATGGACTTATTTCTCTACCATCTCCTCCTAAACTGTAGACATCACTAATTTCTACCCACGGACTCATTTCTCTGCCATCTCCTCCTAAACAGTCTGTACTGAATAATGCTGCACTCGCTGTTAGAATCTGGTATATATCATCACATTCATAGTCTGTTTGTGTTGTTAGGGAAAGTCCCCTCTCTATATTACCTATATTACTTTCCTCCTGTCTGTATCCAGTAGACATCTGTCTGTACAGGTTTATTGGTGTTTGAGATAGCCCCCTCTCTATATTACCTCTATCTGTATTCAGTAGACATCTGTCTGTACAGGTTTATTGGTGTTTGAGATAGCCCCCTCTCTATATTACCTCTACCTGTATCCAGTAGACATCTGTCTGTACAGGTTTATTGGTGTTTGAGATAGCCCCTCTCTATATTACCTCTATCTGTATTCAGTAGACATCTGTCTGTACAGGTTTATTGGTGTTTGAGATAGCCCCTCTCTATATTACCTCTATCTGTATCCAGTAGACATATATTGGTGTTTGAGATAGCCCTCTCTCTATGTTACCTTCCTCCTGTCTGTATCCAGTACACATCTGTCTGTACAGGTTTATTAGTGTTTGAGGTGGCTTCCATGTCAGTTGTGGAGACAGTTGGAATCTTTCTGGTCGCCAGCCCCTTCATTGTCTCCACATTCTTCTTCTCTGGAATTGCACGATGAAGAAAGCCAAATCAAAGTCAATCCCAATCATGCAATGAATTGCAGCAGTTCAGTTACGATTACCACAAAACCATGAAGCAATATGTCCATAGGACATATGGTTTGAAGTTACTAGAATTTTAATGATATAAGTCAGCTTTCATGCAAGCTTTCGCTTGTCTGCTTCAGGGGTTCATTACTAAGGTTAACCAAAAAGTCGGTAAAAACACATTTGGTTCCGTTTGTATTTTCTGGATTTTGTTTACGTTTTACCATATCCCATTTTGTTTGCTACATGTGCTATGATTGGTTCGATATTTTTTAAATGCTATTCTAACCAATAAAACTCCACGTAACATCGGTAATAGTAAAACGAAACATGGTGACATATGGAAAGAAATTGCAAAGGTGTGTATACTTATTTTTCTAAGAAAGGGGGGAGTCAGAAGTTGTTTACAAAATAATCACAGTCATCAAACTGTGCAAGTTAAAGGATTGTGGTAGCTCTGTGGTAGAGCGTTCACTTCGTGACCAGGAGGTCATGAGTTCAAGCCCCATTCAAACTAAAGACATAGACATAGGTGGTGATTTCTCCTTTGCCAAACGCCCAGCATTTAGTCGTGAGAGTCACAGGTCTTTCGGATATGACTTTAAAAACGGAGGTCCCGTGTTGCTGCAGGCGTTGGCATGTTGAAGAATTATTACTGCTACAGTCATAAGCACCATGCATAGGTCTGAATTGGCAGTACCTCACCTACTATTATTTAATATGTTACCTGTTGTATTGTACATAACGTTGACTTTAGATGAATATTACTTATTGATTGCTGCTTTGTTGAATGAAAAATACATTAGAAATTGATGTTTGCATTTGTACTTAAAAATAAATACTAGTACTTCTGGGTCCACATTCTTCTTGAAATCATTAACTGATTTATCACTTAAAATAAAACCGAACCAAAAAAAATGAAAACCGAGGTCTGAACCGTGACAGCCTTATTCTTTACCTAAGAATTATTTGCTGCAAGTTTTCATAAGGCCGGTGATTCTGTGGGGAAAGTAAAAATTATAGAAAGTTAACATTGGACGCACACACACAAATTTCCATCAGAATTGCTCACCCGAGCCTTTGGTATATTTGTATATCTATAGTAGTCCTACAAGGAGAGACTGTTTGAGCACTACCTTTCATGCTATCCTCTCTTGTTGGAACTAATTCTGTGCCTCTGTTTTCCTGTTTTGTTTTCTCCAGTACATCTCCAATCCTTTCGTCACTATCAGGCTCTGCTACAGCAAGCTCTCTGTCCTCTGTAACCAAATAAACACAGTTTGTCTAAACAGAAAGCACTGATAACCCCTAAGCTTTACATCCTTTCCTCTCCTAAAGATAAAAGGAACATCAATTCTACTGATGAAAGATTAACATCATCTCTTCTTTAACACAAAAGATGGCCATGACCTTTGTGGACACCTCAGTACATGTATCACTGAACACAATAAAGTGCACCGCCACGGCACATGATACGCCCGTCACATATTGTTAACAGTATAGATTGTACCCATTAAAACATTTTTTTTTATATCACCTTAATTAAATGTCACAGTGACCTTAAAGTAGGATGCGACACACCTTCTACCTAAGATGCATTAGTTGACCAATTTTGGTGATTCTAGGTCTAATAGTTTTCAAGTTATGAGCCGGACAAGTTTTTGCCATATATGGCCATATCTTCTTAATGAAAAGTCACAGTGACCTGGTTTTAATGTGCGACACACCTTCTACCCAAGATGTATCTACCGACAAAGTTTGATGATTCTAGGCCTTGTAGTATTTAAGTTACGGGTCGGACACGAAAAAGCTAACAGACGGACGGACAGACAGGTATCTTCTTAATGAAAAGTCACAGTGACCTGGTTTTAATGTGCGACACACCTTCTACCCAAGATGTATCTACAGACAAAGTTTGATGATTCTAGGCCTTGTAGTATTTAAGTTATGGGTCGGACACGAAAAAGCTAACAGACGGACGGACAGACGGATATCTTCTTAATGAAGTCACAGTGACCTGGTTTTAATGTGCGACATACCTTCTACTCAAGATGTATCTACAGACAAAGTTTAATGATTCTAGGCCTTGTAGTATTTAAGTTATGGGTCGGACACGAAAAAGCTAACAGACGGACGGACAGACGGACGGACATGAACGCCATACCATAATACGTCCCGTCTTAAGACGGGCGTATAAAAAAGAAATTCAATCTAAAATTAGTTAAGAAGTGTTGCAAAATAAATGATGAAGATAACAAACAATGATCAATCTCCTAAAACCCTATAAAGAATACAAAATTCAGAGTAGGGCTAACACGGACCCCTGGACACACTTCAGAGGTGGAATCATGTGCCTTGGAGGAGTAAGCATCCCCTGTTGACTGATCACACCTCTGTGGCCCCTCCATCTTGATCATATTACAATAACTGCTCATTTCAAACTCTGAAAACCGGATGTTGTCAGTTTTATTTGTGTGTGTAAAAATCATTATGTCTTGATTCTTCGATACAAAAATTTTGCTTTAAGAACACTTCTAAAACATTATTTGTAAACTTAATCTAAATAGTGAAATAACCTTGAATTAAATGACAAATTTAACAAGAGGCCCACAGGTCTTAACAGTCACCCCACCACTACAACCTTTGGGGTAAAAATGTGCAAACTTGGGTCCTGGGTATTAATTAAAAATTAAAATTCCTGATCTGCTTATCTAAGCAAAATTCTAATATTCAGCAACAATATAAAAACATGATGTGTTCTTAAAACTTTAAAAATGCTCCCAAAAATGCCTATACTGATGAAATTAAATGCCTATACTGATGAAATTAAGTGATTTGGACCTGTCCTACAATCAAAACCCTAGGGTTGTAAAATTCACAATTTTGGTACATCCTTTTCTGCTTTTTCTGTCTGTGAATTGCATTTAGTTTTTATACAGTACATATCAGCAAGCATAAAGAAATCTACCATGGAACTAAAACCCCAACTCCCTGGGTCATGAAATTTGCAAATTTGGTAAAGGACTACCTGTTCTTTCTGAATATCCATTTAGTTTCAATTTAGTATCAATAGCAATAAAGAGGATTATTTAAAATGTTTTACACATATACATTTCTGAGGGCTATTCACAATGCATATGTATAATGAAAGTAACAAGAGGCCCATGGGCGACATTGCTCACCTGAGTCACCTTTGACTCTGCTGTTATTCAGCTGTTGTATTTTTAAGATTTTTTCTAAATCTTTATTTCCATGAAATCTTTTAACCTCATATTGTGGCCCCATAACTGTGATACAAGGTCAAAAGGTCAATGATCATGGTATGGTATATTATGGCCTTGTCTTTAGGAATCTATATACAAGATATGAAAGTCCAACCTTAAACAGTTCAGGAAATATTGTCAAGGTTAATTTTTCTCTAAAGTACAAATATCCAAGGTCAGTTACAAAGTCATAAGGAATGCATACATGAAACATGAAAGATGTATCACTCTCCATCAAAAGTTATGAGCACGTTTAATGTTTCCATTACAGTTGCACGTTAACATATATATGTAGTGAATATGTATATATTACGCAGACACCAGATCAACCCAAAAATTCTAGAATCTAGACATGCTAGCAGGGTATATGGTTAATACGGTTTCATAGTCAGGGATTTTTTTAAGGGTCTGTACAGGGCCGAAATTCGGCCCCATTCCCAATGCTGAAAAGCAGGTGTTTTTCCCAAAATGATGCCTAAAAATTCCCAAATGATGGATGCTTTTATGATAATATGCCATGAGGTGCCATCCAACCTTGTTGCCACTCTGTTACAAAACATTTTGACAGTTTCTCTTCTCTGCCAAAGACCAGAAATTAAAGCTTGTGTAAGCCACATTTATATTGAAATATCAAATGGTTAATTTTTTGCTTGTTTTTCTTATTTATTTATATGAAACAAATTTCCCAATTTCAATCAAATATCGCTATTTTCCCAAACTTGAAGGCCCTGGCCCCTGGGTTCAAGGGGTAAAAAAAATCCCTGATAGCATAGCTACATAGTTTTCTATGTAACATAAACTATATATACTCTAATTTTGCAAATACCATCTTGATTAAAAGCAAACATCTTACACAATGCACGACATATATGACAAGCCACTAACATATTGCAATAGGTCATCTGAAGTCAGTGGGAATGAAAATCTTTTCTCTAATGTGTACTGAATGAATGTGGACCTTACAAAGAAAACACACCAAGCCCCAGGTGGAAATCTCACTTCTGGGATCAGCATGAAAGCTATAAAATTTCATTGAACAAAGACCTCAAGACAGATGAAAGAGAAGACATGAAAGAGCTTTTTCTCCTGGGGATATTGTGGGGTTTGGTGAGTATTTATTTGTACCTGCTATTGGTGATTTAGCCTTCAGTATGTGGCTGTGCCCAGCTGCTCTCTAATCTTATAATATCACACAACCACCACTCCACAGAGGCTAGTACATGCAACAACTAATGGTCGGTTCAAACAAGGTGTTAACGATATTCTCAATGTGCAAATAACCTGTACCTTAGATTTTTATGTTCAGAATTTTAAAAATGCTTGTCGATCATCACCATGGACTATTTACTGTTTTATCTTTTTTTTTAAATCAAGTTTTGAGCAATTTTTTCAATTACAGAAAAATCTTGTTACTTCAAACTCGATGGGAACGAGAAAAAATCTGAAGATTTGAGATATTGAGGGTAAATTACTTAAAGAATAAGTGGTTGAGACTTCCGATTCACTTCGACATATCCAAGGTATTCGAGATAGCAGTGTTTGAGATAATGAAGTTCTACTGAACATATAGAAATTAAGCTTTAGTTGAAGTGCCATGAATTTTGACCTATGCACTGCACTCAAGGGTGTAGAAATGAGATTTCTTCATCGTGCCGTGCCATGCCTGCCATGTGTGATCCACGTCCTAAAGACCTGTAACTCTCACTTCTAAATGTTTGGCCGCGGTGCAGTCACTTACTTACTTCTATGTCCTAGGTTTAATGTAGCCAACGTAAGAGAAGGACTCAAACCAACGACCTTCCAACCACAGAGCAAATGTTCTAACCACTCAGTCAATGACACACCGACCTTCCAACCACAGAGCAAATGTTCTAACCACTCAGTCAATGACACACCGACCTTCCAACCACAGAGTAAATGTTCTAACCACTCAGCCAATGACACACCGACCTTCCAACCACAGATCAAATGCTCTAACCACTCAGCCAATGACACACCGACCTTCCAACCACAGATCAAATGCTCTAACCACTCAGCCAATGACACACCGACCTTCCAACCACAGAGCAAATGTTCTAACCACTCAGCCAATGACACACCGACCTTCCAACCACAGAGCAAATGTTCTAACCACTCAGCCAATGACACACCGACCTTCCAACCACAGAGCAAATGTTCTAACCACTCAGCCAATGACACACCGACCTTCCAACCACAGAGTAAATGCTCTAACCACTCAGCCAATGCCACACCGACCTTCCAACCACAGAGTAAATGTTCTAACCACTCAGCCAATGACACCGATGCATCGTTACAAGTGTATAACTGGACTTGTAAGTTTCATCATTCTAGAACATACAGTTGTAATTGAGCCTGCATTTAAACTTCAAATTGGTCATTCATCTGTAATATATAGGTCATTCATCTATAATATATAGGTCATTCATCTATAATATATAGGTCATTTGCATAACTTAATTGAAATGTACCTGCACATCTACAGGCTAAACATATACACCATTGTATCACAAAGATAGACTCCTAAACCCTGAACCTTGAACACTACAGTGCTCCAAGTTGCGAGTAAAACGATCGCATTTGCGACCAGAAAATCGATTTTGCGACTAGAGGTTATATTCAAGTTGCATTTTTGCGAATGGAGAAAAATTGGGCATCCAGTAGAATTTTGTAATCGGGATCGGAAGTCTGAATAAATATTTTTCAGTCTCGGTCAAACCAAAACAGCGTTTGAAAGCAATCAAGATGGCGGTAAAACGAGGGTTAAAGAACTTTGGATTTATCAGTAGTAAAAAGTAGAAGCCTTGGCCTAGTACATGTAACAAAGAAATTCAAGAATCACACGGAGAAAGTTCTGCATTTAAAGATGATGTAGCTGTGTCTAAAGAAAAATGCAAAAGTAAAGGAAGAACCCCAGTCCTAATGGCTGAAGGAATTTTCGTGGTTGATAAACAGAGATTGTAAAATGTTTTGCAGAATTTGTGAGGCCAATCAGCCAGCAACGTCCACAATTTCTGGACACCCATTGTCCGATTTCACCACGACCTGGTGTACATCTTTCAAATGTGGAAGTGTGACTATTCACGGTAACAGTAAGAGACATGTCGTTGTCCGTGACTGCATTATTAGCAGTAAGTCGAGCGGGGCAACTGTTGCTGCTAATTTTCACAGACAATTACTAACTCGGGATGTAGTGTTCTTATTGATGTTGGTACTGATTGTTCAGCAAAAGATCCAACAAAAGTAGAAGCTCTTATTTGCATAAGCTGTGAAGGCCCACTTATTGAGGACTTTAAAGCAAATCCTTGTGTGGAACGCTGGGTTTCCTTCCCCAGAAGCGTACTGTAAAATATACAGGATGGCCCAATGCAATACAACTTTTGCCAGAGTAAATACTTGACTTGTTAGCATCCAGCATGTTTCACAGCACATTTCTATTCAGTTTAAAAATAAAACAAACAAAATGCTTGCATGGGTGTTGATTTTTTTCTTGAAAGATATTCAAATTTAAAAAAAAAACTTGTAGGTCTTATTTACAAAATCTTTTACCATCAGGTGATTAGAAATTTTGAACATGGCGACTACAAATTTGAAAATGGCGACCAGAAATATTTCTAGGTTGCCATTTTGTGACCTGATAGTAGATGCGACTTAGAGCACTACACTAGTCCCTGCATAATGTTCAGGAAAACCTGAACACTAGTCCCTGCCTGATGTCCAGGAATTCCCGAACACTAAGTCACTGCCTGATGTCCAGGAATTCCTGAAGTGGGTGTACAGGTATCGATCGCCTCACTTTGAGAGTATGCATCCTGTCAGTATATCAAGATTTTGATCATCATGAATCAAAATGAGCAAGGTCTCTTCAATTTCAAACACATAACAATCTCTGTTGAATACAGTAACTTTAATCTGTGCCCATGCTTTAAGCAAATGGCCCTATCAACTTCCTGAGGAATTCCCGTCCATGACAATTTGTGATGTAAAGTTGTAATACTTATTATGGTTTAACACCAACCTGCCCAATTTCCCATCTTGTCTTCTGTATCAATGAGATTCTTTTCCATTGGTTGGCTATCTGACCAATCATCAACACTTTTACTGTCTGAATTTAGCTCAGTTGACCAATCAGCTCTTTCCTGACTTCTGCTTTCTGGAGTTAGTCTTTGGTTGATGTACTTTATCAGTTTTTCAATTTGTTCATCTGATAGGGAATCTGTTGACATTTCACCTACAAAGAAAAGTTTGGGCCACAATGTTAATCTAAGTCATCTTCCTTCAATAGAAATGCCACTAACATAAAGTGACTCAAACAACAACAAAATAATTTGTATATGCATCTTAATAAAGGCATGCAAATGAATGCATGCAGATGTGATAATTCATGCTTTGTGCATGATTCTCATGCTTTTCAAGCCCATCTAACTCTCATGTAACAAATTCTCACACTTCTCCGAAATTTTCCAAGAAAAAAAGGAAAAAAATAAATTCCAAAGACACGGACCAGTTGTCACTGTGTTAATTCCAAAATGTCGTGTCTTCAAATGTCACATCTACAGTTTGAATTTTTGAAATAAGAACATACATAATTAAGCCAATAACTACGGTGTCTGCATGTCGTAATGTGCTTAGAGTTATTAACTTGTATGTCATCAATTATCATAATTACCCAAGTACATTTAACAATTGATGACACATTTGATAAATGTTTGCGTCTCTATTGGGATACATCTATGCTTTGTTCGCAGAAGCAACACAAACCTCACTTTCTGCAATGCTGCTTTACACAAAATGTAACCTCCTGACAAATTGTTCTAGTCTGTAGGTCCGGGCTGGTACTGGTAGATCATAAGTGTTAATCGCTAAAGATATTTTCATATATTCTTCGTTGTCTATTTTATTCAAAGTAATAACACACATCGCTGCTTTTTATAGTACGCTTAATGCATTGTTGCTCTCTAACCCAACGCAATTCTTAAAATGATCTTAACAAATTGTCAGCTTATACAGGATAGAAAATTATTGATGCAATTAAATAATATTCAATTAAATAAAGACAATAGATTTATTAAACAAATACAATACCCAAATAATATTTTCAAACAATTAGAATTATTTATAAATGATCCAAAAGTTTAGAAAATGATGAATAATTGAAGGGGCATTTTTTCTCAAAATATCTCAATGACATAGGAATATATATTAATGACTAAATAAAAACATCCATTTTGTACAAAAACAAGAGAAACCTAATAAAACTACTTTAGATAACCGTTTAAATGTAAAGATATAAAGGAAGAATTATTGTCTTGCAAGACAATAAAAATTATTTAATCGCCAAAATTGCACATGCATGTGCCTGTTTTAAGGTTAAAAAGTGTTTGAAATGATTAAATACTTGTGTTATTACAGAAATATATAATATAGATCGAGTTATTTTCATTGAATTCAATTTTTGGAGAACAATGACAGCTAATTTAAGCATTACTCAAAATACTTTACATCGGTTGTTACATGTACATGCATGTATTCAGTACTATTTACAGTCTGTCAAATTATCATGATTAACATTTGGTTGATATAAAATGACAGTAATGGATAAAACTGTATTAAATAACTGTGAAAAGATTTTAGTGATAAGCTGTGAAAACACAAGCAATGGATTTGTGTCAATTTGTTCTTTGCTTTATGTAATATGTTATACAGTTTAATCTTGCTATCTCGACCTCAATGGTGCCAAAAAATCTTCAAGATATCCAAGGTTTTGAGATATTGAGGTTGAAATACATAAAGTGTAGTTGGGACTTCCAATTCACTTTCACACAGCTGTTCGAGATATCAAGGTTCAAAATACTGAAGTTCAACTGTACCTAAATAAAGTATGATTTTCTTGTTGTTGTGTATTTTTGTTGTGTATTTGTTAGAAATTGAGGAGCCAACAAAACACAGATTACAGTACTGTATTCGAAATTCATCAAAATTAATATGGGTTGTTGCAAACCCCATAGAAATCCCCCCCCCCATCTCTAAATGTATTGAGTAAAATCTCATCCAAAGATCCCCAATCTCTCTCCTAAATGAGGTAGATTTCACCATTTGCCTTATTGTATTCATCTCATATCTGGATACAAGAGAAGTTGCAATGACCTGATGTTGATAGACATCTAGAAAACAACAAACCATTGTGTTACAGGCTGCGAGCTCTCATCCTTTATCATTGATTGATTGTATATTGTTTAACGTCCCTCTCGTGAATTTTTCTCTCATTATGGAGATGTCACCATTGCCGGTAAAGAGCTGCATAATTTAGGTCCTATGCTTGGCGCTTACAGCCTTTATACAGGAAGGGATCTTTATCGTGCCAAACCTTCTGTGACATGAGGCCCCGGTTTTAGTGGTTTTATCCGAAGGACCGCCCCATCTAGTTGCCTCTTACGACAAGCAAGGGGGTACTGAGGACCTATTCTAACCTGGATCCCCACGGGATCTAGTGCTTTATGTCTAAATACTCAATCATTCAAGTCTTTTATTTCATTTCTAAACTGTACATTGTACAATATTACATTAAATAGTACTTTTACAGTCCTTGTCATTACTCATACAGACTCTATAAACCACCAATACTCACCTAATTTTAATTTACTCAGTATTCTCTCTGTCCCTGCATCATAAGGAAGCATTTCATCAAACTCTGTAAATCACAAGACAAAAATAACATAAAATAGAATATTCTAAATCTATAAAATGCCACTCAAACTTTATAGCCACACCCACTCCATATTACATCAGATCCATGCAAACATTCACACTTTATAGTGACACCCACTCCATATTACATAAGATGCAAACACTATAACTTTATAGCCACACCCACTCCATATATTACATCAGATCCAAACACTCACACTTTATAGCCACACCCACTCCATATTACATCAGATGCAAACACTAAAACTTTATAGCCACACCCACTCCATATTACAACAGATCCAAACACTCACACTTTATAGCCACACCCACTCCATATTACATCAGATCCAAACACTCATACTTTATATATAACCACACCCACTCTATATTACATCAGATCCAAACACTCACACTTTATAGCCACACCCACTCCATATTACATCAGATCCAAACACTCACACTTTATAGCCACACCCACTCCATATTACATCAGATCCAAACACTCATACTTTATATATAACCACACCCACTCCATATTACATCAGATCCAAACACTCACACTTTATAGCCACACCCACTCCATATTACAACAGATCCAAACACTCACACTTTATAGCCACACCCACTCCATATTACAACAGATCCAAACATTCACACTTTATATATAACCACACCCACTCCATATTACATCAGATCCAAACACTCATACTTTATAGCCACACCCACTCCATATTACAACAGATCCAAACACTCACACTTTATAGCCACACCCACTCCATATTACATCAGATCCATGCAAACACTCACACTTCTAGTATTTGTTCACTTCCTTTACTTTCTGAATTAACAACCTCAAATGATTCACTCAGCTAGCATTTAATGGGTAGGTCTGACATGACCATTTGTACAAGTTTTGCTAGTCTGACTGACACTTTTCTACTACAGTGATTCATTTTGGCGTGCGTCCTGCGTAAATTACACATTGAATTTGCTCAGGATGCATTATTTCAATAACTGTGCATCCCAGCGGACGCATGAAAACTTGAAATTATATGAAAATGTTTTCATTTTCCCTCCGGTAATTCGTACAAAATCTAAGCTCCAGAACGTACTACACACCCGAGATATTCCGAATTAAGAATTATGATATTTCATTGGTCAACTCGCATTGCATTAACCAATGAAACAAAATGATATATATGGCATTACGGTGGGTAAACAAAATTGGGAACTAGAATTTCCTCCCATATAATCCGATTCTACCGATTTTTTACTTCAAAAAACGACTAATCAAGGAAAGTTAACAACATTTTTGCAAAGTGATGTGAATGATAATATGTTTTTAAATTGTTTTATTTCATTGGATGTTATATTTTATGCTCTGATTAATCTTATCATGTTTTACATTGTTAAAGCGCTTAGAGTAATTTACAAATTATATAATGCGCTATATAAATGCCGCACATTATTATTATTGTCAGTTACTACGGGTAAAAAACAAAACAAATGCGGAGTCCCCGAAATCAAACGTCGGTCCTGAAAAAGAAATAGAGGTTGAGAAAATTCGAAAGGTGAAAAAAAAATGTCACCAAATATGGTTTACACTTTATTCTTCGTTAAGATTTGAGAAAAATGAAGAAAATGGAGAAAAATTTATTATTGCAGCATTTGCACACAACACAGAAAAACTAAATGGCAAAGTAGCTAGGAATAAAAACTTCCATCATTCAACTTTAAGCAGACCCGTGAACTTGGCGGATCATAAACTTATTTGTGTGTGTGGATTGGTTAGTATCAGAAAATTTACATTGCACCACTCTTAAAATTCAAATCATTGATTGATCTGTACTAACTTGCATGAACTTGGCCTTGAGAATTTTCTTCATCTGAAAATCATTTTGCAATATGAACTATAAGAATTTTCTGCAAATGAATTAGCTGATGGCTTGTAATAAAAAGCAAAATATAAATTCTCTAGAAGGAGGTGACAACAGTAAGCTTCTTCCTTAACTTGGTTTGTTTATACCTGTGATTGTCAGGTTGTTTGTTTGAAGGAATGAAATTTGGACTCATTGATTTTAGCACGGGACTCATTATTGTAATCAAGGGGCGTCCACTGGACTCATGATAACCATTTTCAAAATGAATCACTGCTACTATTGTGTTAGGTTGCCAGTTACTTTATGCCCCACTGATTTCCATATTCAATACTTTCGCTGTCTATAGACACAATCCTTTCTCACATGATCCCATGCAGTATGGGATTGACTTTACCCATGTAAGACAGTCATGTGATATCTTTCTTTCTCACATGATCACCAGGTCAAACTTCCAGGTCAAGGTCACAAGATCACACACCATTGCATCACAGGAAAGGTCTTTTTGTAAAGAATACACTGTAATTTGCCAAATACAATATGCAGTTGTGTTTAATATGCTGCACAGGGTGCATCAAGCCACTTTTGGTCAAAAAAATATAGGATTATAGGAATTTTTTTGCAATTTAGAAAGCAAATATAGGAATTTTTACAGCAGATTTAAAGGAATACATATGGCTTTTATTAAAGAATTTGTATAAAAGTTTTTTGTTTCTGCAGAAAATCTAGCAAGCCTAGTATCTTACTGGAGAAGAAATAATATTAAACATAAACAAAGACAAAATCCTCTCAGATGTGGACAGTTTTCCATTCAATAGACATTTCTTATACAATCATCATAGTTATTCTCTTCATAACAATCTAATTGAATATCAATCTAGCATCAGCTCCTGGATTTTGGGTTGGGTTTTTTTCCCTTTTTCATTTGTCTTTTTTTTTTTTTTTTTTTTTTTTGGACATATAGGGTTTTATAGGGATTTTAATTACTTAAAGGGAAAATATAGACACCATCAAGTTTATAGGAAAATGTAGGAATAAATGGGGACTTGACACCCTGTATAATGCACCCCCATTTTGGGTTGCGATTCTACAAATTGGGGGGGGGGGGGGGAAGCAGTGTATATTATACAAAGCAAAAATTCTGACCAAGCAGTACAATCTTAACTTTATATATACTTTGCCATAACTTTTAATATTTTTGTGAAAACAATCAATTCTAAACAAAGAATTAGTATTTGCAAACCGCGCAGCTATATTTTTTCCCCGATAACTGCAGTCACCTTGACTCTCTACATTGCAACAATCTTCAAATACAAAATAGAAAACCTTAGCTTAAATAGTTAACAAGATAATATTAAAGATTTTTCCTTTAATATCAGCATATTAACAGTTTGATACCTATTGTGGCCCAATCCTAACCCCCGAAGACCATGAAGTACACAAACTTGGATCTACTCTATATCAGGAAGCTTTCATGTAAATTTTAACTTTTCTGGCCCAGACGGGTTCTTGAGAAGAAGATTTTTAAAGATTTTCCCTATCAGAATTTTTTTTAAAAATTCCCTATATCTTCGCCTGTAAAACTTTTATCCCCTATTCTGGCCCCAACCTACCAATGATTTTGATAAATTTGAATTTCAGCACTATGTTAGGAAGCTAGTGGTTCTTGAGAAGATATGTAAATGACCCAACAGATTTTTGTATTTTTGTAATTATCTCCCTTTTGAAGGGGGCATAGCCCTTTATTTGAACAAACTTGAATCCCATTCACCCAAACAAAGATGATTTGTACCAATTAAGTTTGATTGAAATTGGCCCAGTGGTTCTGGAGAATAAGATAAGCCCATGGGTGAAAAATTCTCAACACCACATAAAACAAACAACCAACCAAACTACCTTAAATAGTTCAGGAGATATTGCCTAGGTTAGGTTTCCTTAAAAGTAGGTCAAATTCAAAGACACCCCATCTTCACAAATCAAGGGTTATTGATTCATATAATCTCGCACTTACCCTTGACATCAGTCACCATTCAAAACATAGGTTCGAAACAGAACAAGTGATTGAAGTTGCAGCCTGTAGCGTGGAGCCAATCAGGAAACGGTTTTTATAATCTGCTGAAAATTAAACTATACATGCATAGCAATGGCAACATAGTGTGGATTTTGTGGCCATGCAGTTACCGGAATACAGAAATGTACCATCAATGGATTTTTGGAAATTCATTTTTCTTTGAGGAAACAATTAGCCAAAGTTTTAGATGCTTTTCACTTATCAATATCTTTTTGTCAATATAGATGCCATTTTTTACTTTCTGTTTATGTTGTTACCTAAATTGGCATCTAAAACAAGGAATCTCATTGGATGATTTAATTTTAGCGCATTGCATCATCCTCTGTCTCGAACCCATGTTTTGATTGGTGACTTGTGAAGATGGAGATCCCTATCACTTACCATCCCCGTGTCAAGTTTATACAGATGGATGAAAAGACATACACCAGACAAAAAGCAATCAGAAAAACTCGCTTGAACTTTTAGCTCAATTGTGAGCTTAAAAAGTCTGGAAAACTGTCAATGCACAAACACATGCACTGGTTGATCACTGGGCTCCTGCCTATAGGTGGGTCCTTAATTAATACTCAAAATGATGTGCTTGCCAAGTAAAGTGCATGTAAGTCACACATCTTGAAAATTAAGTCAGCTTCACCTACTTGGAAATGGCAGCAACTATTTATTTGTTCCCCCAAATGCATTGTGCTATTAGGTTTCAGGATTCTTGCTGTCATATTGCATTGCATGACCTAGAAAACAACATTTTATATCCGTGCATGCAATTGAAGTTTTCTGAAAAGAAAAATTACATCATCAAAGTCAGAAACAATGTCTTGTGACGCAGCTGCAGTAATTTCTGTCTGATGATGTTCAACATTACAACCTTAAATCTAAATCAACCTTCTTAGTTCGTATTTAAGTCTAGACTTCAAAACAAAACATGTTTGTCATTTTGATATACATTCTAAATTAAAAATTTTTTTTTTGCTGTACACTTTTTGAATCCAACACTCCTATTCAGTTTAGATTGTCACACACATCTGCCTGACTCCTGTAAATCAAGTCCACTTATTTCTATTAACATACTGAATGAAAGGCGAAGATAACAAACTGTGATCAATCTCATAATTCCTATAAGCAATACAGAATAGATAGTTGGGCAAACACGGACCCCTGGACACACCAGAGGTGGGATCAGGTGCATAGGAGGAGTAAGCAGTACCCAGACTTAAAAGGGGCAGGGATACAATTTTTTATCAATTCAAATTGACAGTTTTTTATTATAGAAATAAAGACCTTTTGAAAATAAGTGGAAAAAAATATATTTTTACACAGGATACACTTTGTACTTACGTATAAAATCTGGCTCAATGTAAATTTACTTTCGACATTCCTTTGATGTTTAAATCTAATGTAAGATGAGTGTGCGGACATTTCATAGAGCTGTAATTTTACAAACACTTGTCATTAGCCAGGAAATAGTGTGCGGAAGTGAGAACACCAAGATTTTTTAAAAGTATGTCAAAAGCATTCAATATTTTGACTTGCGTTAATGATAAATCAATTTAGGATACATGTACAAAGTAAAAAGAACTGTGATTTTTCATTCCAAAACCTTTTTTCACTGAAGCCGTTAATTCTGGTGCCATGTGTTGATAGCTGAGTCACGTAACATGTCAACATCAATGAAAAGTTTAGATATGCCTCACAATTCTTTGCATCAGGTTTTTGATATTTAGGTTTATTGCTACATTGTATAGGTTTTACACGATTTGATAGTGATGGGCAATCAGGGGGGAAAATTAATCGATAATCGGATTAATCGGATACACCTTTATTATTATTATTATTCTTATTTTATTCATTTATAAAGCGCAAAATTGCATAAAGTTTCTATGCGCTATACAATTTTTCCCCATTTTCTCCATTGGTTAAATTAAATCGAAAAATAATCGAATTTCATTAATTTCAAATTTATGGCATGAATATATTTAATTTACTTATTTTTACCTGCAGTTATCCTAATTAGAATAAAATCAACAAAAATTAAAGCAATTTATTAATTGTCCCATACTTTCGAATGTTTTCCCAGGATAGCCAGAGAGCGAGATCTCTCGACTTTTGTTGTTCTTCTTCTCGGATATGCTCCCGGTTTGAACTTTAATTTACACTGAGGAAGCTGTGAGGCAAGTTTTGGCTTTTCTTGGTTCTTGAGAAGATTGTTTAATACACCCCACTTTTTTATCACTTATAATTTCTTAGGGATGGATTATTATCACCAAAAAATTTTGTATCGTGATATATCAGGAAATTTTTTCACAATATCATGATATTATTACGACGTTTTGGGACATACTGTTTACACTTTATAGTCTGTGTTACTTTCGTTACTGCTTTGGTGTTAAAGCACAAAGAAGCCAAACTCAGTTTATTTCAAACATTCATTTTGTATAATAAAACAAATAATCTACAAAGAAATCAGATCAAATAATAATCAAATGACTCAAAACCTGTGACTAGAAAAATAAAAAATATGACAATTCCTCAGCGTTTTTACAATAATATTATTTATTATATTGTTATTCTTGTTGCTTCCTATTGTAACATTTAATTTAAAACCTATATGCAAAAACGTTATTTTTCTGGAATTTATATATGTCCAATTTATACCATTTCTTTCTCTGCCACATCGTGATGCATATTGTGGAACGAATTATGATAAACAGTTAAAATCGCACATCCCTACTATTTCTTAATTAACCCCTTTCAGAGGAACAGGGAGCCAAGCTATTCTTACAATTGCCTTATCCTGAACCTATATAGACCAAGAAGTAAACTATAAAATCCAACTGCATGCAAGAAATTAATTTCTATGAGATTCAATAATTGACAAATTCTAAATTATTTTGAAGGAGAAGGTGTATGCTTAACAAAAGAGCTTGTATTGTATGTTGAATGAGACTGTAAACTTCTTGCCAGATTTTTTAAAACAAAACATATGTTCCCAATCATCACAATGTGTAATGTTTTTCATCAATTGATTGATTGATTAATGTTTTCCACCACACTCAACAATTTTTCAGTTATATGGTGGCGCCAAGTTTTTTATTGGTGGAAGAGAGAACCTGCAGATACAATGTACCTGGGAAGAGACCACTGACCTTCCAAAAGTAAACTGGGAATTAAACTTTCTCATTTACCAGCGCGAGCAAGATTCGAACCCACACCGATTAACTTTGTGAATTTATGTAAAAGTAAAGGTCCCCGTGGAAAAAGTTGGACTAAAGCCTTCTACAACAAGGGGCTACAACAAGGGGTCCCTCTCACCTAAGGAAGAAGGACCGGTACCAGTGTACCAAGTATGTGAACTATCAAGTAAAGGCTTCTTACGATATTGTACAGACATTTTCTTATGTCCAGAGTAGTTTGACCTTTGACCTTGATCTCAAAATCATTAAGGTCATCTTCTCTTTAGGAAATACCAATATATTTGTTTGATGTTTGCCGAGCAGGGAACCCTCAAGGTATTGAGCAAACAACACTCGGTCTACCAATGGATTGACAGAACGATTGCAAATTAACCAATATGCTCTCTCTTTTTCAAAAATGGCTGATATAAGCCATATCGAGCCTGATATCTTAACCCAAGTTTCATAATTTTGATAGATGCTTCTTGGCTCATTTATTATCTAGTAAGATTTTCTGTGCATGAGTCAATCATAAGCCCAAAATCCAACAGCAATTTTCTTAAAGACCATGGTATTCATTCAATGTCTGTTGGACATTCCTCAGTAAACAACAATTTGAAAGATTGCAATATTGAAAGGTTTCGTTACTACTCATCGGGGGATTTCTGTCCCTCTACACCACAGAATGCTGTAAATTTAGAAAAACATTGTCTCAGTAGCTTTAAAGTAATTCCACCCTCCTGTGATGTCATCAGATTTTGCAAAATCAATGATTTATTTAGATTCATGCATGATAGGAAAAAAGTTTTTCTTCAAGTCTTTTCCGATAGTTATTGTAAAAAAATCTTGATAAAAATAAACTATTTCAAAGGTCTATGTTATGGATGAATAATCAATGATATGTTTCAAAATACTGAATTCAAGGGCAATAACTCTGTTTTCATTGATTTTTTTTTATCAGTCTATTATGCAATAGATTTACTTCATTTTTTACAGACATTTTGTATATTTTTGCGAAGAAAATTTCATGAAATTATTATGAATGCTATATATCGTCATAACCAGTTTTTTTTTATGAAATTTATATTTTTTTTAATTAGATAATGCTGTTTAAGGAAAATTGCAATTTGGTGATATATGATTCTGTTTATGTATCTCTCGCATCTTAAAAAGTGTGATGACTTAAATACACTTTTTAAACTTGTATCAGATAAAACTGCAAGTATGGAATTACCTTAAAGAGGTTTAAAAACTTTAAATGTTTACAAAACCACAAAAGAAAATGGATGACAACAGCTTGTAATATATCACAGTAGATCTCCAGATGTCTTGTACAACACACACACAATCTCTGTCTTCTACAACACACACACAATCTCTGTCTTCTACAACACACACACACACACACACAATCTCTGTCTTCTACAACACACACACACACACACACACACACACAATCTCTATCTTCTACAACACACACACAATCTCTGTCTTCTACAACACACACACAATCTCTGTCTTCTACAACACACACACAATCTCTGTCTTCTACAACAGACACACAATCTCTGTCTTCTACAACACACACACAATCTCTGTCTTCTACAACACACACACAATCTCTGTCTTCTACAACACACACACACACAATCTCTATCTTCTACAACACACACACAATCTCTGTCTTCTACAACACACACACAATCTCTGTCTTCTACAACACACACACAATCTCTGTCTTCTACAACACACACACAATCTCTGTCTTCTACAACACACACACAATCTCTGTCTTCTACAACACACACACAATCTCTGTCTTCTACAACACACACACAATCTCTGTCTTCTACAACACACACACAATCTCTGTCTTCTACAACACACACACAATCTCTGTCTTCTACAACACACACACACACAATCTCTATCTTCTACAACACACACACAATCTCTGTCTTCTACAACACACACACACACACACAATCTCTATCTTCTACAACACACACACAATCTCTGTCTTCTACAACACACACACACAATCTCTATCTTCTACAACACACACACAATCTCTGTCTTCTACAACACACACACACACAATCTCTGTCTTCTACAACAGACACACACAATTTCTGTCTTCTACAACACACACACACAATCTCTGTCTTCTACAACACACACACAATCTCTGTCTTCTACAACACACACACACACAATCTCTATCTTCTACAACACACACACAATCTCTGTCTTCTACAACACACACACAATCTCTGTCTTCTACAACACACACACAATCTCTGTCTTCTACAACACACACACAATCTCTGTCTTCTACAACACACACACAATCTCTGTCTTCTACAACACACACACAATCTCTGTCTTCTACAACACACACACACAATCTCTGAATGCAAACTTACCTTGGGATGAGGCCGATCCTTGTGAAAGGTCATCATTATTTGTCCAGTCTCCACGGTCAAGGCCAACATCATCCCCATGCACATCTCTCTGTCCATCTTCATCATTCCGAATAGATTCTAGATAATACTGCAGGGCTTGGATATCTTTTAAGCTAATATTGTCAGCACCAAGGGATTTGAGGTCTTCAAGTAGGTCCACTCCATTCTCATCAGTATATTCACCTGAGAAGCCTCTCTGATTTTCTGGCTCCTTGAAATATTTATTGAGATAAATGACACTATCCCCTCGCTTTTCCTCAGCGGTGGATGGTGGGATGGGCTTGTAGGAGTCATAGTAGTCCTGAAACATCTGCTCTAAATACCTCCCCATCTCACCACCAACTTTGTCCTCATTTGAAGCCAGTCTGCACATGTAGCGATGGAAGGGAACTTGTCTCCTGCTGGCCAATAAAGCGTTTTGCAGGACACACTGGGTATAGGGGTCCCGCCATGTGTAGCCTGATGTAATGAGGTGAAGGATATGTTCCTCGAGGGCAGACAAAGCATCTTCACTTAGACGGTACTGATGTAGGTCTTGGTTTTTATCTAACCGCTGACAGTTACCAAACAAGAGATCTGAAATAACAACAGTGGCTTCCTAATCAATGTTATCCTGTCACTTGAGAACAACAGACAGACATACTCCCGGGCGACCCCTGGGATTACAACAGACAAACATACTCCTGGGTGACCCCTGGGATTAAAACAGACAAACATACTGCCGGACGACCCCTGGGATTACAACAGACAAACATACTCCCGGGCGACCCCAGGGGACAACTGACACACAATGGAGACAGTAATTTCTAAGTGTTGCTGTGTTTGTAATTGTGACATAAAAATTTCCATTATGATTATCATATTTTTACTTCCAATATATTTCTCCTTTTGAAGTTCTGCAGAAATGCGGAAAAGTGTTCAATTCAAAGTAACTTGCAAAATCAAATGTTCTGCAATGTGGATCGGATGTTGCAAAATTCAATGAAGCTTATTGATGTCAGTTTAGACAAGCTTTACTGAACAAAAAAATTCATGTTACATTTCAGCTCATCTTTTACAACAGAAAATGTTCAAACAACATCCGCTGTTCCAATCATGATGAGAAATTTTAACATCTCGTCAGAGATTCCACAGATTAATTATATATCATTAAGCTGGTGGTGACTGTGAAATGAAATATTTTTTTTCCTCACGTAGTATACGTCTAGTGTTCTAACATAAAATTACTTTCCTAGTAGAACCTCATTTTCAAGGTTTCCAATTAACATCTCCACGAAGACCTTTGAGGAATCAGAAATTTGATCTTCTTTGCCAATTACTATGTATCTTGTAGACCAGCGTGTTTACCGTGATACGGCTTCGCCAATTTATTCGGTTTCATTTCCCCCTAAAACATCACACCATTACAAGGCAGCACCATAATATTTCCCC
The DNA here is from genome assembly GCF_947568905.1 of Ostrea edulis. NCBI lineage: Eukaryota > Metazoa > Mollusca > Bivalvia > Ostreida > Ostreidae > Ostrea > Ostrea edulis. Next base: position 7,027,512 of record NC_079173.1, on the reverse strand, counting down.
AGGTTTAAAAATGGAAATCTTTTATTGATTTTGGGATTTGAGAAAAATAATTTGATGGAGTTAAATCCTGGACTGGTGATGGAATTGCTTGTATCCTTCAGGCATTTGTGACACTCTTCCTGAAGCTTTGCTAATGCCCGGAAAATCACTGACAGTTCTGGATTTAAGATGAAAGACTAAAATTTCTAATTTCCACTGCTTGTCAGTAAACACAGGAAGCAGTCAAAATATGCATATTGTTGAATTAATTGGTCCAAAAATCAAGTCTCAAAGGAAAAATGATATACGTGTATAAATTATGTTAAAAAAATGTCTACACCTTAGTGACTGAGGAAGGGTATAATATTGACTTCAAGAATGGGCACTGCTAACATTTTGCATATATGAAGATTATGATAGCCCCTAGAAAAAAATCAAAATTACAGTCATCAAAAAGCATAAGACTGACGAGCTTCTGCCTTGGAGACCTTCCATTATACATAAATATGTCCTGTCATTTTTCATAATCTCCAGATTTTAAAAAAAGAAAATTCTTGTAATACGTACTAGATTGGGTTCTAACAGTGCAGACATACAATGTGAACATAGGGCAACCAATGAAAACAGACTGTTTCTAAAGATAAGAGGTCTACACAAAGCACATCCTCCCCTCCCTACTAGTATATAAGCACATTCCTGTAAACGCTTTCAAACACCTGTCTATATTCTAACCTTCAACACCTCAATAGGAATTCAGAATTTTATAAATTGAGATAGTATCCCTGCACGCAGTGATTTTTCAACATTTTTCAAAAGGGTCCTGTGGCTTTTGAATTGGGAAAACTTGTCAACATTTTGATCAAATTGGGAAAACCTAGTCATTATTGTAAATATATATAAAGCTAAATGCATCATATCAAACAAGAATTCAAACACAAATTGATGTCATTCTTCTTTTATTTTACATATTTAACTTTCTTTTCTTTAAGCTCTTAAAATTTTCAACTATTCTTTCTAAATCATTTAGAATTGATGCGTCTCTGTCATACCGTACATAAACTCTTCACATTGAACTTAATTTTTAACAAATACGTTTTCACCAGTTTATAGTATTGGGAAAAGTGCAAGTTAAATTGGGAAAAATTTGGTAATTTTTCAGAGGGGAAAGGGCTGATATTCGGACCTAAATGGGTCTTAAAAAATCACTGACAAGCCACACATAATTCAAACTCCGGGCCACAAAACGCGTCCTCTCCAAATCTTCAATACAAAGTTTCAGGTTCAGTGACCTTGATCTTTTACATTTAACCTTGAACCGCAAAAGAAATCAAATCTATGTGAATGTGAAGGACAATTTGTGCCAAGTTTGGTTGAAGTTGAGCAAGTGGTTCTAGAGAAGATGAAAATGTGAAAAGTTTACAATGCCAACAACAGACAATGGAGAGGGTCACTGGTGAGCTAAAATTAGGGTATACCCCTTGTTTGTCACTAAATACAACCCTGGAACTCAAAAAATAAAACAAAAACTTTTGAAAGCTGGCATATCCTCCAGAGAGACAGAGACTCTTTTTCTTTTTTAATTGTGTCATATGAACGCAATAAAAATTTAGGGGATATGCTCAAATCTACAATTCTAAAATAATCGAATTGCATGATAATTGTCAAGTGCAAATATAGACTTCTGTGGAGTTGGATTTGCATGTAGCTAAAATTTAATCTATTCATCAATTATATCAATTAATTATTTCAATATTATAACCTCATATCACACCGCCACAGAGTCATTACAAGTGTAAAATGTCGAGGCACATGTGGCTGATGGGGGCCATATACCTTCTTACCAAATGATTAAAGATCATTTCAATTTTTATTGAAAATATTGCAATACATATCACAATATAGTTAAAAATATCGCAATATGGAATTCCCAGGCAATAACCCAGCCGTACGAACAACATACTACATGTATAGTGTACCATCAAACAAACTAGCATTTAATACAACTCCCTGTTCCCTATCATGTAACTCTGTTATAATTAAAGACAGCTATATATTTTCTGTTCCATCCCTCAGTAAATCTGCAGTCTTTAAGATAAGTATGAATATATGCAGACATCCAGGGCTACCAAATTTTGAGCTGAGCTAGTACAAATTGAAATATCAGTAGTCTGCCAAGCTAAAAATGAATATAGTCCAAGGAGGAATTTTTGATATGCGTAACACTACAAAAACAGCAAGTGTTGATGTAGAGTCGGGTAAAACTTTTACCCCTGTGTTACATGGCAATCTTGATCACAATTAAATGTCTTTCTCACTTTCTTGTAAAAAAATTTTAATCCTCTGAATAAAATACCCAATCTTGAAACAAAATGCAAATGATGTACTTCTAAACCGGGTAAAAATTGATATTAACAATCCAAGCAATGAGGAACAAGAGATGAAAATCAGAGTATGCATGGTTGTCAATAATTCAGGCCTGGATTCAGAAGTAAAACTTGGACTTAATTAAGTCTGAGAATTTACTAAAATCTTTTAACTTGGAAAAACTGGAATGTTGTATTCACCTCCATGAGCCTTATAATATAACATGATCTCTGCAACAATGGATCAAAAATAAACTGGGAATTCTCAAACTGATACAACTGGTTGTAATTTTTTGGTTGAGCCAATGAAAATTTGCATCACTAAATACTTAACGAGGTCTTGCACTTTAGCTGTAAACATAGATGGCCTCTTAGGTGCAAGTTCTAGTAACTGCTTTCAATGTTTTGAATTATTCAATCATAAAAATTTTAAAAAGTTGCCATTATCTTAGTCCAATCCATGATTTAGCTAAGCTTAAAGTACAATATTCACAGTGCCCTACAGACTTAGTAAATATTGTACTTCTTAGGTTGCTAAATCTCATACTGACAGCAAAAATGCCGATAATTGCATAATATATCAAGACGGTATTATGTAATGTGCATGGTGTAAGATGACAATATTCTTAGTTGAATTTCTTGTTCTGTACATAATTGTCAAAATGTTAAATAACAAGCAGATAAATGTGAACTTTGAAGTAAGAGGCAAAGTTTATTATCAATATCTAAATACTTAAGATTAATGAAGCTGAAGATAATGAACAGTGATCAATCTCATAAATCCCATAAGCAATACAAAATAGATAGTAAATGGGCAAACACGGACCCCTGGATATACCAGAGGTGGGATCAGGTGCCTAGGAGTAAGCATCCCCTGTCGACCGGTCACACCCGCCTTGAGCCCTATATCTTGATCAGGTAAACTGAGCCATCCGTAGTCAAAATCAGTGTGCCACGAATGTACAGAGCACTAGCTGCTACATGTACCATATGCTTCCAATCTACTAGGAAATTAAAGCACAGCAGCGGAGTCACAAACACAAGTTAAAGACAAACAAAAACAGACAAAGGAAAAGAATCCGCATCTCAAAGAGAAAAAAAGAGGTGAGCCACGAAACACAGGGGTCAGGATCTGTGACAGAATAACATACTTTTTTATTTAGATTTTTGTGACTTGTAGTGGCACAGACTCTGGTGGTGACTTGATGAACAGTCTAAAGAAACAAAATTAATGAAGAAATGTTAGAAGAGTTATCTTAAAATCTGAACATGGAAAAAGGATTAATAGCTGATAATAAATATATGCAGCGGGTGTGACCGGTCGACAGGGTATGCTTACTCCTCCTAGGCACCTGATCCCACCTCTGGTATATCCAGGGGTCCGTGACATTGGCTCAACTCTCTATTTTGTATTCCTTATAGGAGTTATGAGATTGATCACTCTTCGTTATCTTCACCTTTATAGGAGTTATGAGATTGATCACTGTTCATTATCTTCACCTTTATAGGAGTTATGAGATTGATCACTGTTCATTATCTTCACCTTTCATGTGTCCTAGCGCTGTTCTAATTTTCAGTCTGACATTATAAAATTGTAAATTGTGGGCTCGTGACTTTTTCTTGGGTTAGTAGTCTTTAAAAAATGTTCGCAGAGAGTGCATGTACATGGACTCAGCATTCATTTTTCATACTGAAAATTCGATGTCTTAAATTGTCTATAATTCTACTTTGAAAAACAAGACTTCAATAAGAAAGCACAGACGTTCAATGAGTTTATGACTTTTTTCTTTATTTGATGACTCCAATCCTGACATACATAATCATTTTTCTTTTGCGTCCTCTACACTTAGAAATCATTATATACCTGCCTGCTCCCCAGATCAATAGACCTGTCAAAAGGCAACCAGCCAGTCATCCTTAACACAATACAATAAAACAACTGCAAACCCACACATCCCCGCAAAAAAAAAATCAATACACACATTTTAATGCCGCTGATTAATAATTAGGTATGAATGCTCCCAAGGCTCATCCAAAAAAAATTGTTAAACGCCTAATTCGTTCCTTATTTAAGGTCCATCTTAAGGGTCAGATTTATGAATGGTTCTCTTACGAGTCATATTAGTTCAACATTTCTTTCAAGGTGCACTGCAGCAATGGCTTCCAGCTAGTATACATACCTCGGCAATAAAATGATAAAGTATAGCAATTTAACATTATTGGATATTTTCAACAGATTTACAATTTCATTATTAGCAAGAGGTGCATAAGATCTGTGTTACTGAATGCATCTGCAATTCATGATGCCTGAAGGATGATGATCTACTTTAAAAGAACACATATCTTTCATTTTATAAAGCATATATAGATGTGAGGCTCACCAAGACTAATTAAGTTTGAGAATGCCGAGATACTATTAATCTACGATTTTCACCATGAAAAAAAGATCACTGTGAGTGTTCCATTCCACAATACAACAAATAAAAGAGAGAACAATATTTCAATTAATAAGATGGAAAATGTCAAAATTTAGATGCAACAAAAACATTATAAGCAAGATGTTAACATGAATTCTACAGAGTGCACGGAGCGGACAGCACACATTGAGGAGTCACAGACATCCTTCTTTTTGCAAGGTATTTTACCTGCACATTGACGGATCTGTCAACACCTTGCATGTAACGTGTGAAAATGTCTTTGTGGTGGAATGCACTAAACAGGAAGACAACGAATATTAAAGAAGGATCATTGTGATCAAAATGTGAAGGTGAGCTAAATGTTTATCACTACAAATTGCAAATATACCATCAATTTTAGGCAATTTTGCAAGTCTATAGTGAATTCCCATCGATGCAAACCACGTCGATTTTTGAGTCCACAAATGCTCCCTGCATGATGATATAGAGTCAAGAATCGACGAGAAGCACCTGTGGGTAACCGACGATGGGGAATTCCCCCAAATGTTTATTCTTTATCATTTTTCATGTCTCTCAGAGACATACTTAATTCGCAAAATTATGATGCACAAAAATAAAATCCTGTAAAAATAGATCTACTTTAAAAAATGTACATGTACGTAAAGTTGTGGTTTTTTTCAAAGAGCATAGTTCAACTGCCTCTATGATTTCACGAGTCTTGAATTTATTACGGTGGATTTAAATTATTTAATGTTACATAAAAGTAACAAAACATTCTTCATGAAAATATGTGACTGATATCGATAGAGTCTATATTATGGTTATAATGCAGATACCTCAATGTCTAAATTGAAGATTATAAATCAAGCATTCTGTTCACGAATATCTTCTACTACAGAATTCAAATAGTTCAAAACTCTTCATATTAAATTCATATATTGAATTTGAATTTGAAGTTATAACAAAGTCAATGAACAGACATTATCATTAGCAAACTACAGCTGGGAGTATATGCAGTAGAACTTTCCCACTTCTTCAGGTAATAATCCAAACCTTCAATTTTCAACAATTTACAACAAATATGTAACTCCTTTCATATATTGCAAGAAATTAAAAAATTTCAACTTCTTGAAAAACTTGTTCGTACACTTAAATTGTGAATATAAACTAATGAAGGTCAGCAAATCTGTATAATTGTAATAATCAATACAAAATGCACCGAATCTATCAATCTTGTAAGGAAACATGTTCTTATCTAGACAAGATTGATCAAAGAGTTCAGAGACTATCACTGATGTACAAAAATCGTGCATAGTTACATTAATTATTTTTTTTAATAATGTCAAATACTGACAATAATTTTTAAAAATCCATGAAGTAAGGGTCAGAAATCCACACGCCATCATCGGAAACCCACAGTCGGTGGCTCTACGATTACCGACGATGTCCACACGCAGGCAATCAATTATCATCACAGAAAACTCGTTTAAACATTATGATGGTTGTAAACTTAATTGATTTTCTTATTGTCATCCAACAGATGAATTTAAAATCATAGTCAAAGAAAGATAACTCTGACTGACTACAAAACAAGAGTGATTTGCCATCGGAACTAAGGAAGCTGTCAGTGCTAGAAAAGTTGTCTCTGCATCACCTGACAAGGCCAAGTAAAATTAATCAGTAGATTATCACGGCGGGTGTGACCGGTCAACAGGGGATGCTTACTCCTCCTAGGCACCTGATCCCACCTCTGGTGTGTCCAGGGGTCCGTGTTTGCACAACTATCTATTTTGTATTGCTTGTAGGAGTTATGAGATTGATCACTGTTCGTTATCTTCACCTTGCATTCAAACTTCACAAAAAAATGGGGTGGGTGGGAGGATTTTATTTTTTATTTTTTGCCATGGTATTCTTGACCTCGAAAATGCCTTCTCTCATTGAGAAAAGGCTTTATAAATCATAATTACATGTGTATTTGGGTTTCTAAAAGGCAAAGTGAAACAAAGTACGTTTACGATACCGGACCGGACATAAAAATATTCGGAAATCGTAATTTTGAAAAATAAAAAAAATCGGGGCGGAGCGATTTTCGAGGGGCGGGCGGGAATGATAATCTACTAATTAATTTTACTTGGCCCAATTTAATCACATCAAAAGGTGAATGTCAGAACAACCTAAAACTATGTAACAATACAAGCATGACAGTAAAATCTGGGGGGGGGGGGGATTGACTGTCACTAATTTATGATAGTTTGAATAAGGAAACTGAAAAAGAAAAGCTTTAATTCCTCTGTAACAGGATTAGGGAGAAAATGCAACGGGGACCAGACCACCGAGATTTGAACCCGGGCCTTAAATTCTAAAGCTAACTGGCCCTCTGAATCTCTAGTTGGGTGTTCTACCAACTGAGCTATCTGGCCACCTGCAATCAATTGCTAAGAATTCCACTTTTTGCAAACTTTCCAGTTTTCAAGTAAAAATGAACAAAATCTGTAGAGACTAAAGAAGAAGTAATACAATCATGACATACAAGATCAAGGGAATTGCCAGTGGTGCTTGTTTTTTGTGCAGGCAATGTTTTTTAATGAACGTTAAATATCAAAAGGGCTAAAATCAGTGCCCCCTAGCTGTTCAGAGAAATTTCCAATATTTAGAATGATTTTCTAATCAACTTCTTTTTAACAATTGGCAACAAAAACTAGACAAATAATGAAATAATTAGCTACTGTAGCTTTTGATCTTAGATGTACATTCTTTTTTGAAATAGGACCCAGATGAACAATTAAAATCACTGCAGGATTCGTCATCTAAATCTTCATGGTTTTACGATCTTAATCTCCTGGTTGATGAATAATTTGTGTAAATTGTAAACATCTAATGGTGACTGTATATTTTAATCAAAGCACACCCATTTCTTTCATGCAATGTGAACCATAGTTACTTTTTTTTTTCTTTCAAGACATCCATAATTGGCAAAATAGCTAAAACCCTTTATTACTCTAGTGAAAAACAACATTGCCATGACAACAGTTTAATGTGTCGTGTTCGTTTAATGCTGTGCAACAGTTTTTAATGATCTCGTACTTCCACACAGGTCCCCGGATGAACAGTCATATAAAAAGGATACCATGACCTCCTCAGTTTTAGATGCTCCCAATTAATGAAGGGGGGGGGGGGGGGGGGGGGGCATGCAAGATCAAGAATGGTCTTTATAATACTTAATTCCTCACAGAGTAAACCACTTATCTGTATATACACTGGCCAACTCCCAGACAATAGAAAATGCTCCGTGCATAGATGGATGCCAGGCCAGGATTGGATTTCTCCAAAAAAAAATCCCAAATTTAGTTTGAGTTTTCTTTCCTTTCAGCCATCAAAATTTGAGTACAGTATCAGACTTCTATAAGACTATGTGTGGACTTCAGGCTAGTTTGTTGAAAATTTGGCATTTTGCTACGAAGTTACACCATTTTCACAGAATAACAATTAACTATACCACCACTGGGTAAAGACGTTACTAGTGGCCAAACAAGTCATGGTGTGAACTTTCTATTTATACATGTATGTATATACACATATATTACATACCCGGTATTACAATATTTGCAATTCAATTTTACCATACTGTAACCTTATAGTTGAAATAGGAAGTGAACATTCCACTACTGTAGAAGTCCTTTTTTCCGCGCGGTATTAATTTACACTATGTACGCGGTCACAAATTTTCCACGGAAATTTATCCCAGCGTACTTAAAGTAAACGAAAGACATTAAGTGGCAATCTAAGAAATCCGCCCAATTTTCTACCCGCGGAATAAACAGAAATTGTGATTCCGCGGACTTATGAACCCGTGGAAAAAAGTACGTTTACAGTATATTTCAATGCCATAAAAGTGTGATTAATGGGTCTTTCTGATATGACCTTAAAAAACAGAGGATCTGTGTCATATTGTAGACATGTTGACAAGATAAAGAATCCTTACAGCTTACAGTTGTAGGCATCAGGTACAGGTTAAAAGTCTTTATATGAATGAAAAATTTTCAGAGGAGATGTAAAACAATTTTTTAAAAAAACGTATTTTGTGTCTGAGAGCCCTTATTAGCAAACTTTGATTGATTCATTAACTCGCCTTGCATGTGTAAAGAGATTTCATCTTCAGGACTTGTTTCAAATACCTACAGCTGGCACATCAGAGAAGGGGTTCTGATGGTTTCTGGCCAATTTACAGTTCTAAATTTAATTAATTAAGCCATATCTTTCAATTTCGATTTTCCTGATCGTCATAGATTGGATCATGAGAAGAACCACAGAGGGCAGCAACATCGGCATCCAGTGGACCCTCACCAAACATCTAGAGGACCTTGATTTTGCGGATGACATCAGCCTTCTGTCTCACAAGCAACAACACGCCCAGTCCAAGCTCTCTAGCAGAGGAGGCAGAAAAGACCAGCTTGAAGATCAACACCAAGCAAACAGAGGTGATGCGGATGAACAACCGACTCAACCAACCACTGCAGCTACACGGAAAGGACCTCGTGTAAACCGACCGCTTCGTCTATCTAGGAAGCATGGTCAACAAGCACTAGAGTGGAACCCACAAGGAAAAAAGAAAGCGGGATGGCCCAAACAGTCGTGGAGAAGATCCGTCGAGAGCGAAGTGAAGGAAGCCGGAATGACGTGGACTCAGCTGAAGAGAACAGCCCAGAACAGAGTCCATTGGCGTGGTGTTGTTGCAACCCTACACTCCACCGGGAGCCAACAGGAATAAGTCAAGTCAGTTTCAATTTCGAGATAATTTTTTTTTTAATTGTCTTTCAATTAATCCCCATTCTTTAGTATCTTCTTCCAAAAATTTACAATTACTGTCTGATTTTATTCATATGTTAAGAAACTATCTAGGGCTGATTAGAGGTGCAGAATACCTTACACAAATATGTCACCTCTTTACAAAAGTGAAGGTAAACAATAAAACACACTGAAAATCACAATAAAACAGTATACAAATATTTCATGCCTACTCGGGAAACAGTCAAAACTATTGTCCCATGGTAGTGGCAAAAACCTGGGAAATTGTTGTCAAAGGCTGTAAGCTGAAGACAACAATTTCCCGGGTCTTGATCGCCACTACTGAGCGGTACTAGTTTTGACTGTTTCCCTAGTAGGCATGAAATATTAATTGTTTTATTACCTAATCTGCTAATAGGGCAATAGTTTCCCACATGACCGGGAAACAGTTTGTCACATGACTGGGAAACAGTTCGTCATGTGACCGGGAAACACTTCATCACGTGACCGGGAAACAGTTCGTCATGTGATCGGGTAATAGTAAGTCACGTGATGAACTTTTTCACCCCTGCTCATTTTGTGTACCTTTCTCTGCTGATTAAAGTCAGAAAACAGAAAAAAAAATATGTAATATCAATTCATAAAGTACATCAGGTAATAATGGCAGATAAGAGCTGATCGAGATGATGCTGTTCTGATTGCATGAGTACCCGAATTTGAACAGATGACGTATAATTGGTAACTTTATCAATCTAATATGACCTCACTCATACGTGGTCTCTGCATCTGCCAAAAACACATGGGAAAATAAATATCTTTCATACTAGACTTGTTGGGGCCGTCCAAATTACCCCCAGATTCAGCATTGCATAAAAACCCCATTGATCATATTTAATATACTTCCCTGGAAAGACATCCTTCCATGGATAAAATGAGGGATTTGTTCTGTCTGCGCTTGTATTATAGGCTAACCCGGTTTACTGCAACTCACCATAAGTAAGGCACCAGCAGTTGTTAAATAATTTATTATTTTACCACAGTTCACAATTCTTATTGGCTGTCATGTTTAATGAATTACATTCCAAAGATTTTCGCAATAAGCCTATATACGATAAGCTTTAGAAACATGCTTGCTTTTAAATATGATACAACTTTAGCAATAAGAATACAATATAATCTAGAAAAATGTTTTTGATAAAACTTTAGCAATTCAATGACAGTGCAGAATGTAGTATACCATGATTTTAGTTTCAGGACCCTGGGTTTAACCTCCCAAGACCAAGTCGGGATTACCTATGATCATAAAATTCAAACCATATACTGTAAGCATAAATATTTGCAAGGAAAAAATATTCGCTTTCATTTTTCTGTTAATATACAGAGAAGAACTCTTCATTAACAGATCTATGTATAGAACTCTTCATTAACAGATCTATATATAGAACTCTTTATTAACAGATCTATACATAGAACTCTCCATTAACAGATCTATATATAGAAGAACTCTTCATTAACAGATCTAAACATAGAAGAACTCTTCATTAACAGATTTATACATAGAAGAACTCTTCATTAACAGATCTATACAATGAAGAACTCTTCATTAACAGATCTATACATAGAAGAACTCTTCATTAACAGATCTATATATAGAACTCTTTATTAACAGATCTATATATAGAAGAACTCTTCATTAACACATCGATATATAGAACTCTTCATTAACAGATCTATATATAGAACTCTTCATTAACAGATCTATATATAGAAGAACTCTTCATTAACAG
>NC_079173.1:6856181-7011181 GCF_947568905.1 Ostrea edulis | reverse complement strand
AAACCAATTTGCTTTTGATCAAAGTCTCATTCTTACATTGTACAAGTTATGTCCCTTCTATAAAAGGAAGACTTGATTAGATAAATATATGCTGACCCGGTACCAAAACACATCCACTGTCAATTAAGGCTTTCAGCAACCCAAGTGTTCAGTGTGGCTGCATGTCTAAAGCTTTTCTGTTTTTTAAAAAATGTGATTAAGGAATCTTCTCAGAGATCTGGACAGAGTCTACATAATATTGGGCTGGGGTCAGGAACCTTCTCAGAGATCTGGACAGAGTCTACATAATATTGGGCTGGGGTCCGGCTGGCACTATAAGGTACATATAATCTGTAACCTCTGTGTCAAGTATATTACAAGTAACCTCAGTCATGAGCAACCCAAGTTTCCTCTGTGTCAAGTCATGAGCAACATCTGTGTCAAGTCATGAGCAACCTCTGTCAAATAACGAGCAACATCTGTATTATGTAACAACCTCTCCATCTTACCATGAGCAGCCTCTATGCCAAGAACCTATTTCTCCATGTTGTAAACATAAGATAGTTTATTGTATTGATAGATAAGAATGTGTAGTGCAGAATATCATTGCCAATTAAATATAGCTCTCTCAAAATCAAAACAAATCAATCTGAAAATACCAGAGGTTTACGTGGTCTAAGTGGTGTTACAGCGCTGCAGCATCATTTCCACAAAAGTGGGGGGAATAAATCAATAGTGTCAGATAAAATCTCTGGCCTTCGAATGTCCATCGACAGACGGCTGGACAGACAATGTGATTGCTGGCACACCAAGGACTCTCCAGCATTAAAACCTTATAACTTGAGACATCTGCTGTAAAATCTGCGAGTAATTTATATACATCGTACACTGTGAATAAATCAACATCACAGTTTTGAAGGACATCAATACTATATTCAGAAGCAAAAACGAATTAAATCTCAACAAAAGTTTGCCAGATAAACTCTTTCCAGCTTTTCCCTGAAGGGATACTTTGACATGGGTTTGCCACTGTATCTCTGTGTTGTAATCAATCCTTCTATGCAGAGACCCATAATAGCACACAATAAACGATCGAAAAACTTGTGCCAGAAAACCCATCTATTGAAAACGCTTTTGTGACCCTGACTATTCCTGATCAGTTTCATGAAATTGATCAATTTACACTGTTTAGGAGACAGCTGCGCTTTAATCTTCGATACAACATAATTGCACAACTCACTTGTTGAACAGACTCTGATGGCAGACAGTTTGGGTGGACATTTTTCCTCTTTCTTCACTTCGGAGTATCAGGAATCAGTCCTTAATAAGAATCTTGTGATAAAACTCATTTCACGGACAGTATGCGTACAACTTTGTTTTGCAGAAAAGCAGTTATCCATCATCATGCAAATGACAAGAGTCCATCTTCCTTCACAATTCATTGATCTGTTTAAATTCCTCCTTAATTTATTGATCCATGCAGCTTCATTCTTCTGGCTCCTGGAGTCTAAATATTGGCAGCGTTGATACACCAGGCATTCCATCTAGTTTGAGCGACAATTGGTTTCCACCAGTTCCTGTCTGTCATGACAATTAGGCCCCTGGTTCAATCCCCAGCATACAGTGTTCGATATTGGTTTAAAACTTGGCATTGACCACGGGTCTATGCCAAAACAAGATGACACTCAGCAGACTGAGACCTCATTAAACTGACATAGACCATGACATTGAAAAAACAAGAGGCCCATGGGCCACATCGCTCACCTGAGTCACCTTGGTCCATATCAGAAGACTTTCCATATATATTTGCATGTAAAACCGTAGTCCTTATTATGGCCCCAACCTACCCCTGGAGGCCATAGTTTTCGCAAACTTGAATCTACACTATGTCAGAAAGCTTTCAGGCCACATTTAAAAATATGTTTGTTTCCCCTCTCCCGACCCTAAATTTCAGAGGAAGGTCGGTAGGTAGGTAAAAAGGTTTTTTTTTTAGCTACCAGAATTTTATTTATTATGAAATTCCCATAACCATTAACAATGCCCGATACCAAACGTCGTGAAGCACATCATCCATGTTTCCTCATCAAACTCGTATAGTCAGTTCTCGCGTAAATTCTGCTTTGATTGCCACGTTTTGCAATTAGGAAAGGTGTCGATATTTTGGACAGTACTTCATGTATTTTGGAAATGTTCATTATCTAACCACTAAACTTAGGCATTGGACTACATGTATACATATTGGTTGATTCGACGAACATTGGGTTTCATCAGAATTTTCTCTGCTATTTATACCACATACTAACACTTAAATAAAGTTAGGGAGAATGTTGCAACTATGGACAGTGGTGTTAGTTTTGGACACATGGTGTTATAAAATTGGTAAACTCGGTTGCTGTCTTTTATTTATGGTTCACTGACATTTTATGCTTTTGTTTTTTGCACATTATCTTAATTTATATATGATAGTGATTTTCATTATATTTTTAAATGGTATCGGTAGATCTAGTTTACCAGAAAACGTTTCAACGGGACTTGATTTTGCCGATCAAACAAAATGGATGCTGACATCAACCAATCAGAGCTGAGTTACACATGTGCATATAATTAGGTGTTTTCCAGTTTGTAAATATAGCATTAGTTCAGAAATAAGTTAAATTGAGAATGCTTCTGATTGACTGTCAAAAATATCGCATCCGTCCGAAATATCAACACTTTCCCCTACTGAAGAACACAACTTGCACACTGGATGCCCCGAATTCTCTTGTTTCCTCGCTTCTCGTATAGACAACATTTCTCCATCTCGATCTTGCAGATCACTAGTCCGAATTGCGAGCCGAATTCAATGTTAAACTCACTTGTAACTAATCAATAAAACAATCATGATTCTTGTACTTATTAATATCGATTAAAAGAAAATATCAATCCAAAATTCGATATTAAACAGAAGCCAACAATTGTAGTCAACCGAATTTTCACTGGCATTTGAGCAAACGAGTCTCGTGACTCAAAACAAAGCTTGACAGTTTGATAAAATGTTTTCAAGAGACTGTTTATGTGATGAAAGAACCCATAATATCGATATTAGTAAGTACAAGAAGAATCGTTTTATTGATTAGTTATGAGCTTAAAATTAAATTCGGCTTGTAAGTATTTGAAATCAGCCAGAGAATGCCGCCTCCAGCTGGAGGCAGCGAAATTTCTAGATTTCGGACCAGAGCACCTCCTGTATTCGTATTATCATTATTTTTATACCCCCCGCAACAAGTTGTGGGGGGGTATACTGGAATCGGGTTGTCCGTCTGTCCGTCCGTCCGTCCGTCCGTCTGTAGACGCAATGGTTTCCGGACTCTAAAGCATTATCCTTTCCACCTACCGTCACCATATCATATATATAGACTGCCCATGGGATGAAGATGTTCCCTATCGATTTTGGGGTCAAAAGGTCAAAGGTCAAGCGCACTGGACATCGAAGTAGTAATATGGTTTCCGGGCTCTAAAGGGTTATCCTTTCCACCTACAGTCACCATATCATACATATGGACTACCCATGGGATGAAGATGTTCCCTATCGATTTTGGGGTCAAAAGGTCAAAGGTCAAGCACACTGGACATCGAAGTAGTAATATGGTTTCCGGGCTCTAAAGGGTTATCCTTTCCACCTACAGTCACCATATCATACATATGGACTACCCATGGGATGAAGATGTTCCCTATCGATTTTGGGGTCAAAAGGTCAAAGGTCAAGCGCACTGGACATCGAGGTAGCAATATGGTTTCCGGGCTCTAAAGCGTTATCCTTTCCACCTACAGTAACCATATCATACATATGAACTACCCATGGGATGAAGATGTTCCCTATTGATTTTGGGGTCAAAAGGTCAAAGGTCAAGCGCACTGGACATCGAAGTAGCAATATGGTTTCCATTTAAATTCTTTAATGGCTTTTTTCATCGCATGGAGATGCTGTGTTCCTAGATACCTTTTGGATCATAATACTGAAGTTTTACCTATTACCTACACCCTTTGGGAGATTGGGTTAAGCGGGGGGTATTCTTAGTGAGCATTGCTCACAGTACCTCTTGTTTAATTTTGGATTGAAACCAAAGAAGATATAGAAAATTTTTGTCATTAATAAATACTGATCTGCACCAGAAACGAGCTTGAATTTTTCTTAAAATTAAAAAAAAAAATTCACCAGAATGGTGTAATAAAAACTTATGGGTCGGTGTGAATTTTCAGACTCGGTCGGGCGAGGGGAAACAAACAATATTTTTATTTTGGCCTCATGTAAATGTGAACTTCTTTGGCCCAATGGTTCACGAGAAGAAGATATTTGAAGATTTTTCCTATATATTTGTATGTAAAACTTTGATCCCCCCTTGTGGCCCCATTCTACCCCCAGGGGCAATGATTTGAACAAACTTGAATCTGCACTATATCAGAAAGCTTTCATGTAAATATCAGCTTTTCTGGCTCAGTGGTTCTTGAGAAGAAGATTTTTTTTTATAAATTCCTATATATTTGTATGTAAAACTTTGATCCCCTATTGTGGCCCCATCCTACAACAGGGGGCCATGATTTGAACAAACTTAACTCTGTTCTATGTTAGGAAGCTGTTCATGTGAATATCAGCTTTTCTGGCTCAGTGGTTCTTGAGAAGAAGATTCTTAAAGAATGTCCCTATATATTTGTATGTAAAACTTTGATCCCTCCTTGTAGCCCCATCCAACTCCCAGGGGCCATGATTTGAACAAACTTGAATCTGCACTATGTCAGAAAGCTTTCATGTAAATATCAGCTTTTCTGGCTTAGTGGTTCTTGAGAAGAAGATTTTTAAAGATTTTTCCTATATATTTGTATGTAAAACTTTGATCTCCTATTGTGGCCCCATCCGACCCCCGGGGGCCAGGATTTTAACAATTTAGAATCTGTACTATATCAGGAAGCTTTCATATAAATCTCAGCTTTTCTGGCACAGTGGTTCTTGAGAAGAAGATTTTTAAAGATTTTTCCTATATATTTGTATGTAAAAATTTGATCCCCTATTGTGGCCCCATCCGACCCCCAGGGGCCATGATTTTAACAATTTAGAATCTGCACTACCTAATAAAGCTTATCTATAAATTTCATCTTTTCTAGCCCAACTAGTGGTTCTTGAGAAGAAGATTTTTTATTGACCCTACCCTATTTTTACCTTTTCTTGATTATCTCCCCTTGGAAGGTGGCCTGGTCCTTTATTTTAACAATTTAGAATTCCCTTTACCTAAGGATGCTTTGTGCCAACTTTGGTTGAAATTGGCCCAGTGGTTTTTGAGAAGAAGTTAAAAATGTTAAAAGTTTACAGACGGACGGACAGACGGACGGACGCCGGAATACGGGTGATCAGAAAAGCTCACTTGAGCTTTTAGCCAGGTGAGCTAAAAACTCACAAATTTAAAACATTGTTATTTACTTCTAATGTACTTAAAAAGCATATTTTCTTTCCATTTCCATAATTATGTCTTCCTTTCCTCATAACGTTTATCAGACGTCGACTTTTGGGATAACTCTATTGCTTTAAACCTAGAAAATCGGCATAGACAATTTGGTCTATCACAATCACAATCACAATCGGCATAGACCAGTGTCATTTGACATAGACTCAGTCTATCAGTCTATGGTTAACATTGACTGGTGTCATTTGACATAGACTCGGTCTATCAGTCTATGGTTAACATAGACCGGTGTCATTTGACATAGACTCAGTCTATCAGTCTATGGTTAACATAGACCGGTGTCATTTGACATAGACTCAGTCTATCAGTCTATGGTTAACATAGACCGGTGTCATTTGACATAGACTCAGTCTATCAGTCTATGGTTAACATTGACTGGTGTCATTTGACATAGACTCAGTCTATCAGTCTATGGTTAACATTGACTGGTGTCATTTGACATAGACTCAGTCCATCAGTCTATGGTTAACATTGACTGGTGTCATTTGACATAGACTAGGTCTATCAGTCTATGGTTAATTTCGAACACTGCAGCACAGGCACAGCAGTGAAAACCGATTCTGATAAGTAGCTGGACACAAATTCTGAGTAACATTAGACAGGTTGTTGACTTGTAAAATGTCAGGTTTCTCAGTGAGACAGATTACACAGGTGTGTCGGATTAGACAGGTTTCACTGTATCAGGTAACCATTACATTAATTTACACAAACATTTTGGATTTCAAAGACAAAATAATTGAGTACTAAAAGATCATATATACAACCTCCGGTTAGTAAAAATGTCAACCATTAAACGTTAATATGGGTCTTCTGTACAAGACCTTTAAACTGTAAAGTTGAGGATGCAGTCTATAATCTAAGTCTGAGTGGGTAAAAGAAAGAGAATGGAAGAGAATGTATTTTCACTATTTTTGCTATTATCTCCCCTTGGAAAGGGTGTGGCCCTTCATTTGAACAAACTTGAATTCCCTTCACCTAAGGATGCTTTGTGCCAATTAAGTTAGGTTGAAATTGATCCAGTGGTTCTGGAGAAAAGATGAAAATGTGAAAATTTTAAAACAAATGGACAACAGACAAATTTTGATCACAAAAGCTCCCTTGAGCCTACGGCTCAGGTGAGCTAAAAACTCATCACTGCAGTTTTTTCCATTATTATATCTTTGATGGTGGGGTAAATGGATGGAACACTGGAAAACTTGCCCCCATATTAGACAACTTGCCCCTCATCAAGATAACTTGCCCCCTTGTTCAAAACAATTTTGCTTACTTGTTTTTGTATTCATGTTGGATGAAATAAAGTCTGCAATAATGATTTGAACATCAGATTATGCCGAATTTCGTCAGACCGTTGGAGATTTCCAGTAAAAAAATGGGTCTGTCTGGTAAAACTTTGTATAATTCCAAACCAAAATGTCCGGTATTTCTTTTTTTATTTCTTCTTTCTTTATTTATTTTGATTTTTGTTGTTTATAGTATTTTTGGTACTTCATGTTTTTCAAAATAAATGTTTGGATTGAAATATACGAAAGGTAAATCAGGGGTAGATATAAGAATTTCAGTGATAAGAAATTTAGATTTTGCACATTAGAAATTTGGTCTGGTAAAGCTAGATTGTTTACCATGCAGACCGAATATGTCCTGTAAAATTAACAAGAGGCCCACAGGCTTTATCGGTCACCTGAATACTAGTGAAAAAGTATCACTATATATAAACTTCCATGGGCTAGGAAATCTAGAAAAAATTCCCTGTTCTGAATATTTAAGCTAAATTCTAATGTTCAGCAACAGTATAAAACAAGATGTGTTCTTAAAACTTCACTGCCCTCAAAAGTGCATACATTGATGAAAGGCTTTAAATAATAGGTGTATTAACATTAAAACATCAAAAGATATGACTAATTTGGATTAATCTTAAAAGTCATTACCCTGCAGGGTTGTGAAATTTGCCATTTTTTGTACATCCTTTTCTGCTATTCCTAAGTATGCATTTAAATTTGATACAGTATCAGCAAACTTACACATAAATACTATATACTAAGTTTGGCCCCACCATGGGGTTAAAACCCTTACTATGGGGAAAATCAAATTTACAATTTCGGTAAAAGACTACCTGCTCTATCCATTTAGTTTCAATTTAGTATCAATAGCACTAAAGAAAATGTTATTTAAGTGTTTTACACATAAACACTATATAACAAGTTTGGCCCCACCCTAGGGTCAAAACCCCTACCCCGGGGATCATGAAATTTACAATTTTGGTAGAGGCCTTCCTGCTCTACATCACTATGCATTTAGTTTTACTTAAATATGTGTGGTTCTTGAGAAAATGATTTTTGAAAATTGGTCATTTTGGGGCAATTTTTGCCCTGCCCCTAAGACCCAAGGGGTGCAGGAATCCTGAAATTTACAATTTATGTTCCCTTTGTTCCAAATATGTTTCATACCAAATTTGAAAAGAATTGGAATGATAGTTATCAAGAAGAAGTTAAAAATGTCTATTGTTAACACATTTAATACCTGACCATTTTGGCCCCACCCTGATACCAAAACCCCTACCCCTGGAATCATCAAGTTCACAATTTTGGCAAAGGACTACCTGTTCTTTCTAAATATCTATTTACTTTCAATTTAGTATCAATAGCACTAAAGAAAATGTTATTTAAGTGTTTTACACATAAACACTATATAACAAGTTTGGCCCTGCCCTGGGGTCAGAACCCCTACTCCGGGGATCATGAAATTTACATTTTTGGTAGAGGCCTTCCTGATCTACATCACTTTGCATTTAGTTTTTCTTACATGTGTGTGGTTCTTGAGAAGACGATTTTTGAAAATTGGTCAATTTTGGGCAGTTTTTGCCCCTCCCCTAGGGCCCCAGGGGAGCTGGAGTCCTGAAATTTAAAATTTATGTCCCCCTTGTCCCAATAATGCTTCATACCAAATTTGAAAAGAATTGGACTGATAGTTATTTAGAAGAAGTTAAAAATGTTCATTTGTTAACATACGATGGATGATGGATGAAAACCAATTGCAATAGCCTGAGTTTACTCAGGTGACCTAAAAATATCAAACACCTCATAGTAATTCATTGTTTTATGCTCTTTAAAATTAGACAATTGCCTTTGATTCATATACCTCATTTTGGGATTCCCCCGACCCATGTTGGGCTATTTATAGACGCAGATTTATGCGTTCCCGCTACTATTTACTTTTTAAATAATCTTTTCAGTTTTCATTTACATGCAAATGTTTTCAAACATGTAATACTAATTAATCTGCTTTAAAGTGATTACGTACAAAAATAATGCATGAACATCAGATCATACATCTTTAAGAAGAGGCATAACAGACATCATATCCAAGCATTTAGTTTATCTCCTGTGACTGAAAGAAAAGAAAAAAATCATACATTTTTATTATGCGCTGCCATATTGGCTCACCCTAGAGCCTGAACCCATGACCCAGGAGCCGTGAATTTCAAAACTGCATTTAGTTTTTTCTCATATCTATACAGAGAAGAAGATTTTCTTCAAGATTTAATACATT
Organism: Ostrea edulis; assembly: GCF_947568905.1. Lineage (NCBI taxonomy): Eukaryota > Metazoa > Mollusca > Bivalvia > Ostreida > Ostreidae > Ostrea > Ostrea edulis. Next base: position 7,002,161 of record NC_079173.1, on the reverse strand, counting down.
TTCATTATATGGCCATATTGGCCCTGCCCAAGGGCCTGAACCATTGACCCAGGGGCCATGAATTTCACAATTTTAGAATAGGGCTTCATAGACATATCATATCCTAAAAGGTTTCCTACTAAGATCAATTAAAACAGAAATTACTTCTACACCAAACCAATCTTGGACCCTTATACCAATTGTACTGCATTATAACATACACCACTGTATTTGTGCCATACACAAACCTGATATTTAGAGAGCGAGCTGAGCGCATCATATTAACATTGTAACAAAAGCTACTGTGGAATCATTACAATTCATGGTGGCTCAATTTTCGTGGAATTCGTGGGTACCCCTCACCCACGAATTTACATCCTCAACGAATAAAGACATTCCAGAGTTATCTTTCTTATATATATAAATCCATGAAATTACGTCCCCACGAACCCATGAAAATTCAGCAATTCACGAAAATTGGCTCCCACAAATTTAAATGATTCTACAGTAGTTTTCTCAAGATTTTTTTGTAGTTCACCTCCCACTATTGTATGCACACTCTTTTCTGTTACATTATGACATCACACTTTTGCTTTCCATGGCTGTTCCGTTAATCGAAACTTACCCAAAGAATTAGGCGAGAGATTTAGAATATAAATGAAAAATGCGCACGTTAAAAAGGTTTCAAAAATATATATATAAGCAATAATTATAATGCGCGTTTTTCAATTTGTGCACATCCCATGGGGATCCTGGTTAGAATAGGTCCTCAGTACCCCTTGCTTGTCGTAAGAGGTGACTAAATGGGGAGGTCCTTCAGATGAGACCACAAAAACCAAACTCCAGTGTCACAGCAAGTGTGACAATTAAGATAAAGATCCCTCCCTGCTCAAAGACCAATAGCACCGAGTATAGGCCTAAATTTTGCAGCCCTTCACCGGCAATGGTGACATCTCTATATGAGTGAAAAATTCTCAAGTGGGACATTAAACAATATACAATCAATCAATCCATTTCTCTGGAAAAACCTTTAAGTACGTTGTAAATTGGAGCCTTGTACCAACAATCTATTGAAACCTTTTTGGATATCAGGAGTATATGTTGACAGATTTTGCTGCTTATTGCAGACATACTTTAAAAGGCCTGGGTGACCCTCTCTCTGATCTGTTATTCAGTCTTCACAAGGTTTCTTAGCAAAAATACTTCTACTGTATTTTTAATGCCTCATGTTATAAATTGCAATAATTTTTTTAAAACATTCACCACTCTCTACGACAATGAAAGCTTGCGAAGTCAGCCTAGGGTAATCACAAGTCATTTTTAATGCCCAATGGAATCATCAATAGGATTTGCCTGTCAACTCGCGCTCTCCAAATGTAATGAATGATACACATCTAGACTATTATAAACCATTCAGTGATCCCACCAAGGCATTGGAGAATAAGATTTACTACTATAACTGTTCTACAAGCCTAAGAATACTCATGTGCTGGCATCACTTGCCAGCTGCACCTCAGGGGCCTCTAACACCAGTTCCAAAACAATTCTGGCTTAAATTACAGCAAACATTGCTCAATATTCTGATACTCAACCAGATTAACTGTGGCATGTGACATTAGTTTGTTTTAAGTATGACTCTCTGACAGAGACCAAGCTCCAAACAACCTAACACAACCAGACAGAGACAACTAACACAACCCAGACAGACAGAGACAACTAACACAACAGACAGACAGACAGAGAACAACTAACACAACACAGACAGACAGACAGAGAACAACTAACACAACCCAGACAGACAGAGACAACTAACACAACACAGACAGACAGACAGACAACTAACACAACACAGACAGACAGACAGAGAACAACTAACACAACACAGACAGACAGACAGAGAACAACTAACACAACACAGACAGACAGACAGAGACAACTAACACAACACAGACAGAGAACAACTAACACAACACAGACACACAGACAGACAGACAACTAACACAACACAGACAGACAGACAGAGAACAACTAACACAACACAGACAGACAGACAGAGAACAACTAACACAACACAGACAGACAGAGAACAACTAACACAACACAGACAGACAGACAGAGACAACTAACACAACACAGACAGACAGACAGAGACAACTAACACAACCCAGACAGACAGACAGAGAACAACTAACACAACACAGACAGACAGACAGAGAACAACTAACACAACACAGACAGACAGACAGAGAACAACTAACACAACACAGACAGAGAACAACTAACACAACACAGACAGACAGACAGACAACTAACACAACACAGACAGACAGAGAACAACTAACACAACACAGACAGACAGAGAACAACTAACACAACACAGACAGACAGACAACTAACACAACACAGACAGACAGACAGACAGAGAACAACTAACACAACACAGATGGACAGACAGACAACTAACACAACACAGACAGACAGACAGAGAACAACTAACACAACACAGACAGACAGAGACAACTAACACAACACAGACAGACAGAGAACAACTAACACAACACAGACAGACAGACAGAGACAACTAACACAACACAGACAGACAGAGACAACTAACACAACACAGACAGACAGACAGAGACAACTAACACAACACAGACAGACAGAGAACAACTAACACAACACAGACAGACAGACAGAGAACAACTAACACAACACAGACAGACAGACAGACAACTAACACAACCCAGACAGACAGAGAACAACTAACACAACACAGACAGACAGAGAACAACTAACATAACACAGACAGACAGAGAACAACTAACACAACACAGACAGAGAACAACTAACACAACACAGACAGACAGACAGACAGAGACAACTAACACAACACAGACAGAGAACAACTAACACAACACAGACAGACAGACAGAGACAACTAACACAACACAGACAGACAGACAGAGAACAACTAACACAACACAGACAGACAGACAGAGAACAACGAACACAACACAGACAGACAGACAACTAACACAACACAGACAGACAGAGAACAACTAACACAACACAGACAGACAGAGACAACTAACACAACACAGACAGAGAACAACTAACACAACACAGACAGACAGAGAACAACTAACACAACACAGACAGACAGACAGAGACAACTAACACAACCCAGACAGACAGAGAACAACTAACACAACACAGACAGAGACAACTAACACAACACAGACAGACAGAGAACAACTAACACAACACAGACAGAGAACAACTAACACAACACAGACAGACAGACAGAGACAACTAACACAACACAGACAGACAGAGAACAACTAACACAACACAGACAGACAGAGACAACTAACACAACACAGACAGACAGACAGAGACAACTAACACAACCCAGACAGACAGAGAACAACTAACACAACACAGACAGAGACAACTAACACAACACAGACAGACAGACAGAGAACAACTAACACAACACAGACAGACAGACAGAGAACAACTAACACAACACAGACAGACAGACAGAGAACAACTAACACAACACAGACAGAGAACAACTAACACAACACAGACAGACAGACAGAGAACTAACACAACACAGACAGACAGAGAACAACTAACACAACACAGACAGACAGAGAACAACTAACACAACACAGACACACAGAGAACAACTAACACAACCCAGACAGAGAACAACTAACACAAGCCAGACAGACAGACAGAGAACAACTAACATAACACAGACAGACAGAGAACAACTAACACAACCCAGACAGAGAACAACTAACACAAGCCAGACAGACAGACAGAGAACAACTAACATAACACAGACAGACAGACAGACAACTAACACAACCCAGACAGAGACCAAGCTCCAAACAAAGTAAAACAAACCAGGTGCATGAATCTCAAAACAATGTACCACAAGCCACATACATGTAGAACTGCATGGGTATCAGATTCCACATACGGATTGGACAAAAGGCAGTTAAAATAGTGATCACGCAACGAACACTGGCAGACTGAGGCAATTCATGAAGTGTAGGGTCACTGGGTGGTATGTGTGTGTCATAATAATATCAAATCTTAATTTGTTTGGGGTCTGCATCCCAAGATCTCTGGAGGGAAAAGTATGAACATTGACCATACAAATTGTAATCCTGTATGTAGAATCACTGTCAGCACAATGCATACTGAATGAAATTCCATAATGTTGCTTTCAGCAATAAATTGTGCTGACACATATCATGTGTTTTGATGTTTGGCAATTCTTTTGGGAGGCAGAAATAGAATTTATTTATAAATGATTGAACAATCAATTGCTACATGTGTGTAAACCTGTAAAGCCCTTCACTGTGGTTTCATAAAACTTAATAAACTTATCAATGAAGTTTTCAAATTTGTTTTGAAATAGATTTTAGCCCAATTGAGAATCAAGTTACTTTCAACTAGCAGCAACAATCCACATTCATTCAATAGACTTATTGCAGAGTTGTCCCAGGGGACCGGGTTACCTTTAATTGGGAAAATCATCATCATTTATTGATAAATTGGGAACATTGATTGATTGAATGATTGATTGATTGATGTTTTCCGCCACACTCAACAATTTTTCAGTTATATGGTTGCGCCCAGTTTTTATTGGTGGAAGAGAGAACCCAGATACAATGTTCCTGGGAAGAGACCACCGATCTTCCACAAGTAAACTGGGAAACTTTCTCACTTACGGGAACATTGAGTTTACTTTTTTATCCAAATAAAGTTTAAAACACAAGAACAACAAAGCATCCATTCCCTCAGTTTTTGACTATTAGTAAGTCTTGACTATTTCATCAATTTTTCACCATCAGTATATACATGTACTGTACAATACATTTTTAATTTATAAATGTATTTGGGAAATTTTACTTTAAAAATTGGGAACATGGGTGACTTATCCTTGGGAATGGGTCCAATATTCGGTCTAACTTTGAGGGGAGTGATAGTCTTGTATTGTTCAACATCTCATCATCATCCATGATTCCTTTACCCTAAGATTCATACGAGCCAATCTTACTTTTACAACCTGATATAGTTAAAATGCCATTCATATATTGCAGAAATTCAAAATGTGAACTTCTGCAATTTTCTGTACATCTAAGGTAATTTAATCACTTTTGAGTATCATTGGGTTCTTGCTTTAAATAATAAGCTCAAAATTTATCGAAATGATCAACCGTTGCATAAATCCAACTAGAAGCATTTAATCCATAGACATATGTGACCAATTCGTGGGTTTTTAAATATTATATTCTATGGAAACCTACAACATTCGTACCACATACTTAACATTCATACTTTACATGAAGTTCACTAAATCTAAATATCACCCTAGAATTCACAATGTTGCTGATCTATCGATGGGTTATAGACAAGTGCTCTAATTTTGGTATAGTGCATTTGGAGCAGTTAAATAATTGAGAACATTCCTGCCCACACATTCAGTTCTGTATTTAAAAAGTTATTGATGTGAAAAATGAGTAAAAATTTGCTGTGCCATAAATTTTTCAGTGCAACCAATTGTATTTAGTTGAATTCTATCAATCAATTTCAAACAGTGGTTATATAAGAGTAATGATGTTTTTGTCTCTTCCTCATACAAGTTGGATACAGCATGAGTCTTTAGACATATTACCTGTTATTTTGTCTATTTTTTCTATATAAGCCTGCATGACTTGTGTATTATGATCTACATGCAAATATCCTTGATTGGGAGAGGGCTAAAATAGGCTATATCTGCTGCCCAATTCCTTTCACTATAATTTGTGAATAATATTATTACAAATCAAATAAAATTAATTAGGTCGATGAATAATGATATAAGCTATATGGTACGTGTACGGCGTGTTGGGTCTTTGAATTTTGCTTTATATGTCATGACCGGACCAGGGGTGAATTCTAAAGGACATAAAGGAAATATAAATTTCTGATTTTATTTTTGCGGCCATGACAAACTTCTGTTTGAGAGATAGTAATGGGGGTGTTGTATCCTTAACATACTGCCTTACGAGATTCCACGCGAGGACCATTATGTTTGATGCCACTTACTACCTGCGGACCAATGCTTGATGCCACTTACTACCTGCAGACCAATGCTTGATGCCACTTACTACCTGACAGAAGTGAAAGTTACAGGTCTTGACATCAACAATGAAAGTTGCAGGTCCTGACATCTGATCGTAATGAAAGTTACAGGTCTTGTCATATCAGATGTGAAATTCACATGTTTTGTGAATGATATATATAAAAACAAACAGGGTCCCTGGGCCTATGTCACTGTGAGAACAGGCAAAGTTAAGAACCCTCACTGTTAAATGTCCAAAAGAGCACTTGACGTAGGTCTAAATTTGTGATGCTTTACCTAAAATACTGGTGATATCTCTGCCTACACAATCTCATACAATCAATCAACACAACATTACTTCAGCGTGTCCAGAGGAAGCTCTCCAGTTTCCTGTAGAACTGATGGACTGTTGATACTGGCTTGAGAGATCAATGGTTAGAGCACCTGACTGACAATACAGTAGTCCCAGGTTTGAATTTGAACTATTACCTTTCAATGCCTGCAAATATTTAATTCAATCTAATCATGGCCCCCAGCTGTTATTGAGATTAATATTTTTGAAGATGTTTCCCTAAAAATTCTTAAGTAAAACTTTGATCCCCAATTATGGCCTCAACCTACTCCCACGTCATGATTTGAATAAAAGAATCCTCACTACCTTAGGATGCTTGTGTATAAATATTACTAATCATGGCCCTGTTGTTATAAAGATGGAAGATATTTAAAGATTTTCCCTATATATTTGCATTTAAAACTTTGACCCCTATTGTGATCCCACCTTACCCCCAGGGCCATGATTTTAACAAACTTGAATCTACACTACGACAGAAAGCTTTCATGTAAATTTCAACTTTTCTTGCCCAATGCTTCTTGGGAAGAAGACTCATAAATGACTCCATCTCTATTTTTGCCTTTTGATTATCTCCACTTAAACTGAACAAACTTGAATCCCCTTTACCCAGGATCATTTGTACTAAGTTTTTACTTGAAATTGGTAAAGTGGTTCTTATGAGCATTTTTAAATGATGCCACAAAATTTTCACCAATTCATAATTATCGCCACTTCAAACAGAGCGTGGCACTTCATTTAAACAATCCTGTGAGGATCCGGGTTAGAATAGGTCCTCAGTACCCCTTGCTGTCATACGAGGTCACTAAATGGGGCAATCCTTCGGATGAGACCACAAAAACCGCCTCAGGCCCCTTGTCACAGCTGGTGTGGCACAATAAAAATCTCTCCTTGTTCAAAGGCCATAAGCACCGAGCATAGGGCTAAATTTTGCAGCCCTTCACCAGTAATGGTGACATTGCCATATGAGTGAAAAATTTTCGGAGGGACATTAAACTATATACAATCAATCAATCATTTGAACAAATTTGAATCCTCTTTACCCAAGCATGCTTTGTGGCAAGTTGAAATGAGCTCTGTGATTCTAGAAAAGTTGAAAATGTTAAGAGTTAACAGACAGATGGACAAACAGACAGACAGATCGGGAAAGCTCACGTGAACATTCAGCTCCTGTGAGCTAAACACTCCTTATAGATTTTAGAATTTGATGTTTCATCTGTTTCATGTACTTTTGACTGGTTTGCATTGTGGTAACAATTCTCTATATTTGTGTGTGTATGTGTGTGTTTCCACTTATAACCATAAGAATTAGGTCTTAATCATTCTTAAATTTCATTGGGATGATGTCAATTGCAGATAGTCACATGACAAGATGATGGTACAGAGGTTTCAACAGTCTCAATTACAGTCAGCATTTCGCAAATTCTACAGTTGTTATAACAATCTAGTTTACTAATTATACAACCTATCATTGGGTCTAATGCTGTCTGACGTGTTTCATATCAATTGTTAGACCGTTCTTGGCACACTGATTTTGACTGTGGATAGCTCCGTTTATCTGATCAGGATATAGGTCTCACGGCGGGTGTGACCAGTCAACAGGGGATGCTTACTCCTCCTAGGCACCTGATCCCACTGGTGTGTCCAGGGGTCCATGTTTGCCAAACTATCTATTTGTATTGTTTATAGGAGTTATGAGATTGATCACTGTTCATTATCTTCACTTTTCATGATCAAATCCCTAGTAAAATGCCCAAAGGGTATCATCATTGTAGAACTGATAGCATACCAAGCACATTTTATCCACATTCCATTAAAAATTCAAATATTTATTTCTTGTTTATACTTATATATCTATGTGTTTTGGTGTAAATATCTTAATTAATTTTCAAAATTTACATTTGATTCCAACTTCTTCATCTCTGATAACCCCATATACTAAATCAGCAGGTAAATTTCTCACTTGTATCAGCAACTCTTCATAACGTCGTTGGGCAACACTACATGGATATTAAAAGGGAATGTTGTGTATTTCAATTTCTATAAGCTAGCAGTGTTTTCGATATGTAAATTTCATATTTTCCTTTTTATTTCAAACTGCTGCTTAATTCAAATTATCACGTTTACCACCTTCGTTGCTATACCCGCATAAATTATCACATTTTCCTTTCTTAGAAATCACTTCACATGCCCAACATACTAGACAGTTATTCCTAAATCATTTCAATTCTTTCGAAATCCATACACACTTAAAAGTTTTTATTATGAACTGAAATTTAATATTTTCTGAAGGAACATTATAGGCTAGCCTGAATAAATCATGTTTAACATGACCTGCTGGCATAGATTTCAGTCATTAAAATCATTTTTAAAAAAACAAATCCTTATTAAAATTATCAATTACAATCACGTTTTTATTTTTGGCAACAAAAAGTAGACTATAATATTTATACAGCATGTGTAATCAGCATGGATTGGACACACATTGAGGATAAAGAAGAACATCAGCGTCACACATCATGCATTGGACTGAAACCCTCAGGGTCACCGAAAGAGAGGAAGGCCAAAAAACACTTGGCAAAGAGATCTGACCTCTGAAATACGGCATAAAAGAACGTGGGGATTGATTGATTGTATAATGTTTAACGTCCACAAAACCACAACCAATATGTATGATCCTCTCCCATCTGGTAAGAGCTATATGTGGACTCCGGACTGTGGTTTGAGACAATGTTTAACGTCTCTCTTGAGAATTTTTCAGTCATATGGGGACGTCATCATTGCCGGTGAATTAAGGGCTGCAAAATTTAGATTTATGTTCCGTGCTTACGGCCTTTGAGTGGGAGGGATCTTTATCGTGCCACACCTGCTGTGACAAGGGGCCTCAGTTTTTGCGGTCTCATCCAAAGGCCCACCCCATTTAGTCGCCTCTTACGCCAAGCAAGGGGTACTGAGGACCTTATTCTAACTTGGATCCCAATTGGATGAATGAAGTGGGTAGAAATAAAGAAGATGACCTAAGACAGAAAGAAGTGAAGAGCTGCAGTGGTCGCCCTATGCCCCCACCCACCCCACCCCCGGGACGAAGTGGATCACTAGTCAAGTAAGTCGTGTGCAAACAGTGCTGAAATTGATCAATTGAAATTCTAATGTGGGGAAGGTTAAACTTTAAATGTCTAAGTCTCAGTCAGTATAAATAACTTGTTGCCATTTACTAATTAAAGGATAGATAATTTGTTTTGAACTTATCTTTGCTTACATTTTTCCTCCCTACCTCATATGTTTTGAATTTTAGGATTGACATTAAACAGAGAATTAATTTCAGACAGCCATATTTAAAGGAGTATAAGTGTAAATATGGCCTCAAACAGATTTTGTCAAACGTTGGTTGTTTTTTTTTTTTTAATGAAATCATTATGTATTTCAGTCTTGTATTATACACCTGCCAAAAACATGTAAAATGAAATCATTAAGTCAAGAGAGAAAAACCCTGAAGCATAGCAGACATCACAGGTGGCTCCCTCATCTTCATGAAGAGTAATGGGAGCTAGCAGACTGCCATAACTATACTCTGCTGTTGAAATGCAATTAAGCTTAATGTGCAGTCCCAGCTTTTTAACAGAATGTGTGGGGATTTATAGAAATTTTAAAGGTTAATATGAAAAATTTCTTTTAATGTCTGCAAGGGATAAAAGACGAAGATGGTCAATTATGTCAGGTATGGGACTGGCACGAGCGGGACTGGCACGAGCCGCGTAGCAGCAAGTGATCAGTTCCGTATCTGACATAATAGACCATCGGAGTCTTGTATCTTACTTAAAACACTGTTCTATCTAAAACAGTATTTCTCATAATATTGGCCTGCTCTTAATAATACTGGACTATGTTCAGTACAGTATGAAAAATAAAGTACTGTCAAGACAACGAACTGACGTCACAACAATGTTTTAATCTTGTCTATAATTCTATACAAGCCGTATGTTCCCCAGATGTCAGTTTAAAATGACTGGGTTGTTTTGATTCAGTTTTGGTATTTGACACAAACACAAGAAAACTCAGTCAGAAAAGTATGGTAATAATCTTTAACAAGGAGAGGAGTGTTTTCTTAATATAACGGGTTCGTCATAAAAAATTTATTGGCCCTTTAAAATTCAGTTTGACCCCAACTAATTTTTATGGGTCTGCATGACCTAGCTAATATTAAAGTTGCCATAAACAATTGTTTTAGAATGACATCAAAAAGCAAATATTTATTGAAGTCATTATCATTGACTAATAAACATTTCTCAATATGTGCAATTGTTAGGCTCATCTGAGGAAAAGGAAATGAACATCATAATTAACAGTATCATAAATTAAAACTCAAAATAATAGTGGCCATTATATTAACATTCAACATGGAGCCCTCAGCCTTACTGTTTTAAGAATAAAGATCTCCCTGCTTCATCTCCAGGATTTCTTCACATGGAAGACCTTTATTTTAATATATTTACAATTCTGATGTTTTTGCCTTTGATATCTTTACAAACTGTAATGAGAATAGCCATTTCCTCATGAATGTGTTGCAGTTTTTAAAAGAACATTGAGCAAATGAATCTTGATTAATTTAAGACTTAAATTAGTGTAGTATATTGCAGTGCTGTCACAGCATATTTTCGTATCGGGACCAGGTATCCTTTAATCGGGAAAATCATCTTTGTTTTTTAATAAATTGGCAGAAATTGAGTTTACTGTCTTTTCTATCCAAATAAAGTTTAAAACACAATAATAACACAACAACCATTTTAACAATTATATTTACTCAGTTCTTGCCTCTATTTATCAATTTCAAATACACATTTAGGAAATGTTGCCCATAAAATTTGGAAAATGGATCACTTTTTGTCGCAGAGAGTGGGTAAATATAATTAATATCGGACTGGTCTGATATTTGGTCAGATTTCGACAGAACTGAAGGTAGAATGTATTTTATATAAAATTCTTATATTTCATTTCTAAAAATGCATGAGGGAATGAACTGAAATGCTCCACGCTGGCATACTAATGCACTAATGTGCTTCATGAAGTATGCTGGCATGAAGCAATCGCAGTTCTTGCCCTCATACATTTCCAAAATTTAAATTTATTTGTAAATTACAGTATTCAGTTACAAATGTGTTCGTGTGTGTACAAAGATGTGAAGGGTACCTCTTTACATACAATATCCACACATACGCATGCACACACTCACACACCACACTATTTATCCACTGTCCCTTCATCATAACCCCTACCCCTTTTCTTCTCAGAGTTCAATCCCTAATCTTGCCAATATTCTGTGCAATGGTTGTAACATTTGGACCGACACCAACATCTTGGTGTCCATATCCAACGTAATGAATCTCACTGTCCAGCATGATTCACTGACCAGCAATGTATCTCATTGTCCAGCACCTCACTGACCAGCATTGTATCTCACTGACCAGCATGATTCACTGACCAGCAATGTATCTCACTGACCAGCATTGTATCTCACTGACCAGCATCTCACTGACCAGCATTGTATCTCACTGTCCAGCATCTCACTGACCAGCATCTCACTGACCAGCATTGTACCTCACTGTCCAGCATCTCACTGACCAGCATTGTACCTCACTGTCCAGCATCTCACTGACCAGCATTGTATCTCACTGTCCAGCATCTCACTGACCAGCATTGCATCTCACTGACCAGCAATGAATCTCACTCAGAATCACTGACCAGTAATTTTAAAATCTCACTGACCAGCATCTAATAATTACTGACCAGCCATGAATCTTAATGAGATTATTCCATTTCCAAAGCCCATCTTCAGAACACATGCAAAACATAATTGCTAAAGTTTTATATTTAAAAAAAATTAAAAAATAAGCAAAATAGACATATGTACATTAATTGTGTTATTTTATACAACACCTTCGTCTCTGAATCTTTAACTATCGATAAATCTTATATACTGTATATTATGTGGTTTATTACTACAACCCTGTCGTGTTAACATCTCACGGAATTTAATAATATTCAAATGTTGCCATTATGACCCACACTTATCACGCTGACGACAACCAACACTCCTGCTAGAACCATCAATAGATATATAGGTGAGGTGTACCCTTATCTCACCTAGAACATTTTACCTTTTACAGGTTTTGTACATCAATGTTTATACCTACCCACTGTCCCCAATGGAAACGCAGAGTCTTGAAGATTACTGTAACTAAAACTAGTCCCGGGCAAAATTAGGCCCAAGACTATCCCTACCACTCCGCACAATGTGGTCTTCATCACTCCCTCATCGTTAGGGGTCGGTCCAAGAACCCGAAAAGTCCGTAATAAAAGAAAAGAATTTTACAATATGGTCAGAATTGTTTTTCCTTTTATGGATCCAAAATGGCAGACTCGTTATTGAATATTCATCCAGCATCCATGACGTCACAGATCGAAACTTGTCGTGAAGAGGAATATACACGGTTGTAGAGTTATTGATCGCGTTATCAGTTGTGCGTGGTCGTTTGTCAACAATGAACGAATACGTCACAATTCTCCCAAAACAGGTACCCGCTGTTACGTCACAGTAAGCAGGAAATGCCACGAATATTGCGCTCTTCAAAGGGATATAGACCGAGAACGTGGAAATTTATTCAACCGACGTTTATGAACAATGAACACAATTTTATGAATTACCATTTTATAATCAGCATTGGTTTTGGTGAATGCCAAATTACCGGAAGAATGTACGCAAATACTTAATAATTAATTTTAATACTGGGTATATAGATCTTAACGTTAGAGTACAATATAACACAGTATCGTAGCATAGCCAAAATCTCTTAAACATATTTCATAACCATAATTCATGTGCTAGCACTCTCGAGAGAGAGAGAAAGAGAGAGAGAGATGATTTTCGCAATTATCAGAAAGATTATAAGTTAAAAGATTTTAAAAAGAAACACAAAGATCTTTAGTAAAGCTTTGGCGCTTTCATTTTAAATCTTCAGAGAAGAATCTTTTGAAAATAGTTTGAAATGAAAGCCTTTTAAAGAAACGTCTTTGTGTTTCGTTATATTTAAATATATATATATATATATACCTGTATAAATATATATATATATATATATATGAAGTCGGGGAGTTGGAGGTCATAGTTAGTGGGCTGAAATGACCGACAACACCAGATTGTCAATCACACACACCCCTTCCTCAGGATAACCGATGAGGTTTTTACAGATATACACGTTTTTGTCTGCAGTACGTAAACGTGTATGTATGTCTAACATAAACTTGATATCCTAGATTGAAATAAATATGTGTTTGTGTTTTAGAACAGATAACATCAAAATAGTTCTAAAAATTAAAGCTGTAGTGATATATGTATACATACATACATATATATATATATATATATATATATATATATATATATATATATATAGGCCTAATAAATATGAAATATTTGTAGCTTTGTCCTTTAATTAACTTTAGAATTAAAAGTCATCCTTTTTATGTGACATTCCGTGGCGGATCTAAAGGGGGTTACGGGTGTTGCAACTCCCTCCTTTCGTTGATTTTTGATTTATAAAAAGGTAATTTGCCATTTTAGGGCCTTCAACCATTCCCCTTTCGTGGGCGGAAAAGTTTCAAACTTGGGTCGCAACACCCTCGAACATTTTAATTCTGGATCCGCCACTGTCATTCATATCAGACAGACAATGAACAATATATGCTATCTTGACTGTAACCCCCCACCCCCACCCCTCCCCTACCCCTCCCCTCCTCCTCCCCAGTAGAGTGGATTGAACACCCTTGCAATTGAAGATGAACGCATTGATCATTATGTCAAAGCTGCAGAGATGGTCCAAGTATATAAATTATAATATCGATTTGAAATGAAATCGTATCATATACAGTTGTACTTTTTTGTCAGCATTCAAAACATGATACTTGTATAGCATGGTCGAGTTAATGGTGTAAACTGTTGATATTTAAAACCTTTTTGCTATTTCGTCCACAACAAATTTCTGGACAATGTAAAACTATGAGAACGCATGCAGCACCCATGAGGGGGGGGGGGGGGGGGGGGGCAATATACATGTACATGTCCTCTATTTTCATATGTAACGGCTCTTGTATGCCACATGCAAAGTTTCATCCCTCTCCACCTTGGCACTTTTTTTGGCAGTTAATAATTGGTAAATAGTAGAGTGGAAATGTAAGTTTGAACTGATGAATTGAATTCATACACTGAAGATCCTCACACAGATACGCGCGCAAGCGCATTTTAGAATTTTGATCTCTGGGTCGACGTTAACATTTTACTTTCCAAAATGGGGTGGGTTTTTTTTTTTTTCCTTTCTTTCTTGCCAAACGTTCTAACCCCTGGGAAAAAAGACTGGATCTGTGCTTGCCCCCCTACCGCCCATAACATAGGCGTAGCTTGGGTTCGAATATTACCGAGGCAGGGGATCGGGGGGCGTAGCCCCCCCAGAAGCTATCGACATTTTAACAACGTAAAAGGTGGGGTTTTTTTTTTTACCGAGGCAGCTGCCTCGGTTGCCTCAATGGAAGCTACGCCACTGCATAATCATGTACACGTTTACAAGCCATATGTGGATAATGAAAATGATGCATGCTTATTGTGCATTACGTAATGTCCAAATGTAAGTTAGCCCTGGTGTGTGCTTAGACGTCTTTTTAAAATAATCTCCTCTTGTTCCCATGTGTAACGGGTCTTACTACAGGCCTCACCGGTCCACAACCTTTCGCTTGTTGTCATTAGAACCCCCCGTGCGCTTGAATTCCTCTTTGGGACATTATTTAGGGAATGCGGAGGCTTTGGGGAATAGTGAAGACGCATGTTCCTGATTACAAGTTAGTGGGAGTTTACAAATTACCATCCTTGTAGCCTGGTCATTGTACACACGGTCGAACCCGTTGTAATTACACCCAGTCACGTAACCCAATGTATTATATATCGGAGAAACTGGTCTCACTTTCCCTAGACTCTCGCTCTCGAGACTTAGCACGAGCGTCAGGGGAAAGCGAGACTACGGAGAAACCGATCTCTTCTCAGTTTTAAACGTCAGATGTATCACTTGCCAGATTCCGTTAATACGTTCTGTTTTTATTTTTAAACGATTTTCCTCGTGGATTTAGGCATTTGGATTACCGTGATTTTGCATTTATTTTAGCCCATGATTTGCGGGGTCAGAGGTCAGATACGCAGTAGGAACACAAAGCAGGTGCGAGCAGTCAGCTTTTCAATTCAATTTATTGATTCGCCAAACATGTTGGCATACAATCATGTTAAAAACAATATGATAATACACTAAGTACAAACAGTTTATATACATATTCATGCAATTTAGCATCGCATATAACATTAATATAACATTAGTAATATTATTCTAGCACTCTACTTTTCTTGCGCAATTCAAAACATTCACGTAAAAATTTACATAACCTTCTGGCATGAACTGCATACTACTTTACAACTGCTTTCCTTAGATATACATGTATCATCATTTGAATTGTTGATGTTTAGAGTAATATTCTTTTTTATATCTTAATACATAAAGCATTCATATCAAAGTGTAACTCATCTTCAATAGTAGTTAAATTACAAAACATTTATTCTTGTAGGATACTTGGTTTTGAAAATCTACCATAGTGCTATATAAATCTACTGATAATATATACCATAGTGCTATATAAATCTACTAATAATATCTACCACAGTGCTATATAAATCTACTGATAATATCTACCACAGTGCTATATAAATCTACTGATAATATCTACCATCTGCTATATAAATCTACTAATAATATCTACCATCTGCTATATAAATCTAGTAATAATATCTACCACAGTGCTATATAAATCTACTGATAATATCTACCACAGTGCTATATAAATCTACTAATAATATCTACCATCTGCTATATAAATCTACTGATAATATCTACCACAGTGCTATATAAATCTACTAATAATATCTACTACAGTGCTATATAAATCTAGTAATAATATCTACCACAGTGCTATATAAATCTACTAATAATATCTACCACAGTGCTATATAAATCTAGTAATAATATCTACCACAGTGCTATATAAATCTACTGATAATATCTACCATCTGCTATATAAATCTACTGATAATATCTACCACAGTGCTATATAAATCTACTGATAGTATCTACCATCTGCTATATACATCTACTAATAATATCAACCATCTGCTATATAAATCTAGTAATAATATCTACCACAGTGCTATATAAATCTACTGATAATATCTACCACAGTGCTATATAAATCTACTGATAATATCTACCATCTGCTATATACATCTACTAATAATATCTACCACAGTGCTATATAAATCTATTGATAATATCTACCACAGTGCTATATAAATCTACTGATAATATCTACCACAGTGCTATATAAATCTACTAATAATATCTACCACAGTGCTATATAAATCTACTAATAATATCTACCATCTGCTATATAAATCTACTGATAATATCTACCATCTGCTATATAAATCTACTGATAATATCTACCATAGTGCTATATAAATCTACTAATAATATCTACCATAGTGCTATATAAATCTACTAATAATATCTACCATAGTGCTATATAAATCTACTAATAATATCTACAATCTGCTATATAAATCTACTGATAATATCTACCACAGTGCTATATAAATCTACTGGTAATATCTACCACAGTGCTACATAAATCTATTAATAATATCTACCATAGTGCTATATAAATCTACTAATAATATCTACCATAGTGCTATATAAATCTACTAATAATATCTACCACAGTGCAATATAAATTTACTGATAATAACTACCACAGTGCTATATAAATCTACTGATAATATCCACCATATGCTATATAAATCTACTGATAATATCTACCACAGTGTTATATAAATCTGCTGATAATATCTACCACAGTGCTATATAAATCTACTGATAATATCTACCACAGTGCTATATAAATCTATTAATAATATCTACTATAGTGCTATATAAATCTACTAATAATATCTACCACAGTGCTATATAAATCTACTGATAATATCTACCATAGTGCTATATAAATCTACTAATAATATCTACCACAGTGTTATATAAATCTGCTGATAATATCTACCACAGTGCTATATAAATCTACTAATAATATTTACCATAGTGCTATATAAATCTACTAATAATATCTACCACAGTGCTATATGAATCTACTGATAATATCTACCATCTGCTATATAAATCTACTAATAATATCTACCATCTGCTATATAAATCTACTGATAATATCTACCACAGTGCTATATAAATCTACTGATAATATCTACCACAGTGCTATATAAATCTACTAATAATATCTACCACAGTGCTATATAAATCTACTAATAATATCTACCACAGTGCTATATAAATCTACTAATAATATCTACCATCTGCTATATAAATCTACTGATAATATCTACCACAGTACTATATAAATCTACTGATAATATCTACCATAGTGCTATATAAATCTACTGATAATATCTACCACAGTGCTATATAAATCTACTGATAATATCTACCATAGTACTATATAAATCTACTGATAATATCTACCACAGTGCTATATAAATCTACTGATAATTTCTGCTACGGTGCTATATAAATCTACTGATAATATCTATCATACGCTTTATAAATTACTTACAGCTCGAGTGATTTTTTTTTTCATGGATAAAACTTTTCATATTTTTAATTCCTGAAAAACAGTGGGGCTAATTTCAACCAAACGTACGTCGAATCAGTTTTTGGTAATTTTGGGCTTACCAGTGTATTCAAATGATGGACCACGCCCCGTTACAAGGGGTAAAACGACGAATCTCTTAGAGGAACCACAACATAATGTATCAATCTTATTAAAATCAGACTTCTTAGATCCGCGCCTATAGTAGCGATTGTGAGCGTATCTTAGGATCTGATTTTTATTAGATTGGATAATGAAAATACATGTATACTTTTCTTTAAAAAAAATTCTCTCTGGATTCTTCTAGCCCTGTGTGCTTCGTGGAATTCAAGGGACCCAATGTCAACCTCGATATCGTCATTCAGATTTAATGTTCTATCGATTTTTCAATTCTGTCATAATTTGTCTTTCGGAATCTGTTTCGCGGATTGATAAATGACAAATAATTGAAAATTCGTTGGTATTGAATTTGGGTTTATTTTTCAGCTTAATTGACCTTTTTGGTTGATCTATTTTTGAATAAATAACATCATCAAAGGAAATGTGGAAGAACGAAATAAGATATGGAGCTTTCTCGACGCGTGCCCCTGTAATGTTTGATTTTAACACTCATGTTAATTCATTAATTAAAATCAATAGTATTATCTGATGATCATGATGTATTAGGAGAGGACAATCAGGACCACGTGACTAAGGAAGATGAAATTGACGTGAACACCAGCAACATTCAGAGGGCTTGTGGTAAAAAGTTTGTACAAATGAGGGACACTGTCCTTTTCCCAGGGGAGATAATAGCGCAATAGCGAAAATACACTGAGAAATTTAAACAAGAGGCCCATATGAAATCCAGAAAAAACTTTCCTGTTCTGAATATCTAAGCTAAATTCTAATCTTCAGCAACAGTATAAAACAAGATGTGTTTTAAAACCTTAATGCTCTCAAAAGTGTATATATACTGATTATTATTATTAAACGATATGGCTAATTTGGAAAATGCGAAACGAAATCGAAACGAAACGAATTGTGCAGAAACGAAAGGAAACCTACCGAAACGAAACAGATTGTAGAACCAAACTGTGTAACCATGATAATAAAAAATGGTATCTCAGGTCCCTGTGAAAGTTACCACATACCCTTCCCTGTTGATGTGGGTTTTCGGGTTGACTGATACATTTTAAGCGTTCCATCGCTTAGCATCAAACATTATTTGAAGAAGCTGGTGTCTGAGAAAGTTGAAAGCAGGGAGGCGTTCAACCTCTTATTTTTATCTCTAACTGCTGAGGTGCGAGTACTTTCAATAATGGAAAAAATTAAATAGTATACCATATTATATGAATGTAATTCGGTAAGATATAGGGCCCCCTATATACATGTATTATTGATATGTAGTGAGTCTAAAGATAACTCTATATATTGGGGATGTTGCTAAAACGGGGAGTTGAAAACGGAACGGAAAAACATTTTATGTAATAATATCAGGAGGGGGTCAGCATTTTGTAAAATCAAAAGGCTTATGAACAAGGGAAGTAGAAATCAATAAGAGAACGGGAAGACATACTCAGAATCCACCGTTTGATATACTACATACAAATACACAATATCCACATGTATACATAGATTTGTCTTTAGAGTAAATAAAACAAAAAACAAAAAAACTTGCATTTATTCCCAAAGGCGGATCCAACGCCGGCGACCCCACCCCTCGTTTAGTGTGCTTACCCAGACCTCCGACTTGTGAGACTGTAACCCTCCTTTCTGAAATTTCTGGTTCCGAAACTAATTGAACATGCTATTTATAATTTAATCAGCTTCGGATATGTACTTTGTGCTTACTCACCCACCCATCCACCCACCCCTCTTCCAACTTTTAAAACTTTGAATTAGTCAACTAGCTATAGTCAACCCGAAAGCCTACATCAAAGGGGAGGCGAATTTTATTTATACGTGGTATTAACTTTCACAGGGGCCTGAGATACCATTTTTAATTATCATAATTAAAAGAGTTGGGTTATACAGTCTGTTTCGTTTCAGTAGATTTCGTTTCGTTTCAATTTCTTTTCACACTTTAGAGGTACCCCTAATCTAGACTCATCATATAGTAAAAACTCTGTAGAACAAATAAAAATCTACTTTGTGAAATTCACCAGTTTCCTCAGGTGACCTAAAATCTTCTTTTCCAGAACCAGCAGGCTAGTTTCAGTCAATTTGGTACAAAACACCATTGGGTAAAGGGAATTCAAGTTTGTTCAAACGAAGGGTCATGTCCCTTTCAAAGGGGAGATAATCACAAAAATGCAAAAATAGGACGGGGTTATTTAAAAATCTTCTCAAGAATCACTCAAATTTACATGAAAGCTTTCTAACAAAGTACAGATTCAAGTGTCGTAAAATCGTGGCCCAGGACAGTAGAGTGGGGCCACAATAGGGAATCAAGGTTTTACATACGAATACATGTGTATATAGGAGAGAAAAATCTTCTCAAAAACCACTGGGCCAGAGAAGTTCAAATTTATATGGCAGCTATCTGACATAGTGCAGATTCAAGTTTATCAAATCATGGCCCCGGAAGGTTGGGTGGGGCCACAATAGGTGATCAAAGTTTTACATGCGAATATATAAGGAACATCTTTTAAAATCTTTTTCTTAAAGGACACATCGCATGTTTTTAAACTTTTTAATTTTTTCAGCAAAATTAATTCATTTCATGCCTAAAACTACTTTACATGTGTTTTAAAAGAAACAGTTTGCGTAGTTTTCGAGTTTGATAGCGATGAAATTCAAATCTTGCGATATGCATATTTTCTTCGATATTTTACGCGCCATTATCTGTGACGTCATATGCGACCTCGAGCGAGAAGATTTGAAAACAGTTGTTAGCCATTTCATAAACAGATTAGATTTAATTGACAAACAAACAATTATCACATTAACGGCTTGTAAATAACACTGCATTGGGTTGTTTTGTGCCGTTTAAGGGTGTACTTGCTGTCAGTAGAGATGATTTGGACTGTGTTTTTTTCAATTTTCGAAGGAAGGTATGAGGGACAAGACGTGAATATTTTTTGTCGGCACAACGACTTTGCCATAAAAAAAACCCAGTAGAATTTGTCCCTGTACTTTTTCAAACAAGCTCTTGGACAAAGACGTATATAAACTGCGAGAAAATGGTTCTATCGAAGCTTCGCACTGCTACATATAGGCCTACCGCATATGCATTCCGTTCTGCTCTCAAATTCAATACACAATCGCACCAACTGACCTTCACCTTGTAACAACATATAGACAGAACTTTGCTAGCAGTGTCTACCAACTGGTAGTTTTAAAAACGAAATTTAAAGATAAAAGATAATAGAACTTTCAATTATAAATAATAAAATATGATATTTCCCAACTTTGAATTGAATTATAATGCTTTCATTTTTTTTTTTAAGGAACGTGTACGTGTTTACAACAACAACACGCCGCGCTCCCACTTCCTAAGTAACAACGTGTAGATAACAAAATATAATGATTAATAAAATTGCTTGAATAAAATAATTTAAAAGTATTGTAATTTTCACAATAAGTTTGATCATTTTTATTATATTTTTCCCCCGAAATGCACCCGTGACAGTAGGCCTAGTTGTCAATGCTGTATAATCGTATTATAATTTAGGCCTATCTAACTTCTCCAAAAATAAATTTTATAATAATTGCACTGTTTGTTTTAGAAAAGCAACAACGCTAATTACAGTTGTTTACAGAAATGGCATTACCAAATAGTGTTTAGACAGTGATCCCATGTAAACATTATTTACTCGCAAATTTAGGCAGATTTCATATTCGCTTTCCTCGCTACATTTGGGTCGCTATTTGTATGCACTGGTGGCTAAAAGATATAAGACTCGGGAAATTTGTCAACATCGAAATAAATGTTATCCATGGTAAATAAATTAGGCCCCTAAAACCCGAGTTTTTAAAAAATATCTAACACTACTATTACAACAAGTTGATCGACGAAGGTCGCATATGACGTCACTGTACCACGTGACTACCTATCTAATTAACTAGGCTTTTTGAAATCGGGGCTTAGATTTAAGTCCGTATTGTGGCAAATTATCGCAATACTTCAGTGAACGAACTATTACAATTAATTTCTATAAGCATAAGGAAGACAAAATGCATATAATTCTGTATACTTTGAAAACACGAGATGTGTCCTTTAAGACCCGCTGGTCCAGACAAGTTCAAATTTAAATAGCAGCTTCCTGACAATATGCAGATTAAAATTTGTTAAGTTCATGCCCCTCCCCCTTTTGGGGTAATTTGGGGCCACAAAAGGGATCAAAGTTTTACATGCGGATATACTGGGAAAATCTTCAAATATGGGTCAAGGTGACTCAGGTGAGCGATGTGGCCCATATGCCTCTTGTCTAAAGATTTTATTTTTGTGTTCATTACAACCAAACTAAGCCAAAACATATCAACCCATGTATCTAATTTTTCTATCAAATATCCTTAATACGGTTTAGATTTAGATACGATCGACAGTATATTACAATTATAACATTTATTTATGCTAAAAAAAATATGAGGTTTCAAGAAATCCTTCAAAATTGCAGTGTTCATTATATAATGGTCACAATAAATGAGGGTAAAACTACTCTGATCCCCCCCCAGCTCCCCCCCCCCCCCACCCCCCAAGAGGCTGGCCTCGTCTGACCCAGTTCTTGAACTGTCTGAAGGCCATAAATCTTGATAGCATATCTGCAACAGAATTGTTACTGTATTCTATCACGTGTGTCTGTGATTGGAAATGTTTACACATAAATGCCATGTTGAATACATGTGAATATAGAATGCATTTTTCATTTTTGGTTTGTTTGGGGTTTTTTTTTGTTTGTTTGTTTTTTACTTGTTATTCATGTCCTCAGGGGCTCTTCTATGGTACACCGATTTTACATGTATCCCTCTTTAAAGATATCTCATAAATCTTATAAATACGATATCTTATAAACGTTATAAGATATCTTTCAAAGTTTATGAGATATCATATCTTTTATAAGATATCTTATGAAAGATATGAGATTTCCTATATTTTTTCTTTGTAAGAAATCTTATAAAACATATAAGATATCTTATATGTTTCACAAGATATCTCAAACTTTATAATATATCATATATCTTATAAGTTATCTCATAAATGATTTTTTCTCCTCATAAACTTCATAAGATATCTTATAACTCTTATAAGATTATAAAAGAAAGTTTATAAGATATCTCATATATTTTATAAGATATCTCATAAACTTTATGAGATATCTTCTTTAATATACAAGCTATGTTATAAAGTTTATGAGATATCTTATTTACTTTATAAGATATCTTATATATTTTACTAGATATCTCATAAACTGTAAATTATAAGATACCTTATAAAATATATGAGATATCTTATAAACTTTCTTTTATAAAATAATATTGTAAGTTTTATAAGATATCTTATAAATTTTATGAAGATATCTTATAAAAAAATTATTCATGAGATATCTTGTAAACTATATAAGATATCTTCTAAAATTTACGAGATATCTTATAAAGCATATAGAATATCTTGTATGCTTTATAAAATATCTTATGTAAATAAATTTATAAGATATCTTCTATTCTTAAAGATATCTCATACACATATTAAGACATCTTGTATAATACATCCTATAAGATATCTAATTCTTATATATTTTATGACATATCTTATAAACTGTAAATTATATCTGACATCTTATAAAATTTATTAGATATCTTATTAAAACTGGAAGATATCTTATAAATTATATAAGATATCTTTATAGAGGAACATCAATATGGCCTGTCATAGCCTTCCTCTTTGGATACATAAATGTACGCTGTATCAATCAATCAGAACTTAGTCAAAATATGGGTGTAGAGAACTGCACTGTTTGTGTATATCTACAGGTATGTAATCTGACAAAATGTTCAAACTCATGACAAGACACCCCTTCAATGTACATAGCTACACTTTCCACAAGCACACCAATCACGGAAAATCCCCTCTCACAAAAATCAATCGCTGGTGATGAAGCAATTTCCTCCTCTGTAAAACTCAGGTTTAAACTGATATCCCGCATTTAAACTGATATCCCACATTTAATTTACTGTCTGCTGATGGCATTTTAACGTGTATGTTACAATGTGGCAAAAATACAAGGTGTCCTACTGACGTCAGCATCAGTGATGCCCTCTAGTGGATGCTCAGAGATAACCCAGCAGGGAGGAAATGATTTTTTTTTTTCAATATGGCAGCTCCCATGAATTGCAAAGATTCATTGATTTGTATGAACTATCTCTATAATGAAGAAAGCTACACGTCGTTTGATTGATTTTCAGAATTCATTACATACATCAAAATGACAAATTTAAACCCTTTGTCACATTTTCATATTCACTTCCTTTACTTCACAGCTGGCGGTGCATGGATCGGCGCCGTGAGTATCATAGTGGATCTTAAACCATTCACAGATTGACACTGCTTTCTTCATACATTAAATACATGTTTGTTGCAAACTAGTTCAATCCGGTTTTTTAGTACCACCTGTCTGCATAATCTAGACCGAGTGCCATCAAGGTCAACGGGTGCATTGGCTGTTCTGTTCAGCCCCAATGGGTCAACCACATGATATTTTAGAACTTAATTCTAGTTTATATGTATATTTAAATGCATAAAAATATAGATATAAACAATAAAATATCTTCCTTTATTGTTTCATCGGGTGATGAAGGTAGCAATCATTGCATGAAAATTTGCATAACCCACTTCCGCGGGTTATGCATTTTTTCTGCAATGCTAGCTACCTTCATCACCCGATGAAATAACAAGCATTTTATTGTTGAACGACTATGTCAATAAGAAATTCCCTATTAAACATGCAAATATATTCTTTGTCTCTATGGGTAAGAAAAAGTCTGTAATCGATAAATGCTGAATTACTCCTCAAAACCATGCAGAAAATAGACGGAATCGCTCTAAACAAACGTTCTCTCCAGTTTCGGGCTAAATGAAAATGTATAAAACATGCTGGATAACTGTGCTATAGGTTATTACGCATACAGAAACAAAATTGTCGAGAGCATGTGCTCGTGTCTTCGCTAACAAATAATCATAATGGTGGAAGTACAATTGGCTAAGCAGCATCCTGCTCGAGAATTTTTCACCCATATAGGGGCGTCACCATTGCCGGTGAAGGGCTGTAAAATTTACACCTATGGTCAACGCTTACGGCCTTTGAGCAGGGAGAGATCCTTTACGTGGTACACCTGCTGTGACACGAAGCCTCGGTATCTTCTGTTTCACCCGTAGTCCTGACCGCCCCATTTACTCGCCTCTTACGGCAAGTAAGGGGTACTGAGGACATATTCCAACCCGGATCCCCATTCCCCATGGGAGTTGTTGCAGTCGTAAACAATGCGCGTATGGATACAGATAAAAATAGTACGTCTATCTTAACGACTGGGAATTTTCCGACAGAAATGAAAGTAGGGTGTAAATATAAAGAATAATCTTCATTGTTTTCAAAACACATGAAGGTAAGAACGGCAACTCTTCATGACGGCTTGTTCTCTTCATGAAGTGCTAACGTTATGTATACGCAGTT
This sequence comes from Ostrea edulis, assembly GCF_947568905.1. Taxonomy (NCBI): domain Eukaryota; kingdom Metazoa; phylum Mollusca; class Bivalvia; order Ostreida; family Ostreidae; genus Ostrea; species Ostrea edulis. The sequence goes on along the minus strand of NC_079173.1, from coordinate 6,976,255 downwards.
TGGTCCCCTTCTCGCGCCGGTAAGTGAGAGTTTACTTTCGGAAGGTCGGTGGTCTCTTCCCAGGTACATTGTATCTGGGTTCTCGCTTCTACCAATAAAAACTGGGCTCCACCATATAACTGAAAAATTGTTGAGTGTGGCGGAAAACAGCATTCAGTCAATCAATCAATCCCACAATTTGGTTCTATTTTTGCCTTACAGTCGCTTGTCAATCGTATTGCAAGGCTTGCAAGGCCAAATATTTTGTATTATAAAATCTATGTACGATAATGTCAAATCATGTGTCAAATTTAATGGACATTTAACAGACTTTTTTGATAATAAATGTGGAGTTAGGCAGGGGGAAGTTTTATCACCCCTACTTTTCTCACTCGATGTCAATGATTGTGAAATGAATTTTTTAAAGACAAACTGTCCTATTATCGAAATTCAACTTATTAATATTTTTCTTTTAATGTATGCTGATGATATGGTTATCATCCCAGAAACTGCTGAAGGTCTTCAGAAAATGTTAAATTCTTTGTATTTTTACTCTATATGAATGGAATTTGAAAGTAAGTGACGAATTCCATTTCATTCTTCAATGTCCATTCTATAATAAACTGAGATTAAAATATATAAAAAGATATTATTATAAAAGGCCAAGTACTTTCAAAATGGTTCAATTACTAAGTGTTCAAAATGTCAAAGAATTGATTAATTTAGGTAAATACTTGTATTTAGCATGTTTAAAAAGAGATGCTTAATTTAGCTTTTGTTCTATTTATGTATACTCTCCTGTGTGATGTCTGTATATACCATATTTATATTATTCTGTTTCTGATGAGCCGTTTGGCTCAAGGATAATAAAGAACCTGAGAGAACTTGCTCTGCACGGTGATGTATGGGACCAGACCATTCCAGTGAGGGTTTATCCTCGTGTCATTGCCCACCATGACACGAGGATCATTCGTTTTAATCCATGGTTTCACTTTCTAACACCGGAGAGACAAAGATCGTCACCTATTTACACGCATTAGCTATCACTCTCTCCGATGCAACCTCTCGTTCTCGGTGTATACGAGCGGGTTCTTTGTGATGATATCGTTTCACATTAACAAAACACCAATGACCACGTGGTACTTCACCCCAAACCTGGTTACGCCCCTTTCTATTAAACATGGGACTGAAATCACGCCGTTATAATTCTTCGATGTTTATTGGTGTGTTTTGTACGTTTCGTCGAGAATTTTTCACTCATATTGAGACGTCACCAACCGTAAGTGAATATGCTACAAATTTAGACCTATGCTTAGCGCTTAGGGCCGTAACTGTGAGGGTTCTTTAGCTTACTGGTCAATGCCTGCCGTGACACGGGATCTCTATTGTTAAGGTCATATCAGAAAGACCCTGGAATCTTACTTCTAGATGCGAGCGTTTAGTGAAGCAGCAATCACTGCCTAATTTAACGTCTTACAATATAGGTAATGACCGCCATTACGCGAGCAAGGCTCGAACTCACGACTTCCGGCCGGTTACGAAACTGAGCTATAGCGATCGGTACGACGCTATATAATTTTCCTAACTAAAGGTGTGATTTTAATATACCGGGTATTTACAAAAAAGTAATGAAAATATTGTTTTAAGAATTGATGGACAGGTTCAACATGTAGGTAAACTGTTGCAGATTTTTTAACAGCCTTTTTTCTACAATTGCATCCAATCTCGTGAGCAAGTTACCTAGTCCTACAAATATGTATAATGCTGCTTCCACTGTATTTAAACAGTTCTATTTTGATAAGCATTCAGAAAACAAAACTTTTGTACTTCAACCTGTGACCGAAGAGTTTATTTACAAGGAACTAGGACATTTAAATGTAAACAAAAGTACTGGACTGGATAATATTCCAGCAAGATTTTTAAAAGATGGTGCTTTTTTCATTAAAGAACCTAGCATGTATATTGTAAATAAACCCATCTTAAGTGGTGTTGTACCAAATGAATTTAAAATTGTAAGGGTCAAGCCCCTTTTCAAAAGCGAAGTTCACTGGAAGTTGGCAATTATAGGCCAGTTAGCATACTTTGTATAGTATCAAAGATACTGGGGAAAATGTCTCCATGTACAACTTTTACATTTTGTGAACAGTAACAACTTGTTTTATTTCTATCAATCAGGTTTTAGAAGCCATTTTTCTACGGATACCTGTTTAACACATATGTTAGATTTTATGAGAATCAATACCTCCAAAGGGCTTTTTACTGGTATGGTAATGTTGGACTTAAAAATGCATTTGACACTGTTGATCATAAAATCTTATGTGACAAATTAGAGGTTTTAGAAGTTTTATCAACAGAATGGTTTATGTCTTATCTATCTGGTAGACAGCAGCAAGTTCATGTCAATAATGTAGCATCCAATTTTAACCCAACAGATTGTGGAGTACCTCAGGGGAGCATTTTAGGCCCTCTTCTATTCTTAATTTATGTCAATGATATGTCTATAAGTATTGACAAAGACTGCAAGTTGATTTTATATGCTGACGATAGTGCTCTATTTTATGTTCATAGAGATCCTGGTGCCATTGCACAAAAACTAGGAAATGTTATGGAGAATTGCTCTTCATGGTTTGTAGATAACAAACTGTCTCTTCACCTTGGAAAAACCGAAACCATTTTATTTGGACCATCACAAAAATTGAAAAATGTTACAAGTTTTAAAATTCTATGTAATGGTCATGAAATCAAAGCATCTGATAGTGTTAAATATTTAGGTGTATTTATAGATAAATTTCTATCACGTGAAAATATTCTTTCAAGCATCATTCAAAAGGTAAATGCTAGACTTCATTATTTTTTTTGTACAGAAATGCATCTTGCCTAAATTTACAGTAAAGAAAGACTTTATGTTCTGCTTTAACAATGCTATTTTGATTATGCATGTTCTCCTTGGTATTGTAGTATTGGCAAACAACTTAAACAAAAATTGCAAGTAACCCAAAACAAAGTTGTCAGATTTATTTTAAATCTAGGTCCTAGAGCTAGCATTTCTAGTGACATTCTAGATTCTTTGGGCATGTTAAAAGTGGATGACAGAGCTACTCAATTAAGACTGAACCAGGTATTTGATATATTTCATGGTAAAGTCGCACATTATCTCTATGATCAATTTGTTCTAAACAATAATAATACTAGAAGTGCTACAAACAAAAATTTTATCATACCTAAGATAAAAGGCAAATAATCTTCTTGTTTTTTTTTTACAATGCTATCAAGGATTGGAATAATTTACCTTTAGATACAAAAGAATAGGCAACTAAGCAAAGTTTTAACAAAGCTGTAAAGTCCTTATTAGCCAGCAAGGCAAGGGGCATAACCAGATAACATTATGCAACTATTAAGCAAAACCTGCAAAAATTCCAATTGTTAGTCATGTAATTTTTATTCTTTTTGTCTGTTGATCATATATATTATATAAATATAAGGACCCCATTGGAAATAAGCTACTTTACGCTTTTATGGGTTATCCTTAGGTTAAGATAACATCATTTGTCATGTTGTTCATACAGTCACTTATTATTTAATTGTTATAACTGCATAGTGCTATAGATTATGTCAGGTTTCAATTTGTTATTTTAAATTTACAATCATGACATTTTGTGATGTTTTATGCCTGAATAAAATGAAATACATTCCAATGTTTTTGATTTTGATATCTTTTCAGGCTTTAAAGTGGGTCCTTATTTTCGTTATATTTTGTCAGAGACCCTTATTTACCTTACCTAAGCTCCAAAATCCTAATAAAATCCTTATATTTTCATTAAAATCCTAATTTTGCAATTTTTTCGAAAAGCAAAACTTGCTGAAAAGTTGAAAAGTAATCAAATCAAACCTTACTATACTTTCTGATAGTGATTGTATTGAATCAGAAAATCATTTATGAAATTAAACTGTTATCATTTAATCAACAATCAATTTTCAAATACAATTTGGAGGTGATTTTGGTTGCCATGACAACCAAATGTCAAGTATAAATTCTAACTTCAAATATTTAAATGATATGATGTATGTACCCACTATACAGAATAACATCCAAATCTATGTTATGTCATAACCCAGTTCTTCCCATCAGAGCATCATTCACCAAAATCTTTGACGTGGCATTTCCAAATTCTTCCCATCCGAGCATCATCAAAATCGTTGACGTGGAATTTCCTAATTCTTCCCATCCGAGTATCATCCATATATATGACGTAGCAGTTCTTCCCGTCAGGAGAGAGAGAAAGAAAGAGAGAGAGAGAGAGAGAGAGAGAGAGAGAGAGAGAGAGAGATTCGGTGAAGGCGTCAGTCCAAATATTCAGCCAAGCCGAATCTCAGCCGAGATTACTGTGTACGTAGCGTAACTGCATTAAATGTCGAGAAGTATATTGTAGTACACGGAAATATACGGGTTTGCTGCAGTGACAATAAAAGTTACATTGCGTCAGCGGATTTTTATACCTCTTCACCCGTGAGGATACCGTTATAGCAGTAAATTTTATGTAAGCTTTTGAGAGTGTAAAACCTTCACGACCTGTAGCATTGATTGATTATGTGTTTTTTAAAGAGTCTCCCCAGGATAATTAAAAGTCGGCGGACCAGCACATGTTGCAATATTTTGATTTCGTTTGGCAACACGGTTAATCTTGCAGACTAAACCCAGCATTTTATTAATTCACCCCTTCCTAAACAGCCCTTCCTTTCGCAGGTACGGCGGTATCTATACTTAACTAGAATAATTAGAATTCCCACCGCTACACGATTTATTATATTATTGGGATATTTCATATTATAATGTTTGTTCGTGGCATCAGGTCTGTGGGCTTGTTTGTAGGATCAAGAGTTGTATGTTTGTGAGATGAGATATGTATGTTTGTGAGATGAGATATGTATGTTTGTGAGATGAGATATGTATGTTTATGAGATATGTATGTTTGTGAGATCAGATATGTATGTTTGTAAGATGAGATATGTATGTTTATGAGATATGTATGTTTGTGAGATGAGATATGTATGTTTGTGAGATGAGATATGTATGTTTGTGAGATAAGATATGTATGTTTATGAGATATGTATGTTTGTGAGATGAGATATGTATGTTTATGAGATATGTATGTTTGTGAGATCAGATATATATGTTTGTGAGATCAGATATGTATGTTTGATCGTGGGATCGGATACTTATATTTGTTCATGAGATCTGTTTTTATATTCTTACTACGCAGAATTTATTCAAAAGCTTTTACATGAAAAATATATATACACAGATGTCAATGGTACACTATGAACTCAACTTTATGACAAACGGGATGATTTCAGCTTCTCCATCAACTTCCCATGTTTTATAGCTAGATTCCATTATCACCTGCATATGGTGTTTATATATCTCAACTGATTCGATATGCAAGAGCTTGTTCTACGTATGATCAGTTTTTAAATCGAGACAGGCTACTGACAAACAAATTGACGTTATATGCAGGGGTTTAAATAATCCTGTATAAAGTCAGCATTTCGCAAATGTTATGGTCGTTATAACGATCTATCTAATTAATACCACCTTCACACTCACGGATTTTTCTTACGAGTCCTTATGGATCTCCGACTCGTAGTCAATCGCAAGCATTCGTAAATCACTCGTCGGTATCCGTTAATAACTCGTCACAACTCGCGCACACTCGTAAGGATCCGTGAAAGTAGGGGCAAATTTTTTGACATGTCAAAAAAAAAATTCACGATTGTCCACGGATTTCATTTTCTGTAAATAACCTGTAAATAACTTGTAACAATACGTAAATATCGTAAACTGGTCGCAAGAACACGTAAACTGCTCATAAGAATCCGTAAAACACTCGTAAAAACTTCTTTTTTACGAATCTTTGCGGTTAGTTTACGATATGTTACGGATAGTTTACGAGTTGTTTACGGATTATTACGAATGCCTAAGTGATATTTACGATTTCATTCACGTCGGGTTACAATCACTTTACGGATTGTTCAGAGTCATTACGAGCACTTTACGTATAGACACGATTACTTTACGAGTACTACTTAAACTTTACGATTAAGGAAAGGTATAAAAGACGCAAAATCTGACACTTTCTTTCAGTTGTTATCAAGACATCAAAGAAGTTACACATCTTGCATACATTATACATACATGCTGTTACAAGTAATGTCAGTTGTCGAATGGTGATACAAAGCCAATTGCGAACACTTTTGAGTCAAAAACGTAAACAATCGTAACTAACTCCTAACTATTCGTAACAGCACGTTATCAACACGTTAACAGGTCGTGATTTACACGTAAAAGCTAAGCTAAATCGTAAATTTCCGTATTATACTTGTAACAATCCCTAAAAAGCTCGTAAAATGTCGTAAATTGCTCGTATTTATCCGTGTTCACTCGGAACAAATTGTAAATGTGTGCCGTAAATGCTTCGCAAGAACTTGTAATAAACCGTAAATGACCCGTAAATACTCATAAATACTCTTAAAACGTTCTTAAATAACTCTTCAATCTGTGTAAATCGTAACTATCCGTGTACTTTTACGGATTTGTGGAATACGTAAGGATCCGTAAGAAAAATCCGTGAGTGTGAAGGTACCATTTCCAGTGCAACCTGTCATTGGGTGAAATGCTATCTGACATGTTTCGTACCAATTGAGGTCGTTCTTTACACACTGACTTTAACTGCGGATTACTCCGTTTATCCGATCGAGATATGGGCTCATGGCGGGAGTGACCAATGATTAGGGGATGATTACTCCTTCTAGGCACTTGATCCCACATCTGGTATGCCCAGGGTTCTGTGTTTGCCCTACTCCTATTCTTTTTTAAAACTCTATATAGGAGGGGTCTCCGTGGCTGAGTGGTTAAAGCATCGCGCTCAAAATCACACGGCCTCTCACCTCTGGTTGGCGCGGGTTAATTGAATCCCGCTCGCGCCGGTAAGTGAGAAAGTTTCCCAGTTTACTTTCGGAACGTCGGTGGTCTCTCCCCAGGTACATGTACATTGTATCTTGGTTCTCTCTTCCACGAATATAAAACTCGGCGCCACCATATAATTGAAAAATTGTTGAGTGTGGCGGAAAACATCAATCAATCAATCAATCAATCAATCTTTACATAAGTTCTGAGATTGATCAATGTTCGTTATCTTCACCTTTTCATTCGTATATTGTTCGTAGATTATATTAGTATGTTTGTTTGTGAAATCAGATGTGTATGTTTGTTAGCGAGATCAGATGAGTATGTTTGTTAGCGAGATCAGATGTGTATGTTTGTTTGCGAGATCAGATGTGTATGTTTGTTTGTGAGATCAGAAGTGGATGTTTGTTTGTGAGATCAAGCCTGAATTTATCGAAAGCACTTGGACTTAAATCTGAGATTTTATTCAAATTTTGACTGCTCAAACGAAAGAAAACTCAAACTTAACAGATTCGTGTATTTGTTTGTGGGATCAGGTTGTAAATCTTAAAACATAACAACTACCACACAGTATACCACATGCATGGATATCTCAAGGACCTCAGCAATCAACTCATTCTATGATGAACTCATTCTATGATGAACTCGTTCTATGATAAGCTCATTCTATGATGAACTCGTACTATGATTAGCTCATTCTATGATGAACTCGTTCTATGATAAGCTCATTCTATGATGAACTCGTTCTATGATTAGCTCATTCTATGATGAACTCATTCTATGATAAGCTGATTCTATGATGAACTCGTTCTATGATTAGCTCATTCTATGATGAACTCGTTCTATGATAAGCTCATTCTATGATGAACTCGTTCTATGATTAGCTCATTCTATGATGAACTCATTCAATGATAAGCTGATTCTATGATGAACTCGTTCTATGATTAGCTCATTCTATGATGAACTCGTTCTATGATTAGCTCATTCTATGATGAACTCGTTCTATGATTAACTCATTCTATGATGAACTCGTTCTATGATAAGCTCGTTCTATTAAAGTTCACTCTATAAGATCATTCTATGATAAGCTCATTCTATGATAAACTCGTTCTATGATGAACTCGTTCTATGATAAGCTCATTCTATGATGAACTCGTTCTATGATAAGCTCATTCTATGATAAACTCGTTCTATGATGAACTCGTTCTATGATAAGCTCATTCTATTATAAACTCGTTCTATGATGAACTCGTTCTATGATAAGCTCGTTCTATTAAAGTTCACTCTATAAAAAGCTCATTCTATGATAACCTCAGTCTATGATGAACCCTTTCTATGACCAACGCGTTCTATGATAAACATAATGAACTCATTCTATGATCAACCCGTTCTATGATAAGATCATTCTATGAACTTATTCTACGATCAACTCGTTCTATGATAAACTCATTCTATGATAAGTTCATTCTATGATAAACTCGTTCTATGATAAAAATTATAAGCTCGTTCTGTGATTAACTCGTACTATGATAAGTTCGTGTTGTGATCAATTCCTTTCTGACATGATAAACACGAGCTATGATAAGACCGTTCTATGATAAACTCGTTCTATGATTAACACGTTCTATGATAGATTCGTTTTATGATAAACTCGTTTTATATTTGTTCTATGCTAAGCTCGTTCTATGATAAACTTGTTCTATGATAAGTTCGCTTTATGATAGACTCGTTTTTCCTTAGCAATAAATGGTCGTTCTACAATCATCTCGTTCTATGTAAAAGTTCATTTTAAGATAAAGCCCTTCTATGATAAGCTCACTCTATGATGAACTCGTTATAAGATAACCTCGTTCTATGTTAAAACTCATTCTATGATGAACTCGTTCTCCAATCAACTCATTCTATGATGGACTCGTTATAACAGTTATATGTCTATGGATAAAATCGTTCTATGGTACCAGGGGACAGTTTCGCACTATATAGGCCCGGTCAACTTTTTCAAAAAATGGAATTACCCCGTATTTGAAGTGATATTACATGTGTAAAAATGTAAATAATGATTTTAGGATGCATGTCAAATGTAGCTGAGTGCTTAGTAAAAATGTTGATATACAACATGTAGGTGTCACCATGATTCCTAGCATATAGATGGGTGCAAATACGAAACTAAGACACGTGGTCAGTTTCTGAAGAAATTCCGGTGAAAACATGCAGGGTCTAGCAAAAGGTCTGTAGCTGTGAGGGAAGGTGGATGGCCCCATATGAGAGGTAGATTTTTGAGAAGGGCAGATAGGGTTCTTGATTATGCACAGTGTCTAAATCCCCATTTTTGGTACTGTGATGGTGTGGGGGTGGTGCGGATTAGCCCAAATGAGGGAAAATCAAAGCAAAAAAGGGGAACCTGCTCAGAGCATGTTTTGTGCACCAGCACCAGTATTTATAGATTACATGTAATTTAGGGTCATAATTTATTAACTACACTAATATGAAATACAAGTATTGACATAAAAGGGAAATATGATTTTTCATGAGTCTGTCATAATCTGACTTTGGTGTATACCCCCTATCCACATGTTTCAAAACCAAAGAAACTGTCCCCTCCACCTATGATAAACTCGTTCTATGGCGAACTCGTTCTATGATAAATTCGTTCTATGATAAATTTGTTCTATGATTAACTTGTTCTATGATAAACTCGTTCTAGGATGACATCGTTCTAGGATGAACTCGTTCTGAGAAGCTTGATTAGAAGACTGTAAGTGCACATCGTTCTCGGGCCATTAACCTCTGCAATTAATGATCTAAAAAAAAAGCCGCCTCGTGTGATTCCCGTGTCGGACATCCAACAGCTGGGGGTATACGACTTAGTAGAAATCAGTGCGTATCCAGAATTAAAGTTCCTATAAGAAGAAACGTGCTGGCGGCCTATCCATAGTTCATTGATTGCTCGTACATGTCGCTGAGGATGACGCCACTTAGTGGTGGTTCTGCGGCAAATCTATTTAGTCTTATCCCGGAGGAGTCCTACTTGTCGGCATATTGCGAAAAAGATATTGATTCAAGTTCACAGCCGATAATGTGAGTGGAGTATTGAATTCGTTTAACAACTTCTCCAAGAAATCTATTCACAAAAAGCGCCTTTTCTGCAGTTTTCTATAAGCTGTGTAATTCAAGCTATGTTTGCTGACCAAGTTTGCAAAGACATCTAAAAACACTTATCTTGTTTGAGATCGATAATTTTTAAATCATATTCATAAACATGTACCGATGTTTTCTTGCTGTTTTGTTGTATTTTTCTCTCGATAAAAACATCAACAGGTAGTTATTTTCAACTTGACATAAAATCCTAGACCTATAAATATCTACAAAACAATGTTTTTGACTGTGCCGTGGGTATTCGGATTAGAATAGTACCCCTTGCTTGTCGTAAGAGGCGACTAATTGGGGCTGTCCTTCGGATGAGTTCGCAAAAACTCAGGCCCCGTGTCACAGCAGGTGTGGCACGATAAAGATTCCTCCTTGCTCAAAGACCGTAAACCTTGAGCAATTGGGCCTAAATTTTGCAGCCCTTCACCGGCAAACGTTTCAATACAAGTGAAAAATGCTCGGGAGGGAGGTTAAACAATATATTGTACAATCAATAAATCATTGTGACATCATTTTTCGAGGAAGAAACTTACAAGTGGGTAACGAGTAGCAAGTGACAACTGAAAAGTAACGAAAGAATGTCTAAAAATTCTTTTCATTCTATTTTGATTTTGTGATTGTATCATTGATGATATAAATAAATTAGTCCATGCTTTATTTACTGGAATCTTGTACATGTATACATGTATACGGCTTTACACAGTTTCTATTGGCTGGAAACGGCCGGTCAATCCGTTGAATTGGAAATCAGTACCCCTTACTTGTAGGAGGCGACAAAATGGAGCGTATTCGGATGAGACCACAAAAAATTAAAACCGAGGTCCCGTGTCACAGCAGATGTGGCACGATAAAGATCCTTCCCTGCTCAACAGCCGTACGAGGCGGAATACATGTAATCTCAGCTGAGATTGGGCTTGGCTGAATATTTGGACTGCCGAATCTAGGTAATTCCTGTCTAGAAATAAACTTTCAGCTTCAGCCGATTCTAAATTTAAGAGGATCATACAAAATACACATTGCATTTGAAATATTTCATTTACAGCACAAGGTTTGCAATGAACAAAAACAGTTACATAATGTGGCCAATATTAACAGAGAATAATAACAAAGCAACAAACACTACATCTACATACACCTAGCACTACAACTACACTAATCTACAAACGTATTTACCCCCACAGACTACATGTTAAAGACCCAATTTTAAGTTGACACCCCCAAATTGTAAGCTGCCCGCCAATCAAACATTTAACAATAGATCTCAGGTGGAGTGACATCTGCATGCAGACACTGTGGTCTGTGGCTACCCCAGAGAGGTGTTTACATTTTCACTGACCGTACGGTCATGAGATGGGTCTTTAAGAGCTGAGCGAGTTAAAGACCCATAGCTGAGCGAGTTAGGACATACCCCACATCCAAAGAGCTCATCCACACACACACACACACACACACACACACACACACACACACACACACACACATATATATATATATATATATATATATATATATATATATAAAGCACAGAAATAGCAATGAACTCTTAAATGAACATAACTGCCCTAAGTGAAGAAATATTTAATATAAAGCACAGAAAATTTCACTTTATTTGGGTACCCACTTCCGCCCCTACCCGGGGTTGAACTCACGACCTGCGGAACCAAATCTCTTAGTCCCTGGTAGGGGCGGAAATGGGTATCCAAAAAAAGTGAAATTTTCTGTGCTTTATATTAAATATATCTTCACTTAGGGCAGTTGTGTTCATTTAAGAGTTCATTGCTATTTCCGTGCTTTATATAAGATATTTCGAATGCAATGTGTATCATGTATGATCCTCTTAAATGTACGTTAATAACTGTATCCCATTTCCATTCTCAATGACCGTGTAGCGTGTGACAGCGTGGCGAGAATTCCATCGTCATCGAAAGCATGTTTTCTTAGACTTACCTAGATGGTCGAGCGGTCTAGTGCGCTGGTTACACGCTGCTAGGAGATTTGGTTCCGCAGGTCGTGAGTTCAACCCCGGGTAGGGGCGGAAATGGGTATCCAAATAAAGTGAAATTTTCTGTGCTTGTATATATATATGAAAATAAAGTATATGAAGAGAAATAAAAGTTTTAAAAGAAGAAAATTTCCCCTATATATTTGTATGTAAAACTTGGATTCCCTATTGTGGCCCCACCCTACCCCTGGGGGCTACGATTTTAAGAAACTTGCATGTAAATGTAAACTTTTCTGGCCCAGTGGTTCTTGAGAATATTTTTAAAGATTCTCGCTATATGTTTCTATGTAAAACTCTTATCCCCTACTGTGACCCTATCCTACCCCCGGGGGCCATAATTTTAACAAACTTGAATTTGCACCATGTCAGAAAGCTTTCATGTAAATTTGTACTTTCCTGGCCAAGTGGTTCTTGAGAAGGAGAATTTCAAAGATTTTCCTATATATTTGCATGTAAAATTTTGATCCATTATTGTGGCCCCAATCTATCCTCGGGGGTCATGATTTCAACAAACTTGAATTTGCATTATGTCAGAAAGCTTTCATGTAAATATCAGCTCTTCTGACCCAGTGGTTCTTGAGATGTTTAAATGAACCCACCCTATTTTTGCATTTTTTTTATTATCTCCCTTTTGAAGGGACATGGCCCTTCATTTGAACGAACTTGAATTCCCTTTACACAATGATGCTTTGTGCCAAGTTTGGTTGAAATTGGACCGGTGGTTCTGAAGAAAGGGTTTTCAAACGTTACTAATGTATTTTTGCTATTATCTCCCCTTGAAGAAGGGCGTGACCCTTCCTTTGAACAAACCCGGATCTCCTTCACCCAAGAATGCTTTGTGCCAAGTTTGGTTGAAATTGGCACAGTGGTTCTGGAGAAGATGAAAATGTGACAAGTTTACACCGACGACAACAACGACGACGGACAACGGACAAATTTTAATCAGAAACTTTAAAGCTCACTTGAGCCTGAGGCTCAGGCGAGCTAAAAAAAGGGGGAGGGTGAAGATGAAGCTCAATATATATATCCTCGACTTTAAAAATAAGAATTATTATTATTATCTCAATACATATATCGAGGACACCAAGACGCCATACTGTGGCTGAATATTGGACAAAGAGAGATAACCAAATGGAAGCAGATGAAATGATTCAGCCACATAGTCTGACACGTAACTTAATTCTTGGCGAAGGACGTGGAATACCGGATTCTTGGATATTCTACTTTCTCCCTCGTTCCACCCCGTTACTAATCCCGCCTCAGCAGTTAATAGGATTTAAGGAGAAATAACACAATGGTTAGTTAACTATAACTGACAGTTAACTTGCCATTAACTTGAACATTCATAACTTAACGTTAACTATTGGTTATTTATAATTAATAAACTTAACTAACTCTTGTGCGACTGGACCCAGGGAAATCTAATATGAATGGAGAGTGGAAGATAGATACAATCAAAACTTTCAAATTTACCTTATTTAGTTAATAAATGTAGTTTTAGTAAAAAATAATCGGGGGGGGGGGATCAAAACCCCTCTAGACCTGAACTTACGATCTACAGTCAACACGTGGAACTAACGAATCAGCCATTCTGACGACATAGTATTCCCCCTGAGAGATTTTCCTGCATGTCCCATTGTAAGTATACCGGTCCGATGTTGTACTGAACAATGATCTGAACAAGGGACTCGCATAGCCCACATCATTCACCTGAACAATGATCTGAACAAGAGACTCGCATAGCCCACATCACTCACCTGAACAATGGAATTCCTGGTGATCTATCGATACATCAATATCACTACAGCCCCGCGCTTAATCTCCCAATATCCCTCTTCATGTTCCTGTATCAAATTTGTAAACTATTGTGACTCGTGTCCTGTGAGAGATTGTAAACTATTGTGACTCGTGTCCTGTGAGAGATTGTAAACTATTGTGACTCGTGTCCTGTGAGAGATTGTAAACTATTGTGACTCGTGTCCTGTGAGAGATTGTAAACTATTGTGACTCGTGTCCTGTGAGAGATTGTAAACTATTGTGACTCGTGTCTTGTGGGGCATTGTAAACTCTATTGTGACTCGTGTCCTGGCCCCGTGGTGCAGGGTTTGAACCAACGTGATTCTACACTGCTTGAGGATGCTTCCATTAATATCTTATTAGTCAGATAAATTGTACTCGTTTCTGTTCAGAAGATAGTTGAAGAATTATTTCCCCCCTCTTATCCTATATATTAACTCAAATCTTCCGAGTACCCCCGGGAATGGTAGCTGATGTTTAAATCTTCAATGCCTGAAGATGTTTGCATCAATGATATAAAGAATTCTAAGGATTCCTCAATTGATGATTTGTTAATTTTAATTAGCTATCGATTGCCCACCGCAATGATCTTATCAAAAAGTGAATACCTATATGGGAGTGGATTTGCAGTTCCATAATCACTTTGTTTCCGTGAGAAGGACTGTACTGTGTCACGTGCGATCTCACTTTGGCACGTGACTTGGTCGCCCACAGTTAGCTTTGATTATAATATGGCTCGTGGATTTATGTATTACTCTAAGAAAGCATTTTTTTTATCTCTCTATTGCAGACAGTTATCAGAAGCGTCAACTTTTCATTTGTCAACTTCGCCACAGACGCCTATGCTGGTTAGGTCACGTGCATCAAATGGAAGACGGGCGACTCTACGAAGAGCTTGTCTCATTGATCGCCCTCATCTACGCTTCAAAGATGTCAAACGTGAGATGAGAGCTTGCAACATGGACCCTAACACATGGGAAACGTTTGTTCATGAGCGCACTGCATGGAAAGGTAGGTTGGTTGGTTGAATCATATTGAGACGTCACCATTTCCGGTGAAGGGCGGGTTGCGAAAATTTTGGCCTATGTTCGGCGCTTATGGCCTTTGAACAAGGAGGGATCTTTATCGTGCCACACCTGCTGTGACACAAGGCCTCGGTTTTTGCGGTCTCATCCGAAGGACCACCCCATTTAGTCATCTCTTACGACAAGCAAGAGTTACTGAAGACCTATTCTAACCCGGATCCCCACGGGAACGGACTTGAAACATGGTGAAACATTATTTCGTACCAAGATGAACGAAAAACGTAATGAAAAGAAAGTTGAAAATCAAAGTAGCCTGAATACTGGACATTATCAACTTCTTTGTCATTTACGAAAACGGTATCCGGTCAGATTCTGTAAATCATCTATTTTCCCCCTTTTTCTGAAGCAAGGATAATTATGACGTTGTTTAATAAATAATAATTGTCTAAATTGATCATTTGTTAATAATGATAATAATAATGACATCAATAATACATGTAACAATACTCTATTTAGAGAAGGTGAAACTGCATTACACCATTCTTCCCCAGGGGATTCTAAATTACATGTAATATAAGATATTGCAAAGCACATACCACAAATTAATATTAGTTTTCGTGCAATTATAAACACTTTGATATTTTTTTTGGTTGAAATTAACAAATCACAATAATTTTTCTCTCCGTCTCTCGATGGGTGTTTTTTTTCCCTGAGTGCTGGTGGTTGTTTGGGTAACATGGGGTAAGTTTTGTTTTTTGTTGGTTTTTTTAGGGGGGGGGGTGTTTGCTTTTTTGACATGGGATATTTTTGTTTTTGTTTTGTTCTGAATCATGTGGGTAGGGAGTATAGGCCTACATCAAAGTCAGGTTACGACAAGATAAGGAATTTTGTCCTTTTATCTCAATGCAAGTAATTGTATTTCATATTGGTGTAGTTAATAAATTTTGACCCTAAATTAAACTGGTGTCGATGCAGGTGTCCCCTTTCTGCTTGATTTGATCTTATTTAGGCTGTATCCGTAACCCTATCAGAGTACCGTGCGAGGGGATTTACACATTGTGCACAATCAAGTGTCTACCCTCCTTAAAAACACACTTCTCATCTCACCCCCTTCAGTTACAGAACCTTCGTTGGACTAAATATGGTTTAATCTGAATATCTCCAACAACTGATCACGTATCATAGCTTCGTATCACCACCCCTCCGTCTATATGATAGACACCATAGTGATACGCCCCGTGGGGATCCGGGTTAGAATAGGTCCTCAGTACCCCTTTGCTTGTAGTAAGAGACGACTAAATGGGGCGGTACTTTGGATGAGACCGCAAAAACCAAGGTCCCGTGCAAAACAATATACAATCAATCAATCATAGTGATACATCCATGTTACATATAGAAAAAAAAATTCATAAAGTACTCGGCTACACTTGAAATGATACATTAAAGGTCTGAGGATTGACGCGGTACCAGGACTGAGAATCGAACACGTGTCTCCCAGGAGCCAATACCCACACCACTGGGCTACCGCAAATATTAAATGGTGAATCAGATATCTGGTGCATCGATTGTAATTCAATTCTTGTGATTTTACTGTCAAGATTACTCATACTTAGAATATTTCACTAGCATTGATCGAACATTGAAAGTATGCGCAGCCGCGATATTGGCAATAATGCTCACTTTGTAACTTGATAGTGTAATTAATTATCCATACAGACAGGGGATGCTTACTCCTCCTAGGCAGCTGATCCCACCTCTGGTATGTCCAGGGGTCCGTGTTAGCCTTACTCTCTGTTTTGTATTGCTTACAGGAGTTATGAGATTGGTCACTGGTCGTTATCTTTGCCTTTCATAAAACAACTGAAATATGTTTTACTTATACAATCAATAAACGAGTTATTGGTGAATATTTGACTTATTGCGAATAAGAATTACCTCGCAGAAATCCAACAGGCACCAATACCTCGCCAATGTAAGATCAGTAACCCTGCACATTACTCCTCCATCATTACAGTATACATCCTGCTTACATAAAGGAAGGTCAAATATGCAGATATGAATATTTCCAGCTAATGCCACAAGTGCTCTACATTTTAAAGTGAAAACATACTAAAATCTTCAAGATATTTCCATCTCGTTGTCAAATTAACAGCGAGGTTATATTGAACAAGATGTGTCCACACAGAACCCCCGCAGTGCTCCTTCAAACTGGAGTAGATTTGGAAGACCCAAAATTTAGTGTTTTTCTCCGTGTTGGCATTAATTATAAACATCCAGTGTTTCTTTGTTATAAATTAATTTTGGCCAGTCTGCTACACAGTTTAGTCCAATGACCTTGAAGATTAAGCTAAAACCAACGATTGAGATGAGCCAACAGGACTCAAATCTCATTATATTCTAATGACCTTTCACTTTAATTATTATTCATCAAACACACCTCCTGCACGGTCCATCGGACGAGACCGCAAAAACCGAAGTCCCGTGTCACATGATTATAAAGATCCCTCCCTGCTAAAAGGCCATAAGCGCCAAACATAGGCCTAAATTTTGCAGCCCTTCACAGGCAATGGTGACATCTCCATACCAGTGAAATATTTTCAAGGGGGGTGTTAAACAATATTCAATCAATCATCTCCTGCTTTTGAGAGCACAAATGGACCAAACTGACTATGCCGTGTAGGCTGCCAGACCTGCTTTGTCTTCCTAGTCAAGGGGGGAGATTGTTTAAATGAACGACAAATCATTATTGTGGCCGACTTCCTTTTCAAATTCAAATGCATAAATAAGTATTCGTCATGTAACCTCCTTACACATTGCAGACAAAAGCAATAAATAATGATTCGTGAAAGCTTTTGTCTCGTGAATAAGTAAATCATTAAGTGATTTACAGTACTGCTGATTTGTAAAATTGAGTTTAATTTGTTCCCCGCAAATTTGAATTAAACCAAACCTGCAATTTTTCACCAAGTAAGGAAAATTTTCCTTTTCAAAACATCAGATTAGAAAAATTACTGGACAGAAAAGACATTTCAGTTGCTCATTTATTGTTGATAACAGTTACAGTAAAGCGTCATGACTACCATCTGACAGAACCAGTAATATTGCTGCTCACGATAACAACAGTATGGAGTATCACAAGGCTTAACAACAAATACAGACATAAAACCAAATCTGGTTGGTCAAAAAAGACTCCCAGCACTTGCTACACCAAATTTGATTGGTCGAACAATTACAAATGTAAATGATTTGATTGGTTGTACATGTACATCACATTTTGAACCAACAAAAAATAGATGTAATGAGATGACAGTTATGAATTTTGAGTAAAATATACTTTGTATGTTTTATAATACCAATCAAAATGTGGTAGCACTGGGATAAATTTTACATTCCAATCAATATGGTTAAAATGCATTTTAACCAGAACTCCACAAAAGAAGTTGTTTTAAAAAGTTGTTGAAAATATCAAAATTTGATTGCTATCAATGTCATAAGACACTGAACAATTCTAAATGTCAAAAATCAATCTGAATATTCCATCAGATTTACTCTGTGCTATGCATACTCGGATTTTAGTATCCGTACAAAAAAAACCCAATTCTTCCAAAACATGCACATGATTAAAGAGCTATAAAAAGATATGTCATGTTACTGATAAAATCTCAAATGAAGTAAAAATTAAGAAAATTTATATCATTGCAAAATATTTTTACCTTCATCAAAATACTTGACAGAAATAATTGACAACATGTAAAAAATATACAATCTGCTGCAAAAGACAAGACAAAAATGGTCATTGCTGACTGTTGATTTTTTTTTAACATTTGTTTACTTAACAAAATTTACCAATAAAACAAAGACACCTGGCTTAAATCCACTCTGTTTCCTCCAGAAATACATATCACAGGACCTGACATGACATAAATGGCTATCCGCAAACATCTAGATCACAAGAGAAAAAAAATAAAATAAAATAATTCAAATCACTCTCTTTACTCCTATACAGGTATATTTATAATATATAATTGTATATAAATATATTTATAAATACTTCTCAATGCTACAGAACTGTTCAAATGCACTTTTTTAATGCACCAATATCCTCCCGTTTCAGTCTTGGTCAAAATGTCCTTGGTTTCTGTAACAGTAATTGGTCAATTTTGCTTGACTCTAGCTAATACAGATTAAGGCTTTGTACGTCCCTCCTTAAGAGGGGTCCAAAAACTCGCTCTATGTCCTCGCAGCACGCCCTGGCAGTGAATTGGTCACTGAAAAATTGCAACATCAAAATGGACAACCAACTGCTCACGGTTCTATTTATAGCAACTAGGAGCTATGAGTTTAATCCACAACACAGTAGAACACACTCCCATTGCTTGAGTTGACGAGACTTATTTCCATGGAAACAGTTTGTAATGGTTAGGATTTATCTTCGTCCATTGGTTCCGACTCCTCCTCCGACATTGTACTGTAAATAAGAGAGAGGGCAGTCTGTTAAATAGGGACTTGATAGTTTTTTAATCATGGTAATTGCACTTTCCAATAGGAGGTTCAAATAATATCTATATAAAAGTCCTATAAAAGCAACAACAATCTACCTGTGCTACAACTATTTCTCAGAAGTCTTATTTTCAAGACCAAAGAAAATTTATACATCTATATATAAATTTATACATCTATGTGTAAATTTTTTACCCAACAAATATGGGAATTTTGTCAACATACTCTGTTATACGAAAATTGAGTGTATTCCTGCATATAAATTTTCTTCTCTATTCTACACATGAAAGCTGTCTAATCCAACATTTACAGGGAGACAAATTTGATATTGACTAGACAAGATGTCTGATTGCATAGTGAAAGAACATAGAAAAGAATGAAAATTACAGTCAAAATACACAATAAATGGATTGTACAGGTTTTGGATTAGAGAAGTTTCACTGTATATATTGATCCTACCTCTGTTTGGCAGCTACCATTGTTAAGGAGGCCAGGGCCGTGACGGTGTCTGCTTCCTCCATTTCCCTCTTTTGTGCCTCCATCAGAGAATAATGAATGGTCCCTAAATACCGCTGAACACAGGGCCAGTGTTTAGCTGTTTCAAACAATTATAACTATTAGAACATTCCAATCAGAATAGTACAGGAAATATACAATCATATATAATGGATAAATATTGTGCGAGTCTTTCTGTATCAATTTTTCATGAACAATGCCATATTTCTTTTCATCAGATGTGTGATGTTGCTTGTAATTAGCTGAGTAATATTGCTCGTGATTAGTTTTGTAGTGTTACTTGTGATATGTCGTGTTGCTAGTGATATGTCGTGTTGCTTGTGATCAGCTGTGAGCTGAGACCTACCCTGTATTTTTATGGTTTCCTCCAGTGTTTCTAGCCCTGGTTTACACGGGGCACGACACAGTTCTTCTTCTTTCACCGGGGGTAGCTATGAAAGTGAAAAAAGCAAATCTTAAATCATACTGTCTGAAGTCATTTCTGTGAATTCATCTTATTTCACAGTGCTCATTCAAAGCATTTAGTCCATGGGCAAAGCATAACTAATCAATGAATTCCACCCCCCTTCCACTAAAGATAGAAATTGCATTCAACCACAAAAACAAAATCCCCAGAAATATCTATATCAACACACACATATATAAAATTATTAAAAGAAAAAGAAATATTGTGCCATGAGTCAAGCTACATGTAGCACTGTACCTCATCTCCAAGAAGAGCTTTAATACAAAGTTCTGTAGCATCACAAATAGCTGGTAGATCATAACCACCCTCCAGAGAGAGAACCAGTTTACCATCTGCCAGGGACATCAGCTCACGGGTCATATGACCAAAACCTAAAAGCAAGACAGATTTACGAAATAAAATATCTCATCTTTAATTCTGATATACATAAAAAATACAAGAATAATTAATAAGGAATATTTATAAAAATACTTGGGATAGGACAAGTGGATTTTTCAGAAAACATTCACAAGTTTTTGTAAATATTTTTTTTAATCTAAAATACAATTTCTACTTTTTATTCTAAATACCATACATAGGTACTTTCGGCGTCAATTTTTTTTCCAGAATAGTAGTTTTGAAATATTGGCATTTTATGATTTAGTGAATTTTCCTTACTTGCATCAATTTTACTATTTGGCAAATTTTCATCATCTGTCAAGAACTAAAATTATTTTCTAATGAGCCAAAATTACTTAATTAACGGCAATGGAGAGAGTTCAGTGGATAATTTTTTAATTGTTCACAAGGTTTATTCACCGCAAAATTTCAGCAAATAATTAGAATTGTAGTTTTCTATGATACTTTGTGTAACACTTACAAGCTGCGGAGACATTGTAGCCTCCCAGAGGCGGGGGATGACCTGCTGCTGCATCAAATCCGGCCGAAATTAACACAATATCAGGGTTAAACTCCTTTGCAATTGGCATAAGAATAGTTCTAAAAAAAAAAAAAATTCCACATAATCAAGATCTGCATCATTCTAAGAAACAAGTGTAATTACTATCAAAACAATCAAATTACTTTTAATTTTTACATATACCATATAAGCGAGGATCTAAATTTTGGCATTTTAAGCGAGAGTGACGAGGTCGCTGAAATTGGATATCACTACCAATTTACTCCATATCGGAGGTAATAGTCATCTTCCTTAGAATTATAAAGTCGCTAAAATTTGCTTTCGCTACATATATATACCAATAATTTATAAAAAAAAATCACTGAATTTGTGTTTCGCTAAAAATACCATTCGTACGGTATTTTATTTACGTTAGCCTGCAAGAGACCAATCATTCAGAGCCCGCGCTAATTTTCATGTGATGTTTCACGAGAAAATGAAATGGTGACTATCCTGTAGTAGCTGTTAATAACAGTAATTGATAAAATGGAACACCAGGTTTAAATCTTTTGTAGTAGATGAACTCAAATAACTCTAAGGCTCTGCATTAAGGACTCCATTGGAAATAAGCATTTGTGATTTCCTAGGTTATCCTTACGTGGAAACCAATGCAGCGACACTGTGATAACCATTATATGTTTATTTTAGTTCAAACTTCTAGTCTTATTTAAATTGCATAATATTTCAAAATCATACTTGCAATGGATACATTTATCAATATTTCATAGTTCTTGCCATCTAATAGGCTATAAATGTATATCAACCTATGTCATATAATGATTTTTAACCTGAATAAATCTTTCTATCTGTGGCAAATTTGAACACCTACCTAAAGGCAGCTAAATACTCGGCGTCCCCCATGGGTGGGGACAGAGACCCACTGAATGCTATGTTAACGTTGAATCCCAGTCCATCCCCAGATCCACAGTCAGCGGGGGAACCGGTCCCAGGGAAAAAGTTCCCGTCGTCATGGCGATGGACAGATATGTACAACACATTAGGGTCATTGAAAAAGATTTGTTGTGTGGAGTTGCCATGGTGTACGTCCCAATCCACGATTAGGATTTTGTCAGCTTTTGACTTTTGTCTCAACTGTTTTGCTGCTATGGCGATTGAGTTGAAATAACAGAATCCCCTACAAGCAAAAAATCAACAATGAAAATATGTGACATAATATCAAAACATTCAGCTTCTCCATTCTACTTTTTCCCTGAAGAACATGAGTATGATTTTGCAGAAATAGATTTTAAAAGCCTGGGTATCATTGAAAATGTAGAGCTGCTCAGCACATACCCCAGACAGCTAAATGTGTAGCAGTGACACACCCACTCTGACAGCTAGAAGTGCAGTAATGACACACCCACTCTGACAGCTAGTTGTGTAGCAGTGACACACTCACTCTGTGTAATCATGTATGTGTATGCTTTCCTTTCTATGATACTCTATTTTTACCTTATTTCATTTTGAATTTTTTTAGTACTTAGGAACTCCATGTAATTCCATGGTATATAAAAGGAACCAAGGGATGTTATCCCAGCCTCTTGCCTATAGGAATACTTAACCCAATACTTGTATTGTTAAGTCCAATCATATATGCTACCGAAATTTTTCATGGTGGACTTGATTTACAGATGAAACTTTCTGCCGAAATGAAAACATGCGAGATTCTCACTGTACAAATTTTCTGTCTGAGTTATCTTCCTTTGCTCACTTACATTGGTTGGTTGTGTTCTGCGTGATGACCTGGGGGTCGAACAATAGCAAAGCCATTCTGTAAACAACAAAAACGACACTATTAGGCTAAAACCACTCTCTGACCAAAGATTTAGAAAATTGGATTATCTGATGGACAAGATTATCAAATAAACTGTATATCATTAAGGTACAAGATTATCAAATAAACCGTATATCATTAAATGTACAAGATTATCAAATAAACTGTATATTGATAGATGTAACAGATTATCATATAAACCGTATATCAATAAATGTACAGGATTATCAGAGACTTTTATGTATGTAAATATATACATACCTTCAATTCCTTGTTGGCAACTCTGGTTGCTAATTCTGTCACACAGCCCGCAGCCTGGAAATTAAATAACAATTGACATGCACATTACCGCTGATATTCCAATCCCTGAAATCTCTATGCCCACACATTTTCTGAATGTTTAAAAAAATGTGGCAACTTAATTTTTGAAAACAATAATTGTATTCCAATGTCTATCATCTCCAAGGCAATCAGTCATACTAGAAGTTTGGAAGTTTTTACAGTAATCCTACACAGTTATTGCTCACCATCAGAAGCTGGGCAGTTTTTACAGTAATCCTACACAGTTATTGCTCACCATCAGAAGTTGGGGAAGTTTTTAAAGTAATCATACAGTTATTGCTCACCATCAGAAGTTGGGGAGTTTTTACAGTAATCATACACAGTTATTGCTCACCATTCTAGTGGCAGTGTAGGTGTGCATTTCATTCCAGACTGTGTCCGAGTCGACACCGATCCCTCCACACGGTAACATACAAAACTGGAAGTGATCTGAAGAGTAAAAACAGCATTGTATTACCATGGAGACCAATGAGCACCACGTACTGGTACAATAGGAATCTAATTACACGTCTGGTCTGAATACCCTGGAATCATACACTAACAATCAAATTCATTTTTCAAGAAGTCAAATTTTTCGTGGCTTGAGAAAAAAAATATGCATGTTCATTGGAACTTCGCTTCGCGGCTGATTGACTGAAGCACAGGTTTTCTTGTTAGTAACAGATTTAAATCTATGGGTATACCCATACTAAAAAGAACTACAAAAATTAAAAATTTATAATCGGACTTTTTACTGGGTAGTACTTGGTTGAGGTTGTAAATTTGTGGACATTCAATGCACACTTAATTAATCTGAACCATAATATGAGGTTGTAAATTCGAGAACATTCAATGCACACTTAATCTGAACAAACAACAAAGAGCACAAATTCCTCAGGACAAGAGGACTACAAATGTTTAAATTGGAGTTCCACGAGAAATTCAGCTTACCGAGTAGTCTGTGTCGATGCATGGGGTTTGTCCCGTAAAGTAATGTGTGAAGTTCTGAATGAGCACTCTGAAGTTCTTCAATTGTCGCACGCCGACTTTTGATTTTCTGAAAGAGAGAACATGTTTCATATGATAAAAAGTCCAGCATCATGTGTACAAAAACCTTTTGATACACAGACTTAATAAGTGAAAACAGAACTCTTCTTAAGATTGATTTGGCTTGGCATTAATTTATACAACACTTCTTGAAAATTCTGTGCACTCACTGTAAAGTTAAAAATAACTATAGAAAATGTCATCTCACTATAGTGCAATCTTCTTTTGTTTGACTAATGTATGTAAATTGGCTATCTACTGCATACTGGGAAATTTTTTATTTTTGTTTTATTTTCTCTCACTCTTTCTTTTTCGTTGTTGACAAATCCACTGGGGCTATCATCACTGTATTATGTAGCTCCATATTCACAAATTGAATAGGAAGAATAAGAAATTGGGCAAATTTAAATTTACCTATCTATCGAGTCAGAGTGAGATCAAAAGGCAATAAAAAAATGTCCCAGTACGAAAAAGATTGAAAAAATAGTTCTGAGTACTGGATACTAACTTCGCACCGGTTGATGAGACCTGTATCTTGCATGCGTGACCAGATGGCCTGAACGCGACCAGCGTTTTCTGGGTGGTTTGCATTGCTTCCACATGTACACTGGTGTTTCTGCATGATTGAATCGTATGCAATACCTGAAAAGAAGTAGGATATCTTATTATTGTCTTAAATAATCAGTAATTCATTTCTCTTTCAACACACTTTCATGCATTTAGCCCAATATCCAGAGTGGTGAAAAACAAAAATAAAATGTACTATTTTGATGGAAGATCTGTCACATGTATAATAAAATATCCATTTAGTCTACAAATCATTCAACGAGACTCCCCTCCCTCCAAATCCAATCGAATTTCTATCACTCTCTTTAAACTGAATCTTGTAGACCTTACATAAAAGGAGATATGTTCAGTATATATATTACCTGTAGTGTATCTGTATGTATACATTACCTGTGATATATCTGTATGTATACATTACCCGTGATATATCTGTATGTATATATTACCTGTGATATATCTGTATGTATATATTACCTGTAGTGTATCTGTATGTATATATTACCTGTGATATATCTGTATGTATATATTACCTGTGATATATCTGTATGTATATATTACCTGTAGTGTATCTGTATGTATATATTACCTGTGATATATCTGTATGTATATATTACCTGTGATATATCTGTATATATATTTTACCTGTGATATATCTGTATGTATACATTACCCGTGATATATCTGTATGTATATATTACCTGTGATATATCTGTATGTATATATTACCTGTAGTGTATCTGTATGTATATATTACCTGTGATATATCTGTAGGTATATATTACCTGTGATATATCTGTATGTATATATTACCTGTGATATATCTGTATATATATTTTACCTGTGATATATCTGTATGTATACATTACCCGTGATATATCTGTATGTATATATTACCTGTGATATATCTGTATGTATATATTACCTGTAGTGTATCTGTATGTATATATTACCTGTGATATATCTGTAGGTATATATTACCTGTGATATATCTGTATGTATATTACCTGTTGTGTATCTGTATGAAATGGGTTTTGCTTCCTGGGAATCTGGCGGTGGGATGGACGACAATACTAATGGACTAGACTGAGTGCGGGCCAGTGGCCTGTGATGCCAGGGGCCTTTGTGACGGGGTTTCAATGACCAT
Source organism: Ostrea edulis (assembly GCF_947568905.1). Lineage (NCBI taxonomy): Eukaryota > Metazoa > Mollusca > Bivalvia > Ostreida > Ostreidae > Ostrea > Ostrea edulis. The sequence goes on along the minus strand of NC_079173.1, from coordinate 6,950,069 downwards.
TGCATTTCTTTCTCTTCAATATAAGATTCTTCCATTTTCTCTCGCATTTCTTCTTGCATCTGCTCTCGAGATTCACGCATCTCCTGAAAAACATCCGAGTAAATTTCAGTCACTGATTTATAATTTACCATGTCACACCTTTCCATAACCTTGAAATAAAATGTAAATGAACTGTGCAAGGTGTCTGATAATGTGAGGGAACAAATTTCCCTTTATCTAAGTTAATTTTGCCTTTGATTATCTCCCTTTACCTAAGTTAATTTTGCATCTCATTATTTCCCTTTACGTAAGTTTATTTTGCCTCTGATAATTTCCCTTTACCTAAATTAATTTTGCATCTGATTATCTCCCTTTACCTAAGTTAATTCTACCTTTGATTATCTCCCTTTACCTGAGCTAATCTGGCCTCCGTTTCCTCATCCACATTCTCCATGTGCGATTTGCTGCCCACTCGCTGTAACACAGCTTGTCGTATGTGCTGCTTTACATACATTTTGTCCTTCATCAGCTGTTCAGATGACACGTTGCCATGCTCTCCTGTTGCTGCAGCAGCAGCTGCTGCCTGCTGGTGCATCAGATAACTCTGTTGCAGGAACGGGTGTCCAATGGGGAGCGGGGCTGAGTGCGTTCTATTTAGAGGCTTGTGACGCCTGTAATATACAATAGGTTCAGAACACACTCAGACAACGGCCAACTTCAAAAGTACTACATATTATACTTTTTTGATCAAACCTTTAATATATCTTTTCAGAAAAATTAACATATAATTCATAGATACAACAGGGTCGTCAATCTCTTTGAATTGGGTCCTTCCCAATTGGGAACCCCCCCCCCCCCTTCCCAATTTACTTATCTAGAAATTGCAATTATCACAAAACTGTTACATCGTGTATATAAAAAAATTAAACCGTGTTAGTTTCGTTTTTACTTATAACTTCTCGCATATTTTCGACAAGGCCCGAAAAGTAAAATTTCCCAATTTGACCCAAAACATCGATAATTTTCCCAATCTAATGGGACCCAGACCCTGTACCAAAATGGATAGTGACAGCCCTGATATTACAATTCTAATATCGTCATCTATGGTTTTTTGTATAAGTTTAATCACCAGTATTTCAGTAAACATTACACATGATTGCACATAGCCTAAAAACAAAACTTCTATAACCACCTACCCATGAATCCTGGCATGTCGCGCCTCTGAGGCCGCACTGCCAGGCATGGCCTGGATGGAGGAGTATGGGAGGGACTGACCCAGTTTAGCTTGGTTACGGGCCTCCTCCAAAGCCTTGATCTGGGCCGACAGAATCGCGGGATTGGAGGGGTGGGAGAGATCAACTTCATGCCCTGTTATAAAAAGTCATTACATAAGTATGATAATTAATCTCTTTACATCGTCCTCAGCAGGACTATCCTTATGTATCATTCTGAGAGAATATAAAACTGCAATTCAATTCCACAGGAACACAAATTCAAAGGTAAAACTTTACAAAAACCTCATGCATACACTGTAAATTAATGCATCTATAAAATATCACATGAAAATATGGATCATCCTATTACAAATTAATGAATCTCTCTCTCTTTTATATATATATATATATATATATATATATATATATATATATATATATATATAAATCATTGGTATATATGTGCTATTGTTGAAGATACGGGTAATTTTAGATTTCTGCTGTTTGACACCGAAATATCCTTTCAATATTGGGTATTTCCAGTACACCATCCATTCAGAATAGAAACATTTCAACTCTATAGTTTCAATATAAATCTATTTATTGTAAAAGTGCAAAAGTATAAGCAAGTACCTGTGATTGGGTAAAGTGGGTAACCGCTGAGGTGAGCAGGCAGGCCATGCCGTGAATGACTAAGATTACGGAGGTCTGCCTCAGGGGAACTAGAATTACCCTGTTCAAAATAATAAAAACATACCCTGGTACAATATGAAGAATTTGAAATCTTTAATCAAAGAATACACAGAAACTGGAAATCTGAAGAGAAAATTGATATTCAGATATTGCTGAGAAATACTGTACACCACTTTAAATTCACTGCTGGTTATAATTATAAGTTTTTATATTCATTCTATACAAATAATGTTTAATAATTTCACAGAAGTTTTAATTTCATGGTTTTGGGATACAGTGAAAACAGCAAAAATTAAACAGCAGCTAAAATAAATCTATATGTAGTAATTAAACAGAGATCACTATTTACCTTCTCATGATTTTCAAACATTTTCCAAATAAGTAAACCTAACCTTTGAAATCCCGTCAAAAACAGATTTTTATTCATAAAAAGAAGAAGAAATGAATGGTAAAACTCCTAGCAGCCACTTACAGATGATGAGGGGGGTCGTCCCAGGGAGATGTTGGGCATGGATGGTGATGTGTAGAGATCGTTAGCAGGATAACCCATGGAGCGATACATTAAGAAGGGGTAGGAGCCTCCATCCTGAAAAGAAACGGAAAATGATTGACTCACGGAGTTACTCCACAAGACCTGGGCCATCATTGCTGAGACTTTTAACTCTGAATCTCCCCGCTTAGATCCCCATACAAACCTGATGACCTTCATTTCATCAATCATATGGATGTTTTCATATATGAATATTTGTAGATCTGTTATTTTTGAGAATGCGAACACCGAGTAAAGAAATGGTTAGCATAATTACTTCTCATCACCGTCATCAAATTTAACTAATTAACTGTGTTTTCTCACGACTGTCATAGGAGTTAACAAATTAACTGTTCACCACTGTCATAGGGTTAACTAATTAACTGTGTGCGCTCACCACTGTCATAGGGTTAACTAATTGTGTTCTCTCACCACTGTCATAGGGTTAACTAATTAACTGTGTGTGCTCACCACTGTCATAGGGTTAACTAATTAACTGTGTTCTCTCACCACTGTCATAGGAGTTCTGTCAAAGGAGTTCATAGGAGTTTTGTCCTAGTTCTGATACTTGTAATTGTATCCACCTTCACCAGCATTCGAACCAATAACTTGCCTACCCATGTACAATGAATAACGACCTGTGTCTACACCCCCTCCCCATGTGTACAATGAATAATGACCTGTGTCTACACCCCCTCCCCATCTGTACAATGAATAATGACCTGTGTCTACACCCCCTCCCCATATGATCCCTGGATGTCTTGTACATAAAGATGGTTGCTTATTGAAACACTTGTTCTTCATAAAAAGATTTCTGAACTTTCTCTTTCCAATAAATTCCTACATAAATCCTTTGTTCTTAATCAATTGTGACCAAAAACTGATTCCCAGAACAATGATTGAATGAATTTTCTAACATATTAGGAGAATGTTTTTACAATTTTGAAACTGTCTTGTTCTTGGGAAGATCTTGCCGAATTTTTGAACTATATTTGAGACTGTTGTCACTGATTGTACTACTTTTAATTGTGCAGGTGAGAGACTTGTACTTATATATATAAATATACTCTACACATCAAAACCATTACCCAGGTTTTTGGTTCTGTGATTTATCAAGTGATTTCATGTTACTTATTTTTACTTTGAAGAAACTTGCAATGAAAATGTGATATCTAATATATTGACCTGGATGTAAAAATGTGATATCTAATATATCGACCTGGATGTAAAAATGTGATATCTAATATATCGACCTGGATATGAAAATGTGATATCTAACATATTGACCTGGATGTAAAAATGTGATATCTAGTATATCGACCTGGAAGTAGACTGCAATATCCACACACAGGTAATTTTTATTATTATTATTATTCTTTATTTTCTTCTATTCTGTATGATTGATTGATTGATGTTTTCCGACACACTAAACAATTTTTCAGGTATCTGGTGGCGCCCAGTTTTTTATTGGTGGAAGAGAACTCAGATACAATGTACCTGGGAAGAGACTACTGACCTTCCAAAAGTAAACTGGGAAACTTTCTCACTTACCAGCGTGAGCGGGATTCGAATCCACACCGATCAGAGGTGAGAGGCCGTGTGATTTTGATCAGGCGATGCTCTAACCACTTGGCCCCCTTCTATTCCGTAATATTAAAACATGTAACATATGTATCAATCTTTAATTTACAGAAAATGTTTCAAGAAAGAGAGAGAGGGGGAGAGAGAGTAAATAAATGAAAAGGCTGTTTCATTTGAATAAAAGATTCCACGTTGTGTCAAATAATTTGTTTTTCACCATTTCTACAGGAAGTGTATTTCAAGATCTCAGAGGTGATTCACTAATCAACAAAAGTGAATAAAAACCAATACATAACACTCAATATGCAATTATACACCCTTTGGTTTTTGGCACCACACTTCATTTAATACCCAGTGATGATAAGAGTCTTAGATTTTCCATGAGTCGTAGTAAGACCTATTCTACATACACACTGCCCCTCCCCCATTCAAAATCAAAGACGTCATTGGCCTACAAACTACTAGATAAATACTCTGATAAGGATTCTCCAAGTTTATTTAACAGATGCAATCTGTTTACAAAATTTTTGCCAAGATTGTTAACGCTCAATAATCTGAAGCATTTTTTTTCCATCCAGCTTCAAAATATTTTTCTTGCCTCTAAGGCACCATTATCTTTTGAATGTAAATGTCTAAAATAGAAATTCTTGCCACAAAAAACGAACCTATCAAAGATCCAGCAGTTATATGGACCATCTAATAATAAATTACACCCCTACTGATATTTATCTGAAGAGAAAACATTTCTGTAATTACAGCGAACCCCTCAGCCAAACACAGAATCTATTTATGGCAACTCTCAGTTATAACATTCACCACAATCACAAAATAGAACCAGCCCTGCTTAAATAGCAAATGCCAAAATACTATTGTCTTGCCATGGTATGCCTGATATTTTGGTATAAACACCCTGTAAATCGCATATTTAATCCTAATTATAGTAACGGCAGCACACAATTAGAACAAATCAACAAGCAAAGGGAGGGGAGTGTACTCTTCCTCTGATCCCCTCATTCCAGCAGTCATTGCTTGTTACCCATACAACGAATGATTGAGATAGAAGTACAAAAGTATCTCCAGCTATTACAAGTGTCATCAATCTCCACAATTATACATAAAGCCTTCAGAACTTAACTTCATTCAAAAATCTACTGGAATGTTAACAACTTTAACCAGTGTACTTATAAATCAGCTAGTTGTTAAAAGAACTAAAACTCATATGAGCAATATTGCATTTACTACAACTGATTAAAAAGGGTTTGTTGAAGGTCTCCTAAATTTATAATCAATAATTTGTATTCAATTCAGTCTCAACTTCTCTTTCAATACAAAATTCTACAAAAAAAATTCTGATTTTCCAAAGAGAGATATTTTTCTCCACTTGTCTGTACATATGAGTAAGAACTGAGTAAGAACTTTTCTCATCATGTTTCAATAACAAGCACTGCCCTCGCTACTGGAATTCTACAGTTATGCAACTTAATTTGCAAAAAGCAGTTTTCACAAATATACATACATAAAAAGAAGCAGCAGCATATCTGCACACTCTTGAACTTTTGATTTTTTTTTTGGGAGGGGGGGGGAGGAAGAGGGTTTTGTTAGAAGTACTGATTTCATTAAAATTCCTCCCATTTTGTTGTTTGATTCTAGGGCGATGTGAAAATTTTAAAAATAATTCCTATTGGTACACTGAAAATACACCCTTAATTATAACACATGTTCCACTATCTTTAGCACAACTGCGTGCAGTGCAGAGAGACCAACTGTAACAGGACGTAACTCATTTCTGTCAATATATATGTACTATAACCGTGTCAACCGGACGCATTTCCATGTACTTAAAATTACTCTGAGAACGACATTCACAGAGTCCTGCAACTCAACAGAAGTTCAAAAACCACCAAACCACAAGGTCCTGCTATTTACACTCACTGGTCTAAGTCAGGAAACTTGGAGAAAGGATACACTTCCTGTGCCCAACATTCAAAGGAATGTCCTCAGCTATCTTTACGTCTCGTTCCATTTATATTTATCGAGCCAGTCAATTTAAATTTCTTTCTATTTGCATTCTTGAGACCTGATTTCATTTTCTACCTGTTTACAGAAAAAATTCTCAGGGAAATGCAAAGAATGTGTGATTATCTTGCTCACAATCGTTAATGTTGCAAGTGTTTATCATTCTACATTGCTTACAAGATTCCATCTCATTGGTTGAAATAAACAGAGATTAATTGTGTCTGTGGAGGATACAATTTTTCTTCATTCTCAAGTTAACCACTTATCCCTAATTATAGCAGGCCATAGACTTAGTTGTTTTTTTTTTTTTGGTTTTTAAAAGAAATTTGTTTTTGGGCCACACACAATTTTTTGACAATAAATCTGAAGGCATTTAATTATCATGAAAATAGCTCTTGTCAATTACCACAGAGTAATCTCCATTTATTTATATTCTAACCTCTGTTTACTGCCACCGCTTAACATTAAAACTAAAAGTCACAGGTCTCCTAGGTGATACACCAAAACCAATCTGTCATGGATGGCAATTTGGCATGACCGACCCCCCCCCCCCCCCCCCCCATTCCTAGTCTGTCACAGTCTAATTGAACACTAAACCTATAATAGCATTTCATTTTAATTTGATTAATATTTTTCCTGCAATGAAAACTCCACTCAGTAAATTTTTTTCTTCCTGGCAATCAGTGAAATGTCAATGACCTGTCTGGACTCATCTATCAATCATAGAGTAAGTTAGTACAATAGAACTCAAACCTCACAGACAGTATACTTGGAAAGCTTCAGGGATAGGGGAAAATTTCAAAAGTATCCACACTGGTTCATGAAAATATGAACACAATTAAAAGTAACATTGAAATGTGGTTGGAATTTAGATGACCATGAGTATTTTATAAACTGATATGAAATCTAACTTTACAAATTGTACCATTTTCAAATTTACCGTATAAATAATTTCAGGTCTTACGCATAATCATGAAATAGCGCTATCAATGTCTCTCTGGATCATAGTCATGCAAATAGGACTGCTGGTTAATAAGGACATGCATAGTTATAAATCTCCTGTACAACAGAATCCAACAGTACAGAGTACAGGATATAAATCTCCTGTACAACAGAATCCAACAGTACAGAGTACAGGATATAAATCTCCTGTACAACAGAATCCAACAGTACAGAGTACAGGATATAAATCTCCTGTACAACAGAATCCAACAGTACAGAGTACAGGATATAAATCTCCTGTACAACAGAATCCAACAGTACAGAGTACAGGATATAAATCTCCTGTACAACAGAATCCAACAGTACAGAGTACAGGATATAAATCTCCTGTACAACAGAATCCAACAGTACAGAGTACAGGATATATCATTCGTTTTTACCAATCAAAATAGGACCAGGACCACTGGTGCTGTGCGAAATTCAGATCATGTTTATGCCGTGGACCAAAATAAGCCGGAAGAGCATCGTATCATGCCAACACCCATCAGAACACAAAATGTCAGACTTCAGTTTCTCATTTATACTCTACAAGTTCTTAAACACAAAATGTCAGACTTCAGTTTCTCATTTATACTCTACAAGTTCTTAAACACAAAATGTCAGACTTCAGTTTCTCATTTATACTCTACAAGTTCTTAAACACAAAATGTCAAACTTCAATTTCTCATTTATACCCTACAAGTTCTTAAATACAAAAGGTCAGACTTCAATTTCTCATTTATACTCTACAAGTTCTTAAATACAAAATGTCAGACTTCAGTTTCTCATTTATACTCTACAAGTTCTTAAACACAAAATGTCAGACATCAGTTTCTCATTTATACTCTACAAGTTCTTAAACACAAAATGTCAGACTTCAGTTTCTCATTTATACTCTACAAGTTCTTAAATACAAAATGTCAGACTTCAATTTCTCATTTATACTCTACAAGTTCTTAAACACAAAATGTCAGACTTCAGTTTCTCATTTATACTCTACAAGTTCTTAAATACAAAATGTCAGACTTCAGTTTCTCGTTTATACTCTACAAGTTCTTAAATACAAAATGTCAGACTTCAGTTTCTCATTTATACTCTACAAGTTCTTAAACACAAAATGTCAGACTTCAGTTTCTCATTTATACTCTACAAGTTCTTAAACACAAAATGTCAGACTTCAATTTCTCATTTATACTCTACAAGTTCTTAAATACAAAATGTCAGACTTCAGTTTCTCATTTATACTCTACAAGTTCTTAAACACAAAATGTCAGACATCAGTTTCTCATTTATACTCTACAAGTTCTTAAACACAAAATGTCAGACTTCAGTTTCTCATTTATACTCTACAAGTTCTTAAACACAAAATGTCAGACTTCAGTTTCTCATTTATACTCTACAAGTTCTTAAACACAAAATGTCAGACTTCAGTTTCTCGTTTCTATTCAGGTTTGAATCCTCAACAACTTGTGAATATCAGTGCTTATCCAATTACATTGAAACTTGTGTAAGAAACCTACTTCTCTGGATATCACACTGTCGATAACCTTTTGAAGTCACGCTGCCAGTGACCACTGAGAAACCTACCGCTCTGGAAATCACACTGCCGTTTACCTTTTGAAGTCACGCTGCCAGTGACCACTGAGAAACCTACCGCTCTGGCGGTCACTCTGGCATTGACCATTGATATATAGGAAACCTACCTCTTTGGAGGTCACGTTGCCATTGACCATTGAAGCATGGAGACCCGCTGGGGGGGAGTTGGGCCCCGAGTCAGAGTTGCTGCTGCAGTCCACTGAACAAAATAAAGTATTGACAATGAAATTTTTATTGAAAACCAGCATATATTCGAAGATTTGTGGTCTCTGGGGGGGTGTGGGGGGGGGCATCAGTTTATTTTTGTTCTTCATAAGATATTGTTAAATGAAATGTACAAGCCACATAGGAAGTCAGAGGTCAACACATCTCCCAAGTTATGGGCTAGATTGTTTAGAGTTTTACAGACAGCTAGATGATGGGATGGACAAGGAAGAGGAATATTGTTTTTGAAAATTGGAAAATGACTGATCAAATACCAGAACCCCAAGACACGAAACTAACAACTTAGAAACAGATTTATCAATACACATATACAGATTTTTATAGTACTGACATTACACATTAACAGATAAATAAAACTCATAGTGGGAGTTGATTTATTTTGGGCAAACCTGATCTATCACTTACAAAATATACAAAACATTCCAAAGAAAACAGCTGGCATGCAGCCATGAAACAATGCAAGATCATGTTCACAATTAAATTCTGCCAGTTTGGAAATTCACTGCAGTCATTTCAAGTCTTGCTATTTGCAAAAAATTATTTCTCAATTTTTGATTTGTTTCCAAAATATAATGATGAATTCTAAAAAGAGGAAGGAATAAAAAAAAAAAACAGACAAGAAAGATGAAGATTCTCCTAAATGATGAAAATTAAAAGTATTTAGTTTATGCCAGTAATTCATGGTAAATCAAGAAATGTGTCAAATCAAAGAACCTAACTAAATAGAGAAAATTGTATATTATGTATTACTTAATAACTTAAAGAGAAAATCAATGATTACGATAGCTATTCAAACAGAAAAAATTTCGTAGGTGATGTGTAAAACTTAGATCATGCCACGATGCGTAAGAAACAAGACGTACATGCCACGATCACAAAATACGTACGTGAGAGCTGGGGCTTTCTTTTGACAAATTTGTTCTTCCTGGGTAGGATCGGGCTATGGTTGATCCGTCGCTGGCTTTCTAATTTTTGTTTTAGCGCAGATCTCACCTTCAAGTTGGGCTCAGATGCTGAAATCATAACAACATTTCAGTCACACACACGCGCAATCAAAAAAAAAAGCTCCTGAGCTACACCGGTAGCACGACACCCTCGTAGCTTAAAGCTATCAGCTATGCAGTTTGGTTATTTGTACTTCACAATGCTGTCAGCTTATAGCTTTATCAAAAGTCTATTTTAGATAGGACTTTCTAGATGCTTCTAGTGTTCAATCTAGAACCTTAGAAAACAGGACTGAAATCTGCACTCTGCCAAAAAAAAAAAAAAATAAAAATAAAAAATTGCCCTTACGAAGGAAATTAATTATCAAAGGAATCAAACTAAATATATACATGGTTGTTACTAAGAGTTGATTTTTTAAAAGTTTTTATTTCCAGCCATTTTGCCGTCATTCTAAATAGGCGAATACACACTAAGTGAGAATTCAAATTTACTCTTTGTTTAAAATGCATGAAAAAAGGATTCTGTCAAAGAAGTTAATTTTCATTGTGTTTGAGCAAAAACATCAAAAGGTGTCAATTTCCTTGTACACCATATAGCAGTGGTGGATTTAGAGGTGGGCCCCATGGGGTGTGTGCCCCTTTTGCCACAAATTTAGAAATAATGAGTTTAAAACTCCAGATTTGGCACCCAAAAGGCTGAGTATTTTGGTTAATAATATTGACTTTCACTTGTACTCCCCCCCCCCCCCCCCCCCAAAAAAATCCTGGATCCACCCACTGTACAAAATTTCACATTTCCTCGGAGATTTGTCTGTGGAGTTGGTTTACACGCATAGAAAGAATTTATCTGTCTTGGTGATGTTGTATCCTTGAAAGCTTTTGTTCATACAAACATTTTTAAGGATTATTGCTTTTTAATCATTGACTTTCATGTAAATTGACCAAACACAAAGAACAAGTTCTGAATACAAAGGTCTATCCTCAAAGTCTATTTGATCTTTGTTAATGCATTAGAAAAAAGCATTTTCAAGATTCATCCCTTTCATTAATCAAGTTTGTTCATAATTAAATAATTCATGGTCTATGGAAAACAATCTGATAATGCATTGCTGCCATGTATATTTAATCCATTTTCAATTAATATTATTGTAGATAACATTTTATTTGTGAGAACATGACTTATGTGCAATTTTGTGAGACTATTTTGATCTCATGAAATTTTAAAAATAGATGACTTATGCAATAAATCATGATTCCCGAAAGTCATGTCTCGTGAAGGAATATATGACTGCATCTTCGCCAAAATGAGGTCTCACATAACGAAAATGGTCTGCAGAACAAGCGAGATGCCTGATGTTTCATTATCATTATTTGTTGTTTCACTATTTAATTAACATGCTTGAATATCTGTGATAATTCTCCCGTGCCACTCAAGCAGTTTGACGATACATGATGCTTCTAAAAACATTTTGATAGTTCATTCCCTATGAATTTTGCCTTTTGATCAGGTTGATATAGTTTCATCCTCGGAGTCCAGAACTGTACTTTCGAAGAATAACAAGAAAACAGCGCATCCTAGATTGAAACACTGGATTAAACAATGGATAAAAATTTAGAAAAATGTCATACTGCAGACAGTGAGGTCCTCTAGTTTTTGAGAGTTAAGTGTTAAATGCACTGTTAAAGATTTATTAGTCACCACCTGGATCTACACAGTAAGTATGTCTAAACAGATCGTGAATCAAGCTTTGATACAGTGTGATATCATCATCAAAGCTTAAGTTAACTATAACTGATCCAGCTCACTGCCTCATCTCAATGAAAAAGTTACAAGATTATCTCATCTTTTTTTTTGGTTGTAAATTTCCGTATTAATTTTTTTTTTAAATCTCAGACTAGTCTTTTTTCCCCTGCAGACTTCCTCTCGATCTTTAAGATGCTGGAAGGCGTCAGACCAGAGAGAACTTTTGGAGTTAGTAAGACATTTATATTGCTTGAAACATGCAGCAACATCACAAAATATCCTAAGTCTATATATAGACACAGAAACAAGAACTGCAACTCTTACAAGTCACTCAAACTGCATGCTACCTCTCTTTTCCCTTAAACTGTCCAAAAGTCTATTTTCTGAACCACTCCAACAATAGAAAGTTAACAAAAAAGATTTCATTGTGTCAGATTTCAGATTAGCACGTCCTGCTTGTATTTTATTGTAATGCCAGCATATTTCACTAGGAAATACGCTGGCAAATAATGAAGTGAAAATGTGCTTTTTCAACCCATTTCTTCTAAAATACCAACATGCGTAAATTTTCATTTGTACAATATTTCTTCCAAGATACTCCACCCTAAAATGAGGTTGAGTTCAAAAAGTTATTCTTTTTCTTGGTAACTTTACAGTTTGAGTCACGTTACAAGATGCACAAGAAACAAAGACCAGATCACAGATAAATGAGGTACCTGTTTTCCTTAGGGGGAAGTCCTCGTACTTCCCGAGGAGGTGAGAGGCGTATGGAGGGGAGATTCCTTGGGGAGGGGAGCTCTGATCCACCCTGTAAGAGAAATTTACAATAACCAGTAAGTCAATTTCTCAGCCAATTTCATATCGCCTCATACACTCAAGATGATTCTAGAGTATCAACAAAAACCTCAAGTCCCTCATAACATTGGGGGTATCATGCGTACACATAGATTTCTAATGAATACCTAAACAAATTTTTCTAAATAAAAAGTAATTTACAAATAAAACAATTTCTTTTTTCTAAAAGAACCTCGTTTACCAGTTCTGCACGACCCTATGCTCTTTCTAAAAATACCAACACGACAACATCAAAATTCACAGTATCAAAATCCCTGGACAATTTACAGATAATGCATCCTTTTGTCTCTTTTGTAGTTTATTCACTGTATCCCCCCTCTCCCATTCCTCAATAGCAACTACTTCCTAGGGCAAATAGGGACAATATACTTCATGATTTAGAGGTATAATGCAGTGTTTGAAATAACTCTGTGCCTGACCGCCCGAGACACATAAGTTTTGCCGTGGGCGAACAGATTTCTATATATAGATGCCCAACCAGAGGCGTTAAAATTTCGGCTAAATAAAATTTATCTGTATCGTATCTACTTATCGTACCAGAAACGAAGCTTTAACAAGCCAAGGGGCAGACTCTGTCAATCTTATAAAATTATAACGTTATAATTAATTGATTGCGATCAAATTGGTTATAGACACTGAGTCCTAGTCACTTTATAGATTTCATTTAAAGATAGATAGTAATAAAAATTTGTTTCCAAAAATGCAGTTATTTCCTCAGGGCTAGTAGGTCTTTGGTAGGACTGACAATTTTTACAAGCAGGCAGCCCTGTGTTTCTAGCTAAGTTTACAGCGAATTTCAAACACGGCATAATGTGATCTATTTAGAATCCTGCACAAACTCTCCCTACAAATGCGTACTGTAAAGTTATACCAGATAAAGTGACAATGCGTAACAACAATAAACAAGTCTTTGTAAGAGAAATTCAACAGCTTCAAAATTACCAGTTCATTACCAGTACTCAAGTACTTTATTGTAATGATGCAAGAGGAAAACTGTATGTGATTCCCGTGGACAAGGATATAGAGTTCACTGAGAAAGGGTGTGAAATATCAGTCAATACTGCTCCTGCTCACAATCCATCAAAGCACTGTGTACTGTCCAGGCTGACCCCCAGCTTTGTACGACATAAGATATTAACCTAGGTGCACTTACTCTCAGTTTCTTAGGCAGAAGATAATGATTATGTGCACTTGCCCCCAGTTTTACTTACCCCCAGTTTCTTAAGGCAGAAGATAATGATTATGTGCACTTGCCCCCAGTTTTACTTACCCCCAGTTTCTTAAGGCAGAAGATAATGATTATGTGCACTTGCCCCCAGTTTTACTTACCCCCAGTTTCTTAAGGCAGAAGATAATGATTATGTGCACTTGCCCCCAGTTTTACGTACCCCCAGTTTCTTAAGGCAGAAGATAATGATTATGTGCACTTGCCCCCAGTTTTACTTACCCCCAGTTTCTTAAGGCAGAAGATAATGATTATGTGCACTTGCCCCCAGTTTTACGTACCCCCAGTTTCTTAAGGCAGGTGGTGAATTTCTTGCTGCAGCCTCTCGCTGTTTCTTGGTCAAAACAAATTCTTGCAGTCTGGCCTTGACCTCAGAAGAAGCGACAGCACCTTCAAAAGACAATTCACAAAATGTTCTTTAAATAAATCACTGAATATATGAGAACACATCATACTCCAGCAAGTCGCCAGCCATTCCCTGAAGTCTACAATATATCTCAAATGTGGATTTTAATTCAGAATCTACAATATATCTCAAATGTGGATTTTAATTCAGAAGTCTAAAATATATCTCAAATGTGGATTTTAATTCAGAATCTACAATATATCTCAAATGTGGATTTTAATTCAGAAGTCTAAAATATATCTCAGATGTGGATTTTAATTCAGAATCTACAATATATCTCAAATGTGGATTTTAATTCAGAATCTACAATATATCTCAAATGTGGATTTTAATTCAGAAGTCTACAATATATCTCAAATGTGGATTTTAATTCAGAATCTACAATATATCTCAAATGTGGATTTTAATTCAGAAGTCTACAATATATCTCAAATGTGGATTTTAATTCAGAATCTACAATATATCTCAAATGTGGATTTTAATTCAGAATCTACAATTTTTCTCCTTTTACTTTTTGCATTCAAAAAATAATTTCTATCTCAGACTTGATTTTCCCATCTACAAGACAAAGTAAAGAAAACTTAAATAACTTATTACCTACTAGATCAGACTGTGAGAAAACTTAAATAACTTATTATCTACTAGATCAGACTGTGAGAAAACTTAAATAACTTATTATCTACTAGATCAGACTGTGAAAAAACTTAAATAACTTATTATCTACTAGATCAGACTGTGAGAAAACTTAAATAATTTATTATCTACTAGATCAGACTGTGAGAAAACTTAAATAACTTATTATCTACTACATCAGACTGTGCAATGTAATAGTCAGATATTGACATTATACACACACTAAAGCTTATTTTTTTAATTGCTTAGTAAGTCATAATATTTGACCAATGACCTTTTGTCACTCTGTTGCATACATGTTTAGTTTACATAACCTTGACCTATATATACTATTTTCCACTTCGTTCTTTAATGTCTAATGACCTTGACATTTGATCTCTTGATTTACTGTCACTCTGTAGCCTATCACCTTGTAACACTGTCCTTTCATCTTCCAAAGTCCCTCTGCTCCAACATAACAGATATTTGTTGTCAGTCTAAGAGCAACATGACCTTGACCTTTGATCTTCTGATACAACCTTGACCTTTGATCTTCTGAAGTCACTGTTGCCTGTCCTTTTACAGCATTGATTTCTGATCACTTGGTGACCGATAACTTTGATTTTGGATTCTTGGTATGTTTTTCCCTTCTTTTAATTGACCCATAACCTTGAACCCCCTCTGGTCACTCAATCATCCTTTTAACTTACCTATAATCTTGAACCTTTGACCCCTCTGGTCACTAAGTCATCCTTCTAACTTCTCCATAACCTTGAGCTCCCCTATAGTCACTCGCACTATTTGCCATCCTAACCTTGACCCTTAACCTACTTAGGTAACTTACTCTGTTCTCCATCCTTTTTATTCTTGATCTGTTCCAGTCTCTCATTCTCCAGGAGCTCTTTCTCCATGCGATGTTGCTCTTGCATTTTCTTCTGCTGTTCCAATAGCTCTTGTTGCTTCTGCATGAAGACCAGTTGCTGGAAAATCCAAAATAGACAAAATTCAACATTTATCTTGGAAAACATCACCAAGCAGTGCAGTGTACATACTTCCATTGCAAACAAAACCTAATGGAGACCATGACTGGACATTTCATTTAGATCTTATAAATTTAAAATCTCATTTTCCATCTATCATTGTCATACAATATACATCTGGAAGTACTTGATAAAATCATTGTTGATTTCTGATCAAATACTTTGAGTTTAAATCGAATACCTCTAATCTATCTGACCTTGGATTTGAACACAAGAAATATGTCTGAGAACTTTGAATTACAAATGGATCAATCTTGCTTGTCTAGCATTTGCAGACTTTATAACAATCTGAGACCTTGGAAATTATTAAGTTCAATACAATATTGTGCAAAAAAAAAAAAAATCAAAATGAATGCGACTTGAGTGACATGTTCTTGTACATATTAAACTTATGGCCAATTACAGTATACGGACTAGAGAAAGAAAGGTGTCAAGGAAAACTGCTAATATTGCCTTACATGATTATTGGATGAAGTTCCTGTATATATGCACTAAGTTCCCTTCCAATCAAAGAAGGGCAAATCGTATACAGCACACTATTCAAATTGTGCCCGGAGATTTTCTTTATAATATGTATATATGTCAATTAGACTGATACGTAATCTACCAGTTCACTTCTGTCCTGCAGGATTCCTATGCCAGCCTTTTTCCCCCCCCGATTCCTATTTACCTTGATATTGGAATGAGATAAAGCACAGCAGGTGGTCGGAGCATTCTTACCTCGCTGCAGGAGAGCTCCATTTCCTGCTCTGCATCTTGTTTGCTCTTTGAGTGCAATAATTACAGAGTTACAGATCAATGATTTATAATTACTATTTCACCAGGGAAAAAAGGAATCAGAGATCCTGACATTCAGTGGAATTGGATCAATATTGTTATTGGCTCCAAAAATAGACAAATAGTCAGGGAACGGGGGCTATTTATAGGGACTGCACTAACCATCAATCAGGATTCTGACATTAAAGCTTTTAAGTGATCAGTGAAGAAACTATAGCAACGCTTCAAAGGAAGTTAATTTGGTCTTCATCTGTCCTGAAATAGTTGTGATGATGTTTTATTGAGGTTTTACAAGGAAATCAATTTGCCACTGCACAAAACAAAAACAAGCATAGCTCTCTCAAGGTATTTTGGGGGGGAATAAACACTTTATATTTTTGGCTTCTTGTGCTGAATTTGGTTCTCTTGATTAAGATAAAAACATATCTGTGAACATTGGTCCACAGAAAACAGTCCCACAGACACAGACTTCACATGCTCAAAGCCTGAACATTCCCTATATATATTCATGTACAACCTATTAAGGAGGTTATAGTGCTTCACCAGAGAAATTTGTTGTAGATGAAAAATGGGGTATATGTATAACAATATTTTGAAGTTGAAAATTTTCAAATTTAGTTTATTTTGTTAAAAAATGCAGTTTTAGTTGAGGGTAATCTGGGGGGGAAAATTGAAAACCCCTGCTAGACTCGAACCTGCGACCTACAGTTCAGCAGTCGGTATTCTAACCTACTGAGCTACTCAGCTAGGTATTTACAGTTCAGCAGTTGGTATTCTAACCTACTGAGCTACTCGGCTAGGTATTTAAATGGAAAAGGAAAAGTCAAATGTTGCTGATCTTGATTTTTCAATCCATGTTTTCAAAGGAAGTCGGCCATTATGACGAAGTAAAGTATCTCCTTAAATCATTATTATTGAATTGTTGGAAAAATAAATGCTCTATTATCCACAAACCATATGTTTTAGAATATACACAAACACACACCCACACAATCAATATCATTTGTTTGGTTATAATTTTGATAACTTTGTAAATAACTTGTCATTGTTCAAACTGAATAAAGCCCTGTAGTTCTATATGCACTGCTATATGTGCTAGGGCCTGATCACCAATGTAGTGCACTGGTATGTAAAACTGTTTAGCCTTTTTGTCCTTATAGAATATCAAATGTATTCCAAAAACCAACCAAAGAATTCTGACAACTCCTTGGCAAGCGTACAAAAACATTTAAGAAAATAAGATCTATAAATAGAAAAATCGATATCTTTTGATCTGCAGTTATTTTAAATGACTGTCATTGTTAAGATTAAAATGTAAAGATTAAATTTCACACCTAGCTTGCACGTTTTTTGTTCAAAACAGTGCGTAATCCTAGGGTGAATGTACACTTATATTAAACGTTTTGTTCTACGGACTAAAACATGTTAGATATATCTTCCCATCAATGATATTGCATTGTGCCACCTCACAAATGTATTTAAATAGTCACCCATTAATGTGGTATTAATAGGTGATCAAGTCCTTCAGCACTAAATCTAGCACTGCCCTCCTTTTCAAATTATTTTTGAAGACTTCTCAACTTATGATGCAACCACATGCTAAAATAGAACATGCTATTTCTTGCTGGGTGTGTTGATAAAAATACTGGCATTTCCTTGAACTATGTTTGTCTTAAATTAATCCTAGAATCTAATTATCCAATTATTTACTTTCCAAGTTTTCTATTTGTTTCATAGTGAGGCATCTGGACGTGCACTGTTCAGTGAGCTCAACCACTGCCAGTTGTAGTTCTCTGTGGTATCTGAACCTGCTGCTACTAGAGTTACTATGAACTAGTTACAGCGATTTATGTTCCTGTGAGCTAGTTACAGCTATCTGCTAGTATTCACCTTAGTATAGTCCTGTAGCTATTTGTTTGTGTTCCCATAAGCTAGTTACAGCTATCTGCTATGCTATTTGTGTTTCTGTAAGCTAGTTACTGCTATTTGCTATGCCATTTGTGTTCCTGTAAGCTAGTTATTGCTATTTGCTATGCCATTAGTGTTCCTGTAAGCTAGTTACTGCTATTTGTGTTCCTGTAAGCTAGTTACTGCTATTTACTATGCCATTTGTGTTCCTGTACGCTAGTTACTGCTATTTGCTATGCCATTTGTGTTCCTGTAACCTAGTTGCTGCTATTTGCTATGCCATTTGTGTTCCTGTAAGCTAGTTACTGCTATTTGCTATGCCATGTGTTCCTGTAAGCTAGTTACTGCTATTTGTGTTCCTGTAAGCTAGTTACAGCTATTTGCTATGCTATTTGTGTTCCTGCAAGCTAGTTACTGCTATTTGTGTTCCTGTAAGCTAGTTACAGCTATTTGCTATGCTATTTGTGTTCCCTTAAGCTAGTTACTGCTATTTGTGGTCCTGTAAGCTAGTTACAGCTATTTGCTATGCCATTTGTGTTCCTGTAAGCTAGTTACTGCTATTTGCTATGCCATTTGTGTTCCTGTAAGCTAGTTACTGCTATTTGCTACACTATTTGTGTTCCTGTAAGCTAGTTACTGCTATTTGTGTTCCTGTAAGCTTGTTACAGCTACATGCTATTTACCTTGATATGGTCTTGTAGCTGCTTTTCATGCTCCTGAGCTAACTGCTGTTGTTGCTGTCTATAGTGTTGTATGAGCAGCTGATGTTGAAGCTCCTGCTCATGTTTAATTTTGGCCAGTCCCTGTTGGAGGTGGGGGTCAGTGAAGACGGTGGTAGGGACCGGGCGCCGCTCCACCACTGGTGAGGCAAGTGGTGACTGGGTCATTTCTGTAAAACATCAACAAAGAAAAATATCAATGGCTTGTCTATACTTATGATAAAACTTTTCCATTTTTGCATTTTCTTTATTTTTGTTCACAGAATCAGTCTTTGAAATACAACTTAAACACTTGAGATACTGCATGTCCAGAGTTACTATATATAACTCATCTCATCAATATATAAAACAATAACAGGGATTGTTGACAACAGTGCAGAACCTTGAAATGAAGATTTCTATTGTGAGGGGTCGTAGCACTCTTATCCATTAAGCTGATGAGCGATTTGTTGTCTCTTAATTTTGAAATAAACAGCTAATTATGCCAGACAGACAATGACACTTTAATTCTCTTCAATACATTATTATTTAAACAAAGCTAACATTCAATCATATTCGTTTTTTTGTTTCAACAACATACATTGTAAAAAATAAACCCCTGCCTTTTTTAAGGTGCACCGCCCTCTGTGACATTGACCTTATCAAGAGGACTATATTAAGCTGTGTGGAGGGAGTTTACATAACTCCCAGTAAGACACCAATACCAAGTCAGAGAGCAGGAAATGTCTAAACCTCAAATATTAATTACTGTGATGACACATGTATCAGCTCCAGATTAATCAGCCCCACAACAAATCGGTCATTTGTGACTCTCGTCACACCTGAGAAAGGGCACCGCAGGAGACTGACTGAGAGACCCCAACGTAATGAATTATAATCAACATAATCATGTAAATATACATCAAATCGTGCTTTTATTTTTGTGTCTTCAACAGGCAAAAATGGTAAACAAAAATGGTACGAGTATTTTGCTGTAAATATTAATGCCTGAGTGAAGATCCAACTTAAAACTATAGTTACTTGAATTCTTAGTTAGTCATTTCCTTCAGTTAATCATTTCCCAAATCAAGTTCCAACTCCATTTGTCAAAAGAAAAAAATAATATGAATTCAAAATTTTCCAATTGAATTGCCTAGCCTGGTCAAAAAGGGGTCGTTGGCAAAGCTGTCAGATTGAAAGCAGAAACAGATAAAACTGCCCAGGTTAAGAATGTTTGAGTAAACTAAACATTGACTTAAAAGGACAATGTCAGGTCTAAATACAAAACAACAAACATCTGGGCTGAATAAAAAAAACCAAACAGGTTACAGGATATCAAACAACCCTGAAACGCGGAACATAATAGAAGGGGGGTGAACCAGTTTAAAGCAACAAGACCCAATCAATACCCGCTATATCTCCTACAATGACTGCAGTAGCTTAAGATTAAGTCACATTAATTTTCCTCCCATCCCCTACCAAGCTCCATTTTCTTCTATATAAACACAAATATTTATACACACTGTCAATTGGCTATCGTCATCAACTTTATCGACCCATGCAAATACCACAAAATGAAGCGAGTAATTTTTTAATTTAGCTATACTTGACATAAATTTATTTCAAAATGAAAAAAATAATTGGAAAGAGTATTTAAATTACCATTTAACAATCATTATATGACCAGATGATTAACATGTTTGTATTCGCAAATTGATAAAAAATAATGAAAATTTTAAGAGACTAATATAAATACTTTCATAGTCATTCTTCTGTCCATTTTTCAGATAATTATTATATCTTCACTGCCACAAAGTGCTAATACAGCTATCAAAGTCTTGGCAAATAGTTAGTATAATTAATTATTACGCATCAAAGTCTTAGTTAGTACAATTAATTAATATGCATCTTCATAACCAGGTGACTAGGACTAAATGTTTTGCATTAATGTACCTATTGGATGGCTATTATCATAAATAACTAATCGTTCAATAAGATGGCACTAGTTGGTATATCATCCGTACTGTACTTTTGGAGGAAATGTGAAGCATGACCGATTTTTTTTATCAGAGGTTTAGATAAATCTATTAATCTTATTTTATCTTTTTTAAAAACACAACTTGCAATTTGTAGATAAGTGTGGCTAAAAAAACAGGATATTTTTTTTAATTATTTGATAAGATTAGAATAGCTAAGAGAAATCATGATAGTTACAAAAACAAAATGACTGAAAGTACATCTCCCTTTCACAGGTAAGATAAAAATCGTCGTCAATCTCATTAATTTCGCATAAAGATTTAATGATTTCTGTTCTCAAAAACTTGTTATAAAGGCACCAATTTTACAAACCATAATTTACGTGTACAAATATATAAAAAAAAAAAAAAAAAAAAAAAAAAAAATCCAGCCCCGTACAGAAGTGGTCATGCCTTGTCGTGCACTGCATGAAATTTCCATACTATTTATTTTCTGAGGTAACAAGCGACATCTCCAAGACTGTGTTGCCTATCAATGCTTTGGCCTCTCAAGTGATTTACGAGGCTTCCGAAAATATTTTCACTAAGTTTAATCACCTTTAGTATCATAAGACTGCATGCAAAGTAGAATACGGAAGCATTTATTTAGCATATTAATCAGTCTTCAATGTATAATTGAGAGAATTCCTTGTTTGAGTGAATACGTGTTCAAGCTGGAAGAATGTTGATGAAAGGTTTTCAGAAAACTGTGAAATGTAGTGTTATTATTGGCGTTAGTTTTGCATGACATCCATCAAGCCAAAGAAAAAAAAAATTCATCAATCTAATTATACCAGTCTTCAGTTCTAAGTGCAAATTACATTTTAAAATAGTACATTAAACCAAGTCCTGCAGTGAATGGAAATTTAATATTCACAGATAAACTCATACATGTAAACTGTTATGTAAGCTTTATCCACATGTAGATAATTTTGTCATCATTAAAATTCACCGCCCACTCACTTAGTATTCATACAAGAGCTTTAATTGCAGTCTAGCTGTTATGACATAATATCACATGCTCGTAACCTAATCAAATAGATTAATTGTCAGTTTAAGAAGCAAGTAAACACACCTGATCTCCTCGACTAGTTGCTGATAAATTAAAATCTTACTGTCGTCTAAGTTGCATGATTTAAATCTTGCTTATGTGCTTATGACATGTACTAGTTTTTTGTTTGTTTGTTTTGTTTTGTTATTTTGTTTGTTTCCCCTTGAATAGACAGAGATTTTTTTCAAAATAAGAAATGATAAGGGGCCTAAATGACTCCCCTGTCTAACGTACATAATCTTTTAAACAGATATCAAATAAGCAAGTCTATTATGCACTGCTGTTATTTATTAAATTAACATTAAGTGACTTGACGATCTTAACATATCAATCATGTCATCCCCCCACCCCATTACTGTTCCTGTCTTATAGTAAAAAAAAAATTGTCCCACATCTAATAAAATGATTAAATGAGTCAATTTCAAAGATTAAACATGGCTGTCCCTGTTGCCTTCCCTCCACCCTGCACCCACCCCTACTTACCTATGTTAAACAACTTTTATGAATGGCATGCTATTTACACATTAATTAACACCTATAGTGCTACTATCACCTGGAGGTATGGTCAGTATGGATATATACATGTTTCCAGGTTGTGTCTCCCCCCATTAGCTGGTC
This sequence comes from Ostrea edulis, assembly GCF_947568905.1. NCBI lineage: Eukaryota > Metazoa > Mollusca > Bivalvia > Ostreida > Ostreidae > Ostrea > Ostrea edulis. The sequence goes on along the minus strand of NC_079173.1, from coordinate 6,927,362 downwards.
AACATGAAAGTACAGAAAGGTCACAGATCGCAGGTAATAGTTCACCAACAAGACAGGACTAGTGGGTCTAAGGAACAATGATAACTTGTCTAGGACTACCCAAATGGAAATGAAAGAGATATACACACCACAGTCATTAGAGCTATTTATAGCTACTGGTTCAATATGCTATCACGAATTTTATTAATTTAAATGGTTCCTAAAATGAAGTGAATGGCTAATGCATTAATTGGAACAGTGAGCATGCATCTGACTTTTATTATCCTTTGAAGTACAAGCAGCATCAATAAATCATTGCCAATTTACAAAAACAATAATCTCAGAAATCTTGAAAGCGCTTAGTAAATAATTAAATTCTTTTCTATCGTTATTTTTTAAACTTAATTAATTCATCATGAATTGAAAATATTGTATAAATTTAATGCATGAGCTAGGGAATGATGGGTGGATGTACATTTTTGGAAATGTTTTGCAAAAAACTAGTTCAATAATTGTAATTTAGAAAGATGCAAATGACTAATGCTCCCAAATGGCAGCTGTACAACAGGATTTATAGGGTGGGCCAACCTGGGTTTTTTTTTTTTCTATACAGACTCCAAAGTGTACTACACAAAAGATCTGTTTACTTATTGAAAATTATGATCTTTGATATGTCCCTTAACATCAATTAAAATTCTCACAACAGTAGCTGTTTTTGCTTGACATGCATTCTTTTTTTTATCATTATTGTAATGCGAGTCTGCCTGCAATAACACAAATTTTATTAAGGAAATGCATAAAATATTAGAATATTATATACCCTTAAAAAATCCTACACACGCACGTATTCAACATTTCACAGTTTTAGTACATTATAAAAGATAAATTATTAATTAAATTAAAAAAACAACAACTCACCCATGAAAAACCTGGGGTTAAAGTGAAGCATGATTGTACTGGGTTACTCCAGTCTGTGACAACACAAACAAGATGAAAAAATTCAACTCCAATATCACACAGTTCCTCTACATGGACTTGATCAAAATTTTTCCGTTACTCACTCACATTTCATTCTATAATGCACATTTGTGCAATGTTTTTAGAAACAAGCTTCAAAATATTGTGCGTGGGTTTGTTTTCTCCTTCATAAACCTCACTGTCGGTGGACCTGCTACAATCTGAGTGAGCTTGATGGGTGATTACAAGTATGTTGTTTCTTACGTAAATGCATGCTCCAGTGGCCCGCGTGCTGTGTACACATATAATTAGAAATGCATAGTGTGGTATTTAAACTGCCGTATCAAAAACTCGGTCAAACTCGTTGATCCATGACAAAGTGAACTTGTAATCTGGAATGCATAAACACAGCTGGATGAAGCAACTCCGAGGTAAAGATTGACAAATAGGAAAAACCAAACTATGTCAACACGACCAGGGGCCATTAAAAATTCAAGGCCGCCAATATTATAATCATGAAGTTTTCTCCTTCCCAGGGTAAATAACAATGAAAAGATCTGAAATCTGAATGAAATCTCTGATATTCAATTGTTCAAAGGATGAATGTTCTTCAGACTTGATGACACAACCCAAATGATCGGCATCGCTAGTGATCAGCATTCATTGTTATAGCTAGTTTACACAGGCCTTCAATTATAAAGGATTTGGTGAATTGGAATCCTATTTCATAAGCTAACGTGTGATATTAAAGGTTAATAATTAATAATAAAAATAAACTGGACTTTTGTTTTTGAATTTTGACAGTTCAAGTATAGCCACAGCTTTGGGATTATTGTAAAGTGCCATGGTCTCGCAACAATCACAGACACAAAATAATGAATTATTTATTTATAGATCCTAAATTCCATTATGGAAACTTGTTTCTCACACTGATTTCAAGTAACTAAGAAACCAAATTTCTGCTAAAAAAGAATGAAATTATCTTTCTTTTAAGCTGGTTGTAAAAAATTTACATAGCCTCTGAAGAGCTATTTGATTTGTCTTTGCACTTGAATAAAAATACAAATTAACTCAAGCGTAAAGCCTGCAGAAATGATTCTGATTTTTACAAGATAAATTTTCCAATAACACGTGGGTGGTTGATAATTAACTTGTACACATTCTATTCAAAAAGATTCAACATGGCAAAAACTACATTCAACAAAGTGTGAATATACAGCACGGATGACTTACAACATCTGTTGTACCTGTATAATGATGCTCAGCATTTCACAACATTTTTAATGTCAACAAGGGCAATAATAATTTTATCACCTTTCATGTTCAAATTTTTTTCTTTTGAAAACTTTTCAAGGTAGCTCTAGTTAAATCCTAATGCCTGTAGTAATAATTTACCAACTTCCCCCCTACACAGCTGATTTAAATAATTAGAAAATTAAATATAATTTTCCAATAAAAAATTCAAATTTTTATGCACACTGCAATAGGATCCAAAGAGAAGTTAAACTTTTAAGCATACATAATTATTCAGGGTTTTTTTTGTTTTTTTTGAAGAACTTAAAATTACTAGCAAAATGAAGAAACAGTCACAGTACATGTGTTCACACAGATAATACTCAGTTTTCTCATAATTTTGTATATCGCCACTATTTGTGATATTAACATTTAATTGCATTATATGGTTAATATGATTAGTCAATGGAGGACAACGCTTTTACCATCACATTCTTACATAGATTATATTAATTGTTGGCATGGGTGCAACTCTCCTGCAGAAATTTCTGAGAAGCAAATAAAAATTTGTAGAATATACGATAACCAAGAAAGACGACTCCAAAAAGCTATAAATGTCCACCAACTCCACGAGCGTGTTGTTAGCAGTAAATGAAGGATGGGCTCCCTTGTACAAATTAACACATGATGCACACTAACAATTCAAAACACAAAATATATGTGTAACTTCTACATGTCGTTGGCATAAGAAACATGCATTACAATCATTCAACAATCCAATCAAATGCAAGTGTTATTTCAACTCAAATTCAAGTGGTTTCTGGAGAAGGGGATCCCTGTTTCTAAAGTAAATGAGTTATATTTTCTAAATATATTAAATCAGTATCTAAATTTGCTTCATAATTTACAAGACATTGGTTTTTCATCAGAATTCAAGAAGTTTCAATTCCTTTTTCCGTCATGAGTATTTGGGGGGCAAACTTCAAAATAGTTTTTCACTTAATTATTGAAATAGTTCTAGTTAAATCTTGCCTGCAAAACAAAAGATGAAATAAAATCATGAAAAAATTTGCAGGTTCAAAGTACTGGCGGAAAAACTTGGATCCACCACAAAGAAAATGGGTGACCTTGACTGCAATCCTCAGTGTTATTGATAAGGTCAAAATCTAAATACTATAAGCACTGTAAAGCTCTCATTTCCTGATTGTCAAAATTTCTAGGTTCAGGGTCAATAAGACCTTCCTGCCCCTGATCTTGAAATATATATTTTTTAAAAAAACCCACTTCATCAACATCCAGCTGTGTAATTCAGATTTCAATTTTCTGACAATTATACACACAACGCTAAGGTGTCCAGCTATACATTTCAAACTTTGTGCTTGATGCATGGCAATATAAAATATTGTGCACAAAAGGATACTACCTCTTAATTTTAATAGAGAACTTTCAAAAATGTGACACACTGTGGCTTTATGATTTTCCGATGAGGTAGAGATGATACCTCAGATAATTTCTGTTAAGTTTTAGTAGCTCTTTCCGTGACCATTTTTCCTACTTGTCACGATGATGTGGTAAATATGTCTCACAGTTACAAACTAGGAGACTTAAGCTGTATGAATTTTGACAAACATTAAACCAACCTCAGAAAAAACAGAATGTCAGAGTCTAATAAATTAAAACTTAAAAAACTCAGTGGTAAAACCTCCATTTGAATTTTAAATAAATGTATTGATTCAAAATAATGTTAGTAACATTACAGCTAAAATGTTAAACACTTTACCACAATAATTCTTGTCAACATTTTGCCAGTCTATCTTAAAATATTAAGAACCACAGTAATAGACAGCAATAGCCTTAGGCTATAGCCTGGTATTTATGTTCTTATAGTTGCCATTATCAAGTGCTTAAATTTACACCTAAATTTTCTTTTCACCTATTACTAATCAATATCAGTTGATAATTGTTATATTGAAGAAAACAAATCTTTCTACCCCCCCCCCCCCCCCCTCCTACTAATTCAATGTAAATGACTAACACTTGATTTGTATACTCTTTGTTTTAATATACAATATGATCTCAGTGAATGATTTTCTCATAAAACAGAAATTTGAAACATGCGCACTGTGAACTTTGTTCCGTGTACTGTCTGGTTATCAGGTACAGTAATAATTCTGACTGTCAGAGAAAGGCTGGAATTCTCCTATAACTTTATAACAATGCGGAATAAAAACAAAAAATAACTCCCAATTAGTCATTTATTCATCAATTGTAAATGTCACTTAGGAAATTTCATAAGCTCTATTTATATGGAGAAACCATTGTGATACATCTCTCTCTTTCTCTCTCTCTTTCTCTCTCTCTCTCTCTCTCTCTCATTCATCAAACATTTCTGGATGCAGCTGCATTATTTTCCATCAAATCTGCATGGAGATAATTGAAATTTTCTATAGTATATATGCTTATAAACCTTAATTTCCCTGATTGTTTATGGTTCAACCCAATCTGTCCTTGTAAGTTTGTGAGGGCCTGTAAGTCCACTCTTTACACAGAAGATTAGATAAGAGAATACAACGAGTGCGCAGCCGAGATAACGCTCTTTTAAGTGACGCTTGTCCATCACCAAGTTCTACAAAAGCACTCTCTCCTCTAACACGTCATAACTCTCAAGTACATTAAACAATCTCAATGTTAAAAAACACCAATTCCCAAAACTCCACACAGTGCTGGTTAACGACGAGGAAGTTCATTCCTGGCAGTAAACACTTCATTTCACTAATTGTTCTATTTAAAAAGTTCTGCCAATGACGTAAATTTTCGTATTTACAGAACTTTCATTGTTAAACTTAATGTACTAAAGTTTAATCGAAACGATATTTCTGAACAGAAAAAACAAAACGCCTGTATGTCTTACTTTTGTCTAGCTTGCTCTCAGACTGAATGATACTGGCACAAAATTAAAAGCCTGTTACTTTTACACAAATAATGATTTTTTCACAAATCCTCATAAACAACATGAACTTCAATAGATACAAGGCACTCCTTCAGCAGACAACTGCCTTATCACAGGGCAATGCATTTCAAGTTAAATCATGCATATCTCTGCAATCCAGAGGTCCTGGGCTTGATTCTGGATTCCAACGCTGCATCATAACTTAGGACTATAGATATTAACTGTGCCTAATTAACCAGCATTTATGAAGTGAAATCCACGGGTTTTTGGATATGACCTTAGGAATAAAGGTCCTGTGTCGTGAACTTTAAGCTTTAATTCACACCATACGTTCAGTGGTCTTGATCACCATTTAAAGGTCTGTTGGTCACTTCACCTAAAGCTAATGAGGTCATTCTGACGAGATGTAAAACAACATCAAAACAAAGCAAATTTGGGGGGGGGGGGGGGGGGGGGTGTGGGCTGGCGCAAAGGGGGGGGGGGGGGGGGGAAGGATCCAAAGGTCCAAACTCTGTACACAGTTAATATCTTTTGGTTTAACCCCAAGTTTAAATTCATTTTACAACTTAAGATATTCAACCATCCAGCACTTTCCCTGATGGTGTAAATCCTTTCCTTTTTTCTATATACACGTACTACCATTATCGATCAACATTACAGGGAGCTGATTATAGTGTAAATCTCAAGATTTTGACCACTTGGCGTAAACAATACTGATCGTGTAACACATGTTACTAATTAGTAATTTATTATAAATTTCTTTCATAACATTTTAGTTCCTTCATTAGTATGGCTTCAGTAATGAGCATTTATTATGTAAATCAATTTTTCACATAAACCAATTTAATTCTATGCATTGAAAATAAAAATCCAATATACTGATGCAATCAACATATGTTATTGAAATTTTAATTAATTTATTAATTTTTTATTGTCATCATGCGGGCCTGGTTTAAGGAAACGATAACTGTACAGTTTATGTGAGTATATAGATTCAACAGAGTTGGGTTATGAATATCCAATGAGGTGTTATTTCCAGGGTCAATTTACAAACCATTATATCATTCCTATACAGTCACTGGTACATGTACATGACAAAACCATGAATACTGATCATTTCACTGCCTTAAAATAACACAATCAAGATTCAATGTGTGAAGGGCTCAATTTGAAAAACTTGACAAACAACTTGCATCTGATACACAAATCCTTAACATCATGTTAACATGTAAGCATTAACTGTATCTTCTTTTTGGACCTCTATCATCCCAATAACAGCAGCTGTTGCACAGATAAACTGAAAAAATGTGCATTAGTGTTTTCTATATCATAAGGAATATCAAATCTACATAGTTAATTTTGCCCAATAAAATTGAATTTTAATATTCTTTTAAAAGCATAGTTCACTTTTATGTTTTAAGTCATTTCTCCTGTGTGCGCACTGATGTGCACTATTAAATACGCTCCGGAGTAATCCTAAGAAATGATGTCACAAATGTACTAGTTTTTTGTTCGAACTTTCGATAAAGTTGACATTCATATACCATTTTCTTTTAAGCAAATGGTGGGGACATAAAGACAGACCACTGATAGAAAAACAATGTTCTCAAATGCCCTCAATGTTGTAGATACAGAACGCAATCTATATAGTGCTGAAAGTGACGTTTATCTGTCAGGGGCATAATGCAAGCACACAAGTAATTAAGTTATTTTACACAAACATTTATATTTTCTAAAAAATAATGCATATCGTTATTTTATCTATCTTAAGTGGTCATTGATATCATTTAAAATCTTCAGCTTTTTTTTGTATTTCCTGCTGATATATATATTGCGTTCTGGGATTCCAGGATGTAAAATAAGATGTAGGACACAGATTCTAATCAACAAATTGTTCATGGTGCAGTGGCTAGCAGACGTAGCTTGATCGTATTCTACTTGCTATTACAAGGTGTTATTTGCATTTTGGGGGTGAAATTTTAATCGACAAATTAACAATTTTCCCTACTTTTCCAAAGACTTTTTGAATAGTTTTTTTTTTTTTTTTAATTCAGCAAGGTTTTCAAAATAAAACAAACATTTGTTTTTGTCTTGGTGCACCAGGAAAAATCTGTGGTGCATCATGTGGAGTTGACATAAAATAATGTAAACAGGGTAGTGAAGAATAACCTGTTTGAGTTATTAAGAGAAAAAGTACCACATGGAATTTGATGAAGGACAGAAGCAAAGAGAGATAACTCATTGTGACAAAAAAAACCAACCCCTACTTACAATTCGTGTCATTTTTCTAATAACATATTTGCATTATGCCCATGACTGTTTAAAGTCAAGTACGATGTTCCCAAATGCGCTCCACATTGTAGACATAAATTACAATTAGCGCCAAAAGTGACATTCATAGTCAAAGACAATGTTCTTAAATGTGCTCCATCATGTAGACAAAAAAAACCAACACATTTCTTAAAGTTTCCCCCACAAGAAATGAAGTTTAAAGACAAAATTGTCTTTCTTCATCTCCCAGATTTCACTGTATTTTTCAGATTTCTAAAGAGTCAAATCCATTCCTTATTATATAAACTTCTTTGTTTGCATACCATGTTGTACAATGTATAACAGATACTATCAAAGTCTTATATTCATAGCCTGTTTACGTGTCATTTTAATTAAAATCTTAAGAATCCATGGTCTCTTAAGAATTACCTGTGCTGGTGAGACTTGATAATTAAGATATAAAAGGCAGTGGTCTCCCCTCTTTTAACTACAATCCCCTCCATTTGAACTGGGGAAAAAAAGCTTCATTTTTCCTCAATTGGGAATAAATAAATCCTTTATAATAGATTATAATGAAGAAAAAAAATAAGTTTTGAAGATTTTCTTCAATAACTACCGTATGTTTTCTTATCCCTGATACACTGTACCACCATTTTTAACAGTCTTACTACGATTATACCTCCCTGTATTTTTGTGGGTTATACTGTCACTGTGTGTTTCAAGTGTTCTGGTGGGATGCGTTCTAAGGTTTGATTGATTGATTGTATATTGTTTAACATCCCTCTCGAGAATTTTTCACTCATATGGAGAGGTCACCACAGCTGATGAAGAGCTGCAAAATTTTGGCCTATATGCTCATGCAGCGCTTATGGCCTTTGAGCAGGGAGAGATCTTTATCATGCCACACCTGCTGTGACATGTGACCTCAGTTTTTGCGGTCTCATCCAAAGGCCCACCCCATTTAGTCGTCTCTTACGACAAGCAAGGGCTACGAAGGACCTATCCTAACCCCTATGGGACGAGTTCTAAGGCCACTCCTTTCCTAATGAACAGAGAAACAGGAGGACAAGTTAACATGCCAAAAAATTTACAATACAGTCAAACATGGTTATAATGAACCTCAAGGCAAAAAGCAGTTTGTTATAACTAAACTTTGTTAAATGTAATATTAAATGTAATTTAATTGTTATTAATTTACGACGATGGCCATCTTGTATTTGCCTGGGCACCATTACCCGTTTGTTTATATTGTTTATAACCAATCAAAACAAAGCCTCCCTTTTTGTCCTTTTAATCAAGACCCTCTAAGTCTGATAAGGGACCCCCCTAGGGCCAAGTGAGGGCACCCCTATAAATGTGATCAACAACCTATCAGATTGGTTGTCCGAGTGCCACCTATATACGTAATTAATTACCAATCAGTTTCTATCTGTGCCAAATTTAAAAAAATAACAATTAATTGACCTATCAAATGCCTATTATTATCATTAACTTAAGCATCTCAAGTTAGCGTCACTTTCAAAATATTCTTTGAACCATCAGGCCACTTCAGTCGTAAATTAAAATTTTTTATTTTTTTTTTTTCATATGTGTGTGTGACTGAATATGTGTATTGTTTAATGTAGTTTAGTTTGTACATCCTCACCTGAGGAGAGGAGAAAACCATGATTACAAAATTGTTGTACTTGCTGTTATATATCTATGTATGTAATAAATCATGGTTGTTTGCCCAAACTGGTATTTGTTTTCTTGACGAACGAGTCAATGCCTACACCATTAAGGGAGTGGAATTAATCAAATAATTTTTTTCTGTATTTTTCTCTTTTGGGGCAATAAATATCATAGTTTTATGGATCAGCGGGAAAAATTAACATATTATTTGAAGATATCATCAAAGTCCAAAGGCCAAAACTTAGTGCAAAATCAACGGACCAAGACGAAATTCGAACTTGATCAGTAACTTATGGCAAAGCAATGTACCAAATATCAAATGAATATCTGCAAGCACATAAAAAAAAGTCTGGAAAACTGATTTGCAGGACTGATGAACAGACAGCCAGACGGACGCCGAGCGCAAACCTAAAGTCCCCTTCGACTTTGTCAGTAGGGGACTAAAAAACATACTGGAAACGTATAAAATCGTTTCAATACTTGTCAGAATCTCCATTTTGGAAAATCAATTACGTCCTCAACAAATTCTATGACTGAGCTAGTATATCTGATATCTATCTATTGTTAAAACTGCATGGATACCTGTTTCGTGATTGGCTGTAAAACATTGATTTGACAGGACATATTTGTTCGTGTATTGTGGTAACACAGGACGGAGAGTCAATAAGTAACCAGCCTATCCCATTTCCGATTGACCAAGGTGGTAGCGATTTTCATGCCTTGTTTCAATACATGTTTTATACATGGGTACAAAATTGCACGCATATCGGGTCATTTTTAAATAAAATATTGAATGTCAAACATGGCTGGTAATGCAAAGGCATGTTTTTCATCTAAAGTTGAGTACCGTGCTATAATTCGGTACTTGTATTTAAAAGGTAAAACAGGCAAGGAAATACACAGTGAGTTAGCCAATGTTTATGGGTCTTCTGTGCCATCTTATGCTCAGGTTAAATTCTGGGTAAGGGAATTCAAACGCGGTAGAACGTCTTTCGAAGATGAAGCCAGGTCTAGATGCCACTGACGAAGAAATGTGTGTAAGAAAGTTTGGGATCTGGTATACTCTGATAGGCGAATTCAGGTGGAAAAAATAGCACAGGCATTAGGCATTTCACATGGTAGCGTTTCAACAATCTTACATGATCGTTTAGGTATATACGAGCTAACAGCCCGTTGGGTCCCCAAATCCCTTAGCGATGAGCAAATGTCAACCAGAGCATCAGTATGCAGTACGCCTTGTTAAAGCGATTTAGGTCAAAAGATGATTTTGTTTTGTGTCTGGTGACTGTAGATGTCAAACATGGTTCATTATTATGAGCCAGAGAATAACGCCCAGAGTCGTCAGTGGGTAGGGCCTGGGTCTCCGAGGCCAAAAAAGTTCAAGACGCAACCATCTGCTGGCAAGGTGATGGCCACAGTATTTTGGACGCAAAAGGCGTTATTATGTTGGACTTTTTACCCAAGATAAGTACAATAACTGGAGTGTACTATGCAAACCTGCTAGACCAGCTGAGAACCGCCATCCGTGAAAAACGCCGAGGTAAACTCTCTAAAGGTGTTTTGCTGCAACAGGACAACGTGAAAGTCCACAATTGCAAAGCATTAATACCACATCCTGCCTATTTGCCTGACCTAGGGACTTCTTCCTATTCCCAAATTTGAAAAAAGATATCCGTGGACGTCATTTCCGGTCTGACGAAGAAGTTATGACGGCAGTTGAGGGGTGGGTCAATGGGAAGGACCCTGACTTTTTCATTTCTGGGCTGATGGCACTTGAACATCGTTGGTCTAAGTGCATCATACTAGAGGGCATGCAATTACATCGAAAAAGAAGAGGTGGATCTCAACCGGAAATAAGTTAGGCTGGTTACTTATTGACTCGCCCTCGTACTACATTTACAAGACATATGATACAGTAACAATGAAGCTTGGTAATAAGTTGTTTTGTGTATGATGTAACGTATTTCTGCTTTGCATATGGCATTATAACACATTGCTACAAGATGGATGGTAAATGCATATAGCCTAACATGCATACGTTTGCTACAAGATCGATCTCCTATGTATAGCCTAACATTTTTGCTACAAGACATACCCTGTACTGTGTATTTCAAACAGATCACTACACGACATACCCTGTACTGTGTATGTCAAACAGATCGCTACACGACATACCCTGTACTGTGTATGTCAAACAGATCGCTACACGACATACCCTGTACTGTGTATGTCAAACAGATCACTACACGACATACCCTGTACTGTGTATGTCAAACAGATCACTACACGACATACCCTGTACTGTGTATGTCAAACAGATCACTACACGACATACCCTGTACTGTGTATGTCAAACAGATCACTACAAGACATACCCTGCTCTGTGTATGTCAAACAGATCGCTACACGACATACCCTGCTCTGTGTATGTCAAACAGATCACTACACGACATACCCTGTACTGTGTATGTCAAACAGATCACTACATGACATACCCTGCTCTGTGTATGTCAAACAGATCACTACACGACATACCTGCTTTGCGTATTGGTGTAAAATGGCTGTTTATATCCATCCCACCGTCACTAGGGCCCATTGGATCTACAAAAAAACAACCAAACATCACCATATGATATCTTATAAAACACTGAGCGTGATCGAGGAGCACGTACTGGATCCGACACGATGGATACGATAATCGGATATATCATCAAATGCTGAGCTATGACCTAAGGATCCGACACCATGGATACGATAATCGGATATATCATCAAATGCTGGGCTATGACCTAATATTAATATACATTCCTACTACAGAAACTCGATCCAAAGAGTCGGATCATGTTGAGTTGACAGCCACAGATGACATTAAATACATTGAGATGCTTCCCGGCATCGAATTCAACAATCGAATGGTCTGCGACTTGTCAACAAGACATGATCCAACTCTTTTAATCAAGTTACTGTAGTAATGATAAATTTATCATTTACCCTTACATATTATTTTTCCCCCAAAAATACACATTTGCAATTAATTCGTCCCTAGCAAAATGGGCCCTTAAATATTTTAGTGCTAAAGTGTGAACTTATAATAGAGAACATTCCTCAAACTATTAGAGCAATGTGGATTGTCGTTAGAATATTACAGTCAAAGATGACAACCAACTCGGGATTGGTAATCATTACCCTTTTCTTTAACAGCTATGCAAAAAATGCTGTCACGTTTTTTCATTATGACGTTTGTTGAAAAACATAGTTGGATAAGATAAGGGCCTTTTTTCTAGGAACAGCTATTATAATGCATTTCTAATTATAAAAAAAACATGGAGTGGAATTATTCTTTGTGTACTCAAGTTTTTTCTGTGGAGCGGTCAATCATTCAATTCCACAAAAAACATGTGTTAAATTACATTGTGACATCATGCAGTTTCTGAGAGACAAAGATCTGAAATCAGAAAACCACAGTGTGATGATCCAGAAAGTCGGATCACACTCTACCAATTTAACAGTATCAAAACACCGAACATTGATGACCTTATGATAAAAATGTGTGACCATTTTGTTACAAAAACAGTAAGACTTTTCACTGATTTTAATACATATAAAATTTTTAAATATACCTCCTTCTACATGAGGAATATGGTAGATGTGACTGTGACAGCTATAACTATATATTAAAGCAATATGTGGAATCATTAGAATTTGAAGGGGACCAATTTTCGTTGATAGTGGAGATTTTATTGTTTCGTTAGAATGCAATTTTGTGAATTGTTTCTCTACATAAAAAATTATATATTTTATTAACAGTTTGAAATTCATGGGATACTGGCACCCACTGAAATTGAGCCTCCAGGGCCCATGAAATGTTAAGAATGATCCACAGTTTTCAAATTCAAAAAGCAAGGCTACATATCTATACCCACTAACTAAACAATGCTAATGATTGTTGCAAGTTATATAACTGAAATTCATTTAATTACACAATAAATTGAGCCGTTCCTAGCAAAAAGTGCCCTTAAGTATATTTCAGGTGCTAAAGTGTGAACTATAGAGAACATCCCTCAAAATATTGGAGCAATGTTGATTGTCGTTAAAATATTACAGTCGCAATCAAAGATGACAACCAACTTGTGATTGTTAATCATGACTTTTTTTCTTTACAAGCAATGCAAAAAATGATGGTACGTACGTTTTTTCATTATGATGTTTTTTGAAAAACATTGTTGGATAAGATAAGGGCCTTTTTTGCTAAGAACGGCTCATTAATGATAACAAAATATTTTCGAAAGAAAATATGAATTGAAGTCTTGCATGGTTCCAATCTTAATGTAATATACCCAACAGCATGTGATGTCGAATTTTCCTTTCAAATTGGCATTGAGTAATCACAACGAAGAGAATACCTGATCAGAGAAAAGGCAAATTATAAATAGACAGCAAGGGAGGGGAAAAGGAAAAGAAACACAGACCTGCAGCAGAAAATCTCTTACATTTCATGAATAATCCAAAACGTATTGCTCACCTAGCCACACGTTAACACTATAGATACCCTGTTTACTGGAGACTGCCGATCAGCCTGCTATTATACGACTCTACCTATTCAATGACTGAATGACCCCCACGTATTGATTATTTCTAAAAGTAGAAAAACATCAACAACAGTCCTACAGTATTTGTACTCAGCAGTTCGTGCACAGTGTATGTGTCAGAAGCTGGGTATTGCTTCATCAATGGCACTGCTATCTTTAGAAATTTCCCCCTTCCAATCATAATCAATAACACAGCATTAAATAACGAAACCATTGAGTACATATGCATAAACAAGAAGGCAATGGTTACCCAGGCTGACGAAGTCTATATACACACATCTCTAATTAACACTTTATTCATCCTTCCCACATGCCATCAGAGGTGTTGATTTGATGAATTCTGAACAAGAAAGGAGACAAAATATCATCCCCCTCCTCCCATTTGGTACCTCACAGCCTTCTTATGAACAATCAACTTTGCACTGAATTGTTTCGCATTCTATTTTTTATCTAATACTTCATTTTTTAGTTAACGTGGACAAGGTTAAAAATGTGAAACACAAACAACCATAGCGACAGGGTTTGGTTTTTTTTTTTTTTAGGTCAAGGTCATTTATATATAAACAGGCTTTAATTACATGGGGCACTTAATGCCAAATGACAACAGGTTTTTTTTAAAGCAAAAATTAAAATTGTAGAAAGCCTGACTGAACAGTGAGAGTGAAAATGTGATGATTTTAATCTTTTGATCTGAGAGTAGTAACATCATTATTTTACATCGCCTGCTGACTGGTATTATATTGTTACGGGGATATTAACATCCCATGAAAGACCTGATGAGACTGGCACTTTTCGGAAATACATAAATAAATATTCAGTCCTTGAATATGTTAAGGTAACTCCATACTCGCAGTTTTATCTGATACAAGTTTGAAAAATGCATTTATTTCCATTCATTACAGTTAAAACTAACAAATTATCAAATAAAATACATAGGTCGTCACACTTTTTAAGATACGAGACGTACATAAAAAGATTCATATATCACCGTCAGAAAATTGCAATTTTCCTAAGACAGCGTTATCAAAATTTCATACAAACTGGTAATGACTATATAGTAGCATTCATAACAATTTCATGAAACTGTATCTTCACCAAAATATATACAATATCTATAAAAAAATAAAGGAAATCTATCGCATAATAGACTTGATAAAGAAATCAATAGAAACAGAGTTATTCCCCTTGGATTCAATATTTTGAAACGTATCTTTGATTATTTATCTATAACTTAGACTTTTAAAATGGTTTATTTTTTGACAAGAATTTTTACAATAACTATCAGAAAAGACTCCAACAAAATTTATGTTCCTATCATGCATAAATCTAAATAAATCATTGATTTTGCAAAATCTGATGACATCACAGGAGGGTGGAATTACTTTAAGTCTAAATAATCTCTGATCTCAATTTACTCAACAGAATCATATAACCTTTTATTATGGGGAAATGAATATTTTTCAAATATGATTGTGAATTTCATATTTTCAAAGCAGTACATGTGACAGAAGTTTATTAAGAACTCTAACAGGTTTTAATGAGAAACATATTTATATATGGAATATTTTTTATTTTCTGCCTATAATTATGTACTTTAAGAATACACTGGTATAAATAAATCTATACATATATTGTAATTATTAATATAATAGTATATACTCAAACAATTATTGTATTTTTGTGGCACAACAATCTTGTTTTGTACAACTGTATAACATAATTAATATATATTTTGTATACGGGAGAGGTTTCCTCAGTTGCTAGCTGGAACTAATGTAAATTTAATTAATCGCTTTCTATATATATTTTTTTTGGTCACTGAGCATTTTCAATATTCCAATGTTGCTTATATCACATAATAGCTGTGAAGCATAGGCCGTGATTATATCCAGGTTATATTTACTACTGAAAGCTCCATACATAAACCTGATGGCTTCATTTACATGATCTAAAAATAGGACTCGTCATTCCCTTGCTTAGATACAAGTCGTGATGAAACAATGATCCATTGTGATGAAAAATTGGATCAGATCATTGTAATGATCAATTGTGAGATTTTTTTTCCATCACCTAAAGTCAGGGAATTCACAAGCATTTGTTTTTCTGCTTTTAACAGGACTCTATCGTTGGCCTAGCCTAATAGTCACTTGAGTATGCACATATTTTACTCATTAAAAATCACTGTGTTACCTGTCAGGGACTGGTTTTTTTTTTTGTTTTTTTTTTTTTTAGACTTCTACATTTTTATACTTTGCACGTACTAGATGATTAGATACATAATCAGGTATTGGTAATTAAATTTACAATTCCTCTATAATTGATCTTAAGATGGGGGGGAATGTAGTACGTACACTAAACATTTTTGTTTTACGCTCACCCAATATGCCATATTCTTATTTTATTAGTACTATTTTCTATTGTAATTTAAATTCTTTTGTTCTGAACACTAAGAATTTGGTTGTTCACAAAAACCAAGGGGCTTTCCTTGTTCGACTGCGGACCAAGCTTTCCCTTTTTGGCCATGTTAAGATATTACTTTTCCTTAAATCACTTCCATTAAATACACTGGAATTTAATATGTTCAGTTTACTATGGGGATTTACAAAATGTATCCATCATAAGAATTTCCATTTAATGAATTATAAACAGCTAGTGTTTCTTTCTTGTTATTTTGGAATTATACACTGTTGTATAAAGGAGAGGGGAAAATCAATGGCTGGACCTGCATGGAACCGAACCTGGGACCCCTGCATTACTATAGTCAGGTGATCTATAACCAGAGCTATCCAGGCCGATATCCATGGTCCGTATAGCCCTTACTACATTTCTTCCTCCATTACTTGTCCTCATATTCATGCAGACCCTCGAAAACGTAATCCCCCATTCTTTTACGCTCCTGGCAGGACAACCTGCAGTGCAAGCTCTGATGCTAGAACATTAACTGTTACATAACAACATCTAAATTTGACTGTAAATACCCTGAAGATTGTCCATCAAATTTTCAATTCCATGGAGACTGGAGTCTAACAGTCTTGTTTATCACTAAATTGTTTATTCTTTATAGGAATTTAAATAATTTTCAACAGTAAATTTTATCATGCAGACCTTCTTCATAATACACTTATGTTACAATTGCATTTAATTTTTTCAATTACGTTTCCTGTACCTATTTCACTGCCATTCTCCAGCTCCCCAGAAGTGGATGTTTCCCCCTGTTTGTAACCATCCCCTCGAGATTTAAACTCCTCCTGTATCGTCGGCAACACCTTTGTCAACATGGCCATGTTTTTCGATTCCCACAAATTATATTCATAAATGATTTCTAGAGCAGTAAGCTCAACAAAAATTGATCAGCAACAATCTAAATATATCCCATGCACTGCAAGTGATCTAAATAAAGCACAGTTCAATATTTATAATCCTCTTGATATACAATAAAGTAGGTCACTATGTACACCCTCCAGAAATCTCCACCATAATCTTTTTTCTATCCAGTTTGAAGAGCACAATTAAACTTGATAAAGTACATGTTTCCATTAGAAAATCAGCAAACACAATTTCACTCCGTTAATACTTTATACGAGTGTGTCCCATTAATCATAGCTGCATTTTCTCACCATTTCCTACACATCAGGACACAACCCTCTATAAATATAGAAACACAATTCGCGCGCGGTTATACAGAATATCAAATCTTAACAATTATGCAATGAAATCATGCACACACATTTTGACCAAGCCTTATGTAAAGTTCACTTCTTAAATGATGAGACAGAGTGTGTGAATTTCATAACATTTTACTAGCAACTGTTCAAAAAACAATTCACTATGATGTAATAAACTCCATTTAAACTCTACACTTCGAAGCCCTCATTCACAATAAGACAGCATAAAATCCAAACATACTGTTATCCATTCCCTCTGTAAAATACAATTAACATATAATTTCTCTGTCTAGAGGCAAAGAGCACTATTTTTTCTCGCCTAAGCCAAGTTATTTTTAAATATTCTTCATTGTTCTCGCCACCTGGCTGTCAGGCATTAGCATGACCTGTGAGAATTTCCTAAAATAACTTCATGTTAAAGGAAAGACTTATGTCTCTTATAGTTAGAGAATTAAGGATCACATAATATACCTTGATGATAATACTGTCGTCACGTGCTGGTATAATTTAAGCCATTTTTACACAACTCTTATAAATGTTGACATCAAGTACTTAAACGAGTCATAAAACTGCTAATACTACTAACTACTATAGTACTACTGACAGAAATATGCCCTTCACATGACAGCTCAAAAGTGCATTTCCGATCAAACCTATTAGTCTGAATAAACATATAAAACCCACCACAACAACATTAAGACGATTATATTTTCTTAATGTGTTAAATTTAAATTTCAGTTTTAATCTTATAAGCTGAACTAACCACATCCACCAGCAGACAGACACTATAAAACACCACGAACACCTTGACCTTAGAACTTCTTTAAGATAATTTGTTCTGCTAATGTTGACTATATACATATGGGAAAGATAACATACTCCCCTTGAGAAAAAATCTACCCCATTCCTCTAAACACAAAGCTCCTCAAATGAGGCCCAGATCTCAAAGTTATCAAGTAAAAATACAACTTTGTCAAGGCACTTTGACCTTCTACAATCAAATTTTGGTACCAAAATTCTTGACCTTGCGACCTTTAACCTTGGGGTTTGATCTTCTTTAATTTGAAAAAATCTTGGCCATAACTTTTGGATGATTAGTGCTAATTAAGGGCTTTATATTTCACATGACAAAGCCTTTCTTTATATACCAAACTTTTTTTTTGAAAGGGTGGGTGGATTGAAATCAATGTTTCGCAAACACATCTTGCTGAAGAAAAATAATGAAGTTAAAAGTTTAAACAATTGCCAAATGATACTGTAGTAATCAAAATGAAGTAGTAGTTAATGAAAACCTAAACAAACCATGCCTGGAGGTAATTACTTTTACCGTACTCATACTGCAAACATGTTTGTTTTGAGTACAACTCTGGGCATGCAAGCTCAAAGTATACTCGAAAAATCTTAGGCATGTACTCCATTTGAGTATGAAAATGATATTTTATAAAAAAAAAAATTATAACCTTCACTTTTGAATATGAGTACGATTTAGAAAATGAAGTTTGACTCAAAAAGTTTTATAACCTCAAGGCCTGAAATTCTTCTTTACAAAATTGTTAAAAGAAATTAATCAACAAACCACAAACAAACCGAAAGTCACCCTCAATTTTAGGTTTTAAGTTAAGTCAGTGAGTTCTGAACCATTCTCTTAACATTCAACATGACTTAATTCACCATAATGCATTTAAGGAGGTAATGCTACACCAGTGAAATTTGATGTAGATGAAAAATGGAGGATATGTACAACAATATTTTGAAGTTGAAAATTTTCAAATTTACTTTATTTCGTCAAAAAATACAGTTTTAGTAGAAGGTAATCTGAAAAAAATATAAAACCCCTGCTCAGGGCTAGGTATTTACATGGAAAAGGAAAAGTCAAATATTGCTGATATCGATTTTTTTCCTCCATGTTTTTAAAGGAAGTGCAGCCATTATGACGATTTAGTAGAGTACTACCTTAAAAACATTTTAGATCAGGTTTAAATGAAAAAATGTGTCTACTTTTCAACTTTTTTTGTGTGAATTGGTATGGGGGAGGGGGGGATAACTGCTCCCTCATCTGCATTTTTATAAGGTTTTACACCTTACATCAATCTGATTAAAACCAGATCCTGAGATCCGCTCACTTAGATCGCTACACTAGGATCTGACATAACCCCATAGGGGGTCATGTCCAAATGACCTTTCACTTGGAATATTCATGAGAACTATCAGCCAGTCAGATTGTGCCATACAGACAATGATGGCTATTTAGGCGGTTCCTGGCAATTCGTAAACAAAGTGCTGTAATTTCTCTCCAACGAAGTTTATTCCACACTGTAAAATTGTATATTCTTGCATAATGAATTTTGAACTTTCGCAATAATGCCTAATCTATTCCATTCATTCAAACAACAAAACATACGATATGAAATATACCCAAATTAAATTAATTGTGAATTCCGATTTATGTATGAATAGGGACGGGTACGATTTGAATAGTTTTTAAGATGGTTTACTTAAATAACGCGAGGAATATATTATAACACCAGTCGACGTAAACGGTGCATTGTGACATCGCATCTAGCTGCGATATGTTTTCTTTCAAACCAAACAATTGCAGCCATTTTCCTTGAATTGTGAACTCCATCAGGATTTTTAAGCGTTTGAATGAAAGAAAACTCGCAGAGAATACAGACGTTGTTTAAATCGCATGTTTTGACAGGTGGGCATGCAGTCATCTGTCAAATGCGCAGCCATTTTTATTGCATCTCTAACGTAAATAATGACGCAAAGGTTCATGGGAGAAAAATTATTGTTGGTATAAATCGACAGGGTCAATTTGATTGGCTTAACGAAAGGTCATGCGGACGTGACCCTATATGGGGTTACGTCAGATCCTAGTATAGCGATCTAAGTGAGCGGATCTTAGGATCTGGTTTTAATCAGATTGCACCCTACATCCACTTGTTTTGTTATCACTGAAATAACTTATTGGTACTAGACTGTGTATTTAAAATGGCTCATTTTAATATATTGGAAAACAATCTGGGAGTGTTTTGTGGTTTTCTCCTGCCGTCTGTTTATTTTTTTTAAAAACTATTATCAATCCCAGATTAAAATTTGTGAACAAGCCTCAAGGTCAGGGTATTAAAAGATAAATTTAGCTTGTTATTGCACTGTAATGCTTCCATATGGAATTCCGAGCGTAGAAACATATGGTTTTCAATCTGCTCCACTGCAGAGAAAATGACATAGGACAATTTTCCAAAATCTTTCTGTGACATAGATGAATTTCAATAGTTCACACTCCATACCTACATAACAAACGACAATGATGTTTTTAGCTTTTCTGAAAGTTGGAATATTGGTGACAGAGTGCCATAATTCTGTTCATTAAAAGTGCTCACAAAAAAAAAATCAAAAGAAAAGAAAAAAGGTTACTACTATACCAAACCATTTGGTATGTCACATGATCAATCTACACCATACAGCCAGATAATCCGAGATTCCTCTGACTCTTACCCCTGTTTTTATATTGTGCCGTGTGCGGGGGAGAGTCAGAGCGGACTCCATATTGAAAAGTGAGAATTCAGCGACACCAGTTGGTATTGCTGCTTTACCTACCTCTTACAACTTTATTTCGCGGATCTATCCTCCAAGGCGTGAGGATTCAGTTATCGAAAGATTATTCTACAAATAGATCATGATTAATACAATGCTATCGCCGATTAATGGCCTTAACACCAACAAATGAAGCATCACTTGAATTAGGTCGATTTCTTTGCGCATGACGTCAGCTAGCATGTAAACACAAAAAATTCCATCGTTCAAACGGCGATAGCATCGTTTTAATCTGAGACTCAAAAGCATGGTTTCCATACCCCCCCCCCCCCCCCCATTATTTCAATGTTAATGATGTCAATGTTTAACACTCAATGATGATATCATAGCTGAATGGAAAATCCATGACCTTTTGACCTGAGAGTGTATATATATATCCAACAGATACAATGCTGATTGACACAACTCTAATGGTATAGTGTTATATAAGGAAAACAAGTGTCATTAATATACTCAGATGGCCTGAGTGAGAGACCTAAGGTAACCTTGCATCATGATGTGAGATTCTAACAAAACATTTCACACAGCAATCCTCTACAGCTGTCCATAGAGTCAGCATAGTTTGTAAAATGTACTAAAAACAATCATTAATATACCACAACCTTAAATTCTTTTATCCTTTCAGAATTAAAACACTTCATATATTGTCAATAAGTAATTTATGATATTCCTGAGCACCATGACGAAAATATTTTATCATGTTTTTTCCACTCTTGTCAATCAAACTACCATTCATTGCATTTCTGCATAATGTATACTAAAATTTGTTTACATCCAATACAGACGAATAATTAATGTGTCTACACCATGTCAACACCTGTCACAGAGCAATGTAACCCTCCACAGACAACAGGACTTCATAGAGTATATGTAACCCTCCACAGCCAACAGGACTTCATAGAGAATATGTTACCCTCCACAGCCAACAGGACTTCATAGAGAATATGTTACCCTCCACAGCCAACAGGACTTCATAGAGAATATGTTACCCTCCACAGCCAACAGGACTTCATAGAGAATATGTTACCCTCCACAGCCAACAGGACTTCATAGAGAATATGTAACCCTCAACAGACAACAGGACTTCATAGAGAATATGTAACCCTCAACAGGACTTCATAGAGAATATGTAACCCTTAACAGGACTTCATAGAGTATATGTAACCCTCCACAGACAACAGGACTTCATAGAGTATATGTAACCCTCAACAGGACTTCATAGAGAATATGTAACCCTCAACAGGACTTCATAGAGAATATGTAACCCTCAACAGGACTTCATAGAGAATATATGTAACCCTCAACAGGACTTAATACAGTATATGTAACCCTCCACAGCCAACAGGACTTAATTAATAGAGTATATGTAACCCTCCACAGCCGACAGGACTTCATAGAGAATATGTAACCCTCAACACGACTTCAATCATAGAGAAAACATAACTCTCAACAGGACTTCATAGAGAATATGTGACTCTCAACAGGACTTCATAGAGAATATGTAACCCTCAACAGGACTTCATAGAGAATATGTAACCCTCCACAGACAACAGGACTTCATAGAGAATATGTAACCCTCCACAGCCAACAGGACTTCATAGAGTAATGTAACCCTCCACAGCCAACAGGACTTCATAGAGAATATGTTACCCTCCACAGCCAACAGGACTTCATAGAGTATATGTAACCCTCCAAAGACAACAGGACTTCATAGAGAATATGTAACCCTCCACAGGACTTCATAGAGAATATGTAACCCTCCACAGCCAACAGGACTTCATAGAGTATATGTAACCCTCCACAGACAACAGGACTTCATAGAGAATATGTAACCCTCCACAGCCAACAGGACTTCATAGAGTAATGTAACCTTCCACAGCCAACAGGACTTCATAGAGAATATGTAACCCTCAACAGGACTTAATACAGTATATGTAACCCTCCACAGACAACAGGACTTCATAGAGAATATGTAACCCTCAACACGACTTCAATCATAGAGAAAACATAACCCTCAACAGGACTTCATAGAGAATATGTAACCCTCAACAGCCAATATGACTTTGGTAACAGCAATTTAAAATGCAACATAATATATAAACCAACAAACCCACACATCACAGTTTTCCAATAGTTACTAAGTCACTAATCTAATAGTCAGGCAGTACACAATAATCAGGTCAAATTTATTCTATAAAGTCTACAAGTGGCAATTAAGTAAACCAACATTTCAGCCCCGTAAACCAACATCATTTAAAAAAAAACCAGTGGAGATCTACTTGAATATTTGATAATTCGGATATATATGTATATTTTCTCTATGTTCTGTCATTAAATCCGAATTTTATCCAAAATGCCAGCTGTGAGCCTTGATGACGGCCCCGGGGAAAAATCATATACACATAAAAATCATGTGAGAGTGTTATTTTCTACATACTCCTCATAATTAAATTTTACACTGCATGTCAACATTTTGTTTCTAAAAGTAGCAACTAATGCCGGAAGGAAAAACATCATATCAGGGATCATAAACGACTTATAACCGACATGTATTAAAAATGATGATTCAATTAAGCACTTGAAATTAATAGTTTTGAAAAGACATGTGATGTCGGTATATATACACTATGTAATACATATTTAGAAGCGATGGAACTTGTGAGGCTGCATGAAACAAAGTTATAGTTAGTTTTGGCCTAATAAAGTCTTCATTTGGACTGATTATGTCAGATACAAAGAATGGTGCAATACACCACGGACAATTTCAGAGATACAAGCCACAAGTTTATAGATAAGATATGAACTCATATATACATAGTATATATATATAGAATTCATAGTACATCCACTTTAACCTATTATGTCGATCTGTACATGTGGGTGCTTTACTCAATCACTTGACAGGTCTCCAGGTATTCCAGTTGATTATCCGACAATTTGGACAGAATTAACTCCATGTTGAATTGTCCCTCATGACTTGCTGATAACCTTAACAAACAATACATGAACTCCTAATTAGCAAAATGACCTATTAATAAAAGAAGAATCCTTAAGTCTTTTTAAGTCATGTTCAGCGATATCATGACGATCAGATAAACCCACGTCACTTCACCACAACACGTATTTCTGGAAGTAGTAATCGTAGGTGATGATTGAAAACCCACTAAAGATATCCTACTTAAATGTCATGTGACCAAAGACATCCCACTTAAATGTCATGTTGTGACTTTGGATTTAAAATAAAGGTTAAGAAGACAGAGTGACAATAACAGAGAACCACAAAATGGCTTCCTCTCAGCTGGTCCTATGATTACGCTACTTTCTACATCACAGGTTGAGGAAATTCATGCAGCCATGGTTGTCTGAAATAAGAGCTGTGGTTATTCTATGATGTTACTAGGATATGTCTCCAGCTTCTAGACTGATACTTATCAACACTGCACATACAGTCCTAGCTCCTATCCAATTTACTGCTGTCTTTAATTATTCTTAGTTCAAAAATATGCATTTCCTTCACTAGTGTAGCAATACGTATCACATGGGAGGGGGGGGGGGGGGGGGGGGGGGGGGGGAGTCTTTTAAGGTGGCTCACTACACCCTGAAATAGTTTCTCAAATCAGTACGAACTGATTTAATCATAAAAGATATGATGATATATAACAAGTTTATATGCCAAAAAGGCAGAAAATATGCAAATTTGGATAAAAACATGATTTTCCAAAAAATTATTTCAATTTAACACATATGAACAAAAGACTCTGGCGGATTTGAACTCAAGATCTGCGGTTCACCAGCCCAGTGCTTTAACCACTGAGCAGGGCTTGAAGCTAACTTTTTGTGTCACCAGTCCAGCCGGACTGATGGGGTATAATTTCAACCAGTCCGCAGAAAAATTTACCAGTCCAACAGAGTGTTCCAGAAATAATTAAACATATTTCGTTAATGTTATGAAATTTAACTCAATATGCCTCAGACAATATTGTAACACTTAAATGTGGGATTTATATTTACAAATCAGATTCGTCTGATATCTACATATCGAAGCATGCCAAATGTGTGTATAAAATTTCATAAGTATAATTTCCAAAATTATGCTTTAGAAAATTAACCAGTCCCATTGGACTGACTAAAACAAATGTCAGTCAGTCCGCCAGACTTTTAACCAGTCACAGACTGACGGGCATATGTTAATTTCGAGCCCTGCTGAGCTACGATGATAGTCAAACAAATCGATCGATACAAATAATTTCACAAAACATTTAAATCGCCATCTTGTAACATTAAGTGTCATAAAGAGTATAAGCTTTATATAGTGTATAGCCTGCTGTACTTAAGGTGTGCATATGCAAGGTGAAGATAACGAACAGTGATCAATCTCATAACTGCTACAAGCAATACAAAATAGATAGTTGGGCAAACACGGACCCCTGGACGTACCAGAGGTGGGATCAGGTGCCTACGAGGAGTAAGCATCCCCTGTTGACCGATCACACCCACCGTGAGCCCTATATTTTGATTAGGTAAACGGAGTTACCCGCAGTCAAAATCAGTGTGCCAAGAACGATTTAACAATCAGTATGAAACACATCAGACAGCATTTGACCCAATGCGAGGTTGTATTGACGAACTAGATCATTATAACGACCATAGAATTTGCGAAATGCTGACTTCAATCGAGACTTGAAACCCCTGTACCATCAACTTGTTTGTCAGTAGCTAACCTCGATTTAAAAACTGACTATATAACACAGAACAAGCTTTTGCATATCAAATCAGTTGAGATATATAAACACCATATGCAGGTGATAATGGAATATTGCTACATAAATATGAGAAGTTGACGATGGAGAAGCTGAAATCATCCCGTTTGTCATACAGTTGAGTTGTCAGTTTGCCGTATACAGAGATAGTCCCATCTCTCTACACACATCAACCTCTTCTTTATACATTCCTGTCATCACTTATAAATGAGTTATATTCGTGCAAGTGTTGATTTAGTTAAAATATATCAGTCCTATCGCGTCAAAGTGTTGATTTAGTTAAAATATATCAGTCCTATTGCGTCAAAGTGTTGATTTAGTTAAAATATCAGTCCTTATATATATATAGCGTTAAAGTGTTGATTTATAGTTAAAATATGAGTCCTTATATATAGCGTCAAAGTGTTGATTTAGTTAAAATATGAGTCCTATCGCGTCAAAGTGTTGATTTAGTTAAAATATCAGTCCTTATATATAGCGTTAAAGTGTTGATTTGTTAAAATATGAGTCCTATAGCGTCAAAGTGTTGATTTAGTAATATCAGTCTTGTAATGTCTAAAGGGTTGCTTCATTTGAAATACGAGTCCTGTAGTGTCAAAATGTTGCTTCATTTGAAATACGAGTCCTGTAGTGTCAAAATATTGATTCATTAGAAATACGAGACCTGTAGTGTCAAAATGTTGATTCATTTGAAAAAACGAGTCCTGTAGTGTCAAAATGTTGATTCATTTGAAATATGAGTCCTGTAGTGTCAAAATGTTGATTCATTTGAAATACGAGTCCTGTAGTGTCAAAATGTTGATTCATTTAAAATACGAGTCCTATTACACATACTTAATCATAAGTCCAACAGCAATTCAAAATCTCAGGGTTTAGGTGACATTTAGAGGCAGAATTTATGTCCCTAATGCAATTAACCCACTTTTTCCTGATGACTACCAATTAGGTCAATCATTACTAAAGCAGCAATCTTCAAGCTTATAATGTAAGGAAAACCAACAGTTGATAATGTGCACTGAAGATCTGTCGATACTAAATTTAAACCCTAAAAGCATTTTAAAATTGGTTCAAAATAGAGCCTAAAAAAGCATACAAAACTTTGCAATATACATTAAATTGGCAAATTAATTCAAACCCAACATAAGTGAGGATAGATTTCCACTCTCCTTGTATAAAACTATTTCTAGACATGGAAATATTCTAAAATATTGTGAAAAATCAATCATCATGTGTGAGAATAGATTTCCTCAAGTACATACACTTTGATAATAATCATCAATTCAAAGTGGTGTATATTACTGAGAAGGCAACTAAGGAATATAATCATTTATAGATATGAAAGTACATACGATTTCCCTGTGCTATTTTGAGACACTGTTATTTTTACATTTTCCTGGTTTAGAATTAATTGTTCCAACATATTCCATGTTTTTACTGAGAAGGATATGCACCAAGTTTGGATGTGAATGTATAAATAAATAAATAAATATAAATATAAATATATATATATATATTCCACTTGTTTGTCTATCATCGTAGCTCAGTTGTTAAAGCATTGAACTGGTGAACAGCAGATCTTGAGTTCAAATCCCCAGAGTCTTTTATTCATATGTGTTGAAATAATTTTTTGAAAATCATGTTTTTTAACCAAATTTGTATATTTTTTTCCTTTTCGGTAATGTATATTAATTTTTTGAAAATCATGTTTTTTAACCAAATTTGTATATTTTTTTCCTTTTTGGTATGTATATCATCACATCTTTTATAATTAAATCAATTCGTACTGATTTGAGAAACTATTTCTTGGTGTAGTGAGTCACCTTAAGTGAGTTATATAATATCAATTTTATGATATATATACCGCATAAGCAGTATTTCTAGCGAGTCGGTAATTTAGCGATTTGTCCATAAATTATGGGTATATATATTTAGCAAGAGTTAATGTAATTTTAGCGACTTTAGAATGCCAAGAAAGATAGCTATTAATTACTTCCAATGTGGAATGAATATTTGTACCATCATGTTGCTTATACTGAGAAGGACGTGCACCAAGTTTGGATGTGAATGAGGATTTACTATGATAGAGAAATTGTACCATCATGTTGCTTATACTGAGAAGAATGTTCACCAAGTTTGGATGTGAGTGAGGATTTACTATGATAGAGAAATTGTACCATCATGTTGCTTATACTGAGAAGAATGTTCACCAAGTTTGGATGTGAATGAGGATTTACTATGATAGAGAAATTGTACCATCATGTTGCTTATACTGAGAAGAATGTTCACCAAGTTTGGATGTGAATGAGGATTTACTATGATAGAGAAATTGTACCATCATGTTGCTTATACTGAGAAGAATGTTCACCAAGTTTGGATGTGAATGAGGATTTACTATGATAGAGAAATTGTACCATCATGTTGCTTATACTGAGAAGGACATGCACAAGTTTGGATGTGAATGAGGATTTACTATGATAGAGAAATTGTACCATCATGCTGTTTATACTGAGAAGGACGTGCACAAGTTTGGATGTGAATGAGGATTTACTATGATAGAGAAATTGTACCATCATGCTGTTTATACTGAGAAGGACATGCACAAGTTTGGATGTGAATGAGGATTTACTATGATAGAGAAATTGTACCATCATGCTGTTTATACTGAGAAGGATGTGCACAAGTTTGGATGTGAATGAGGATTTACTATGATAGACACTGCTAATAGAAACACAATGTTATTTTTGTCGTCACTGGGGATAAAATTTTAGATTACATACATGTAACTCTTTATTCTGACTTGACGTAATCTGTACCCAAATATACATCTCCAGAAATGCAGACTGAACTGTGAGATCCAATATACATCCTTACCTTAGGAGGTTTCATATTTGGCACCAAAGCAAATGTACTAAATGGTGTGCAGCAAAATATGAAATCAACTATATTCCCTCCATCTTACAACTCAATAGCGTGTAATTCTCATGTTATGATCCAGCTGTGTTTTCGTCCGCTGTGATTAAGCTAAATCTTTAAAGAAACACACATAAAATCACCCCACACAATTCACACAACAGTGGACAACTAAATACATAACAGTAGATTTTTGTCTGCTCATCGACCATCACTTATAAAATCTCTATGTTATATTGCAGTCCTGCTAGTTATAATTGTGTCATTCTGTGCAACTGGAAAATCACATCTTTGGCATCGATCCTCATCATCTTCAACATCACCAAATTATAGCGTCAAACCAGAAACCTTTATCTTCCTCGGTAAAACGTACATCAGACTAAATCTTAAAACTCTGGAACCAAACATTTTAATATGATCTGGCAATAAATAATCAACTTCTACACCGGTGAGTTCGTACTGTCTGGTGAAGTACTTACGTACTAATTAACAAATATAAGAAGCATTTGTGAAACAATGATGCCCCCATATGACCAAACTCCAAGGTCAAGGTAATAAATTTTGGTACAATATGAAACTTTATCTATTCTGTCACAATGAATGTTAAAAAGTTAAGTCAAAAGTTAGGACTTCAAAGTTTTTGCAGGCAGACCATTATAATGCGTATACACTTAATGCTCACAGATCTTCAAATACAGAGGCATAAAAATTCATTACGAAAAGTCATTTAAAACCTTGAACTCTGAAGTATTCCAAATAAATGATATCAAGAAGAACTTTTCACTTTCTTCTATCAACAGATAACTAGGATAATACGATTCCTGGTTTCTTTTATAAACAGATAGCTAGGATAATACGATTCCTGGTTTCTTTTATAAACAGATAGTAGGATAATATGATTCCTGGTTTCTTCTATTAACAGATAGCTAGAATAATACGATTCCTGGTTCTCTGAATGGATTATCAACAGTACACATCAAACAGCAAAAGTCTTCATATTGCAGAAGCATTTAAATTTTTTGTGGATACAGTACCTGGTTTTTGAAACATATATAAACTGTGTATTTCATTGTGGCTTGAAGGGAATACCCACAAAATGAAAAAAAGAATACTTAAAAATTGAGTCCCCCTGAAATTGATTGATTCCTAAGTGAAGCAGGCCAAGCCCCACATACTGTTAAACACCACGAGATAGGTATATATATACAGAAAGGACAAAGTGAAATCAGCAAGGGTCAGAACAGTATTTTCAAAAGTGAATTTGCATTTGAAAAAAATATTCAAGTGTACTACCTAAAACAGCTAGAACAATATTATTAGACTCAGAACTGCAAATCACCTGATCTCCCAGTCGAGACTGAAAGATGGTAAGGCGTTCCAAAACATGACAGAAATTGCCATATATATCTGTAACAATTAAGGGTCAAATAGCTGATGAATATCATTATATCCCAGAGTGTCAGGTTTTTGAAGAATATGGTGGCAAAAATATCTGTATAGAAAATATTGCTATCAACCAAACTTTCACAGATTTTCTGAATTACACCTCCAATGTACTTATCAAAATTGTGTAATTTCATGTATCTAAAATATTCTGTCCTCCACAACTCATTCCAATCACCTAATTACTCTGCTCTTTTCTACATGCACCTTGTATGTTGTCTTTATTTGTATTTATTGTATATAGAACCTCATGTACCATAAAGTGGTGTGAGAGAATAAACTGAACTTGGACAACCTCCATATTACCTCCTCATTGAGATTAAGGAGGAGTACAACACATCGTCATAATGGCCAACTTCCTTTTGAAACACGAATGAAAATATTAATATCAACAATACTTGTACATTCCTTTTAAATCTAATTGCCTAGCTGTGTAGGTTAAACGTGTTGACTATTAATCTGTAAATCGTGCAGAGTTTATAAGCAGGGATTTTAATTTTTTTCAAAACAACTTTCTACGAAAACTTCCTTTTTTAACTAAATAAGATAAATTTGAAGGTTTTCAATCTCCTAATATTATTGTATATATCATTCATATCAGATTTCACAGGTGTGTTAAAAACTTCTCTTTAATTGGAAATGTGCTTTAATCAATAACTATAAACCCAATATTAAAAAATACTTCATAATGGTTACAGCGCTGCCTTTATACCACATCACAACTCCATCTGTCAACACCAAAGTAAGTCACTGATGAAGAAAGACTAAAAACTCATGTTTGATAGTGATATGACTATAATCAGTCCCTGTATATTACTTACCATACAAATCTCATGGACACTGTTCATTATAATACATCAATCCACACAGTAGACATGTTATATCTAGTACAGTCAGCAGGTAAATATATACACTGGTAAACCCAGTTCTGCTGCTAATAATTCAGAGGTCACAGAACATTCTGTGGGCTGCAGTAAGGGCACCTGCACCCACAAACACATGGACAGCAGTACTTACCTGACATATTTAATTGTGAGGACCTGCAGGTTACAGTCAGAACACTGTCATCCCCATTAGACAGGCAAATTGTGTGGGTCAAAAGAGCACCTGTTTCAACTAAACAGTCCAAAAACTTTTGAATAAAATCTGCACCTAAACTTTCCTTCATGTGTACTTTATCAATTTCATACAACAGAACACAGCAGTTCTTTATTTTGGAAACCGTTGGTAGACAAGAGAATTTCTGGTCGGGGATTTTTACGTCAGCAGAGTCTGATAAAGCCGCCATACTACGTAATCACTCCATCATTAAGAAGAAAGGGAAGTTGTTCTCAGTGTTTGCAGTGCCTCAATTTCCCGCCCTCTCCAATAATAAATTCTGACCAGCTCCCTATATCCTCTCTTTTTATTTTTCATTAAAATTTCCAATCTGATGTAACTGGATCAATAACGACTACATCACTGACACAATTCATTTTTCAAAGACTGCAGTCTGAGCTGCAACAGTCAAGGAGAGGCATGTGCCTGACACTACAGTCCCAGCCTGTAATGCTATAATGTCTTACGTACTCGGTTCAGATCATGTGATATTTTATGATTTAATCAAATATAAAATGTTCTTTAAATAAGGGAAACACCCCTTTTTGATTTTTTACAGTTGATTTGTAAATTTCTGTGAAAGAGGTTGCACTGTATCGACTTTCAATACCAGTTGTCATTGCAATTTGAAGTTCCATCTAAAATACTATGCTCATTCAACTTTCAAGTAAGAGAACATATTAGATATTGATGGAGCTATGTTGCTGTCACTGTGCAAGGTGCCCACTATAATCACAGCTTTAATCATCAACCATCCTCACTCTACCCCCCTCTGAGATCTGTCTGAAAATTTCTGCCAATTCTTACCAGTTATATACCCCCATTGAAAATCAAATCTGACTTCTTTTTCTTTTCTGTTTTAATAATGGAGAATGTTTTATGTATACTTAAAACAGTTATTTTTCAACAAGTACAAAAACTATTCTTACATACTCCATTGACAGGAATTGAATTTTGCCCTTTTTTCCATTTTTTTCTTTCTTTTTTCTTATTTTTTGCAATTGAAAACACTTATAGCATTGGATGTTTTTTTTTCGAGATGCAGAAAATCTAATTGTTGTCTCCATACAGCTGCTTTAAGTACATTAAGCTTTCCCTGTTTTGCAAAATCATTAATGAACATTGGTTGGAAAGCAAAACACCTTTACACAATTAAATTTGGGTACCTCAATCATTTAGGAGTACTTTAAGTATGAATTCCCAAATGAGCACTAGAAGTGGCCCAATTTCAACCCACATCATGCACCAAATAGCCTCTGCTAAATCATCATGATGAAATCTCAACACCAAATGGATTTTATGACAGCCTTGAATCTGGTTGACCTAGCTATGATAACTGTCAGAACAAGCAGACCATTTCAAAGATTCAGAGCATGAATATACGTCAACAGATATATTATCAACAAAGCTAAATAAGTCATGCTGATTGACCATAAAAAGAGGTGGGTTAGGAATGGTTTTTCCTCTTTGCAGATGAATGAGCCTAGTGAATACCAAAAATAAATGTTATTCAATTGGGCATAAAAGTTACTGATATCAAAACACCCCACAACATAAAGCAGGTCAATTAAGCACAAGGTCATCATAGTGCCCATATGTATACTTACAAAGTAAGTATTCCTCCGACATCTTGTATAAGAGCTCAATGTATACACTCCTTCGAAAATCTAGTATCCCATCACTCCTCGAAAAAAATATGTTTCAGCAGGTGTAGATCCTTAGAAGAATCAAAACTTTTCATCGGCAAAATTCCAAGAAATTCCAAAAAAAAATTCAGGAAAGCTTCAAAGGTTTTTACTTCCCACTTCCCCACCCCTCTAGATGAGGGTTTTAATCAACAGTTGACCACCCTATTGAAGATCCAACAGAACTTCACCCGGAGCAAATAAAATGTAGGTCCCCCACGAGATAATCATCACCTTCTCTTCCTCCCCTGGTGATGAATTTAGCTTGTTGATCTCATACAAAAGATTTTGCCGACTTAATCTTGCCTTGGTCTTGGCGCAGTCTGCTAGCTAATCACCCCAAAATAGACACACTGCTATCAGAAGCATGTAAACAACCTAGCTCTCTACTTCATAGTTTAAAAATTTCACTGTGTATACAATACCATTCCACTATTTGCATTGCTATGGATTCCATCTTTCCAACTGAAATTATCTGGTCTGATAAAAAAAAGCTTGTTACATCTGTTTTGATATAAATACCAGTGTTTTTAATATGACTTTACATACAAATATATTTAACTCAATACAGATTTCAAGTAAAACAAAATTTGCGGGGATTTACATTACTTAATTGATTTTGGCTGAGTTTTTTCTCATCAAATATTTTTACCAGTATGCTCATGGGATAGGGAGGGTCATAAAAAAACTAAAAAAAAAACAATGAACCCCCATCATCATAACCGAGTTATGTAAAATTAAATCACAACCATTTCTAAAATAGAAAGGCCCAGAATTACCTGCAGTTAGAGCACCACATTGTATAAGCCTTATTTAAGAACATACACTACCTACGCCTCTAGATAATATATCATTTTTCATGACATTTCACGTACAATTCACTCCCATCCTATCTTGTTCCTACAAAAAAAAATTTGGGATATATATATATATATATATATATATATATATATATATATACACAGGTTTGTTATTTTGATAGTTCCTGGTTGTAACGTGTAAAAATGGAAGTCAGCTCTCATTAGATTGTACGTATTATTTTAGTTATTGTAGCAAAGAAGGGAAGAAAACTCTTTAGATAAATCGCGGGAATCGAACCCCAAGTATCCTTGTAAAACTAGATCTATCGGTGATCTAACCACTGAGCTAACCTGACCGACAAAGTATGGTAATATTACTACACTGTAAAATTTAAACCTATTTATGGTAATATTACTACACTGTAAAATTTAAACCTATTTATGGTAATATTACTACACTGTAAAATTTAAACCTATTTAAAAAGTCAAACACTTAATAGAACTCTTTATACAGAGATGAAGATATCATTTTAGAAAAAAATGTCAGAAACACTGCACCTGATTGTATAAGCTATTCAAAACCTCAAAATTTCAATGCAAAAGTCCAAGATGTTCAAAACTTTCTAATGATTAGTTATTACACCAGTATTGTCCAATCAAAATGAACTTTCATTCGCGTTTTCTCACATTTTTATCCCTTTCTCTTAATTTTTGTACCCCTGATTAGGAAATGTTGTGTAATCTATAGAAATTAATCAAATGTTTACAAAGGAATTATTTGATGTTGGTAGCTGCAGCTACTTCCGAAAGTGCAGTCAGGCTGTTTTCACACATATGAAAAACGTGTGGATTTGAGAGTAGTCTTCTTCGTGGGTAAAAAAAAACTGGAAAATGCCGTATAGTCTACACACTGTAGGGTGTTGTTTTTCCGGTGTCAGCAGACGAGACAAGTTGCATAGAACATTTCCAACTGTGTTATTTTGGCATCAACCTAACGTCAAACTGATTTTTAACTGATTTTTTTGCTTTATATGGTAATAAATAATGAAAATAATTACTGATGTGATACCTTTTGGCTACATGTTGTTAATCGATCATTGTCTGGCATTTGCATACATCAGAGAAGCCTTTATGCCATTTAGAAAAGCCTTAAACACATTATGAGTGAGTGCAGGGTCTTCAGGAATTCGAACAAAATTTAGTCAGATTTACCAAACTTGTATCCTGTTGACACCTACTGATCATATGGTCTGATATCAAACCTGAATTAATCGGACATTGACTGTTTTTGTTGGATTTGCTGACAAGATTGAAAGATTTCAAGAACTCTGTGAACATGTACCCCCATCCCTTCAAACCTAGCACTCCCATCAACTTAGCTGAATGACAGTATACTACATACTTCAGACCAAATTATTTATCAAAAGACATTTTGAAAAACCTTTCCCCATAAAACACAATCTAGTATCCTTGCTCCTTGTTTCTCTATCTTAACAACAGTCAAACCTGTAAAAACACACAGTGACCTCTTACCAGAGGTGCTGTCTGAGAATTTAACGTTAGACTGATAGACCGCGACTATGCCAAATGAGGTCGGGCCATGCCATGTGCAAATAAGACATCCCGAATTGTCTATGCCAAATTCTAAGAAACAAAGGAATAATTATGGTACGTGTGTGATAATGTACTTAAAATAAATATTTTCCCTTACAATCGTCAAAATCTATTTTTGTGACCTGGATTTCCCTCCGTTAATTTTAGAGTATATGACTAGTGCTCTAGACAAATTTATCAACATATATGATTCGTTTGTCTTTAAATGTCGATGCTTTTTTTTTTTATCAGCATTGATGAATTTTATTGGGATCGATTCTTAAACTAAAATTTTCCTCAATAATATAACTAGAGTTATCCTATTTTTCTTTATTTCCCAAATATTCAAGTATTGCAAGAATGTCAAAACAAATAATATACATTTGACTTAGCAAAAATAATTTTGAGGTGAAGGTCAAACAAACGGCATGTATATGATTTCGCAGTTAAAGTATTTTCTGGACAGTGATTATGATTATGATGAGCAAAAGAAAAGAGAAAACGAGGACAATATCAATAGATTAAATGTAGAATTGGAAATGGAGTATGAAGTTGAATTAAAAAAAAAACAAAGTTTGTTAATAACTATTTTTCCTCGATATATGTGTTATTTTTGTCGTCAAATTTTGGTCAGGTCTATGCCAAATGCCAATGGTCTATGCCGCATCAAAAAGTTGACATAGACTTATTGTCTATACCATTTAAAAAGTGAAATTCTCAGGCTGGAGGTGACCTTGGACTAGAGGATGTCAGACTTTTAGCATGCACAATTATTCGAATCATCTGTAGAATGACACAAATAAAACATTATCTCTATATGTATATCCTTTATTGTATCATAAATTCATTACCATCACCTGTTTTTCAGTATTGTTTAAGTCTACTATTTTTACAATATTAGCCAACAAAAGCTATTAATGTCTTCCCGATCTTCTGATGTTTTCACTTCACCAGGCGCATTATTTTCAATATCTCTTTTACTCTCTGCATTTCTGTTTTAATAGATTTGTCACTTGCATCTTTCCAATATTTAACACAACTGCACTGACATGCCCATTAACTTCCCGAATCCATCAATTTCATCGCTTCTTGCTGCTCATTAGTGCGAAAACCTTTCTCACTGCAGCCAGTTTAACAACTTTACTCCCTAGGTTTATATAATACAACAGCGGTAAATACAGTCCAATTATTTATTTGCTAACCTAACTGTACATGAACTCTTAATCATATATAATTAGATCTATTTACCTGCCCCCTCACCTCATATGCTTCAATTACCAAGCATTTGGAAACTTCTAGCATTCGGAAAACTTCAGATGTGAATCATGTGATCAGTCAAAATGGCTGCTAAATGCAAGGCAAAATTACGATTTAGAATGAAAAACAATTACCACTGGCCATGATAAAGAAGTTACTGCTCATTTATAAACCAGAGTTAATACAGAGGTCTTCATTGGGAGGAAAAATTATGACCTCGTACAATAGGTGTGTCTGGTAAACAGAGGTGTCTGGTAAATAGAGGTGTCTGGTAAATAGAGGTGTCTGGTAAATAGAGGTGTCTGGTTAACAGAGGTGTCTGGTAAATAGAGGTGTCTGGTTAACAGAGGTGTCAGGTAAATAGAGGTGTCTGGTAAATAGAGGTGTCTGGTTAACAGAGGTGTCTGGTAAATAGAGGTGTCTGGTAAACAGAGGTGTCTGGTTAACAGAAGTGTCTGGTAAATAGAGGTGTCTGGTAAATAAAGGTGTCTGGTAAATAGAGGTGTCTGGTTCTGCAAGTTTGACTGTAAGGAAGAAGTGAGTACTCGAACACATCTTGATTTTCTACAAATCTATAAATGGACTATATGTATGATGAAGAGTACTAAAACTGTGGCAGTTTAATTTTCTACGAGTCTAATGGACTGTGTGTATTGGGAAGAGTAACCAGAACTGTGCAATGGTTGAGAGGATAAAAACTGTAGACAAGGGAAGGTAACTGGCCTGAATAGACTAGTAACCTCTGAGGGGGTCATGAACAAGTATCTGAATATCACAGCTATCTCTGAGGGGGGTCATGAACAAGTATCTGAATATCACAGCTATCTCTGAGGGGGGTCATGAACAAGTATCTGAATATCACAGCTATCTCTGAGGGGGGTCATGAAAAGTATATTTGAATATCATAGCCTTTCTTCCATTTCTCAAGCAAAGCTTAAGGGTAAAATTAAGCTGCAAAAATGTCAGACATGAAATCAAACCAAGTGTTCTTATCACATCTTAATAAATAATCGCATCATCCTACAATTTCATCATATCTTTTGGCATTTAAATTTATCCGTCCATTTACTGGGGCACATGAAGTGCATGCAGAATCCTCAGTTCCGGAACTCAATAGTATTTCAAACCACTCCACTTGCATCAATCATATATTCTTACAATGTGAATGAATACTTTAAATATTTTTCTCTTTAACCATGCATAAATAATACATTCAATCAATCCTATTTCAATCAAATAGTCAGGGATGTTAACTGTAAGTAATAATTTACCTTTTAACCCCCCCACCTCCAAACCCCCCAAGTTCTGCCTTTGATCTATTCAGAAAGTGAATTGATTGTGCTCTTCTTGGGGTACACTTCTCTAGTTCTTTGTCAAATGCAGGTCTCCTGTGGCATTAGACATGAGAGCCTTTCCTGACAGAGAATGATACACAAAACACTATTATTCAGTCTGATCACTCCTGTGAAGACCTACATTACAAATACCATGAAAGTCATACTAATTTCTGTAGATTCCACGTCAATCACACGAAAACTTACTTACAGATTATCATTTTATAAAATGCATTGTTTTACTTAATCGAAAATGATACTTAAAAGACATATTTCATGATGAGTTACTATTACTATAACAATCTCCCTTGCCAAAGGAAAAAACACCATCTTTCCTTCTTGTCTCCCTCTCCCAAGAGCCAATTCCCATCCCTGGTATTAGCTATTAATAATGTTGTCCTCATGATTTTTAACAGTCTGACATTTCTAGGGGTGTGTGTGTTGGGTGCTACACGATTTTTAGCAATGTGATCTCCGGGGGGGGGGGGGGGGGGGGGGGGGGGCTACATGATTTTTAACAGTTTGACATTTCTAGGGGGGGGGGGGGGGGGGGCTACATGATTTTTGACAGTTTGACATTTCTAGGGGAGGGCTACACAATTTTTAACCGTTAGATATTTCCCTGGGAGAGTGACATGATTTTTTTTTTCACAGTATGAAAATTCTCGGGGGGGGGGGGGGGGGGGGGGGGAGGGGCTAAACAAGTTTTAACAGTCTGACATTTTCCTGGAAGGGTTATCTATCTAATTCTTAAGAGTCTGACATTTCCCGGGGAGGGCTACATAATTTCAACAGTCTGGCATTTCCCGGGGAGGGTGACACAATTTTCAACAGTCTGGCATTTCCCGGGAAGGGTGACACAATTTTCAACAGTCTGGCAATTCCCGTGGAGGGTGATACAATTTTTAACAGTCTGACATTTCTAGGGGAGGGCAACACGATTCTTATCAGTCTGACATTTCTGAGGGAGGTTACAATTCTTTGCTGCAAATGTTACTTTTTGGAGAAACAAATGATAACAAAATATTATCCATGAGTTAGGACAAACCTATTTAAGAGGGTGAAATTCTGGTTCATATTCAACAGACCAATCTCTAATTTGTCACTCCAAAGAAAAACAACGCAACCTGTTTTTTATTCTATAGTTTACATCTTCAGCCACAACAGTTCAAGCCTGATTTCCCCGAGAGCTGTACGTGTATGTTCTTAAAAAACATTGAAAACATAAACATAGAACAAATATCATGCTATTGACCTGTATGACTATAGGAATTATTTCTTACCAAAATTTCAACCTTATACTGCATTAAATTCAACAAATATATAACATCTAGGACTACAATGTCTATAGGACCACTGTTGAATGTCTAGGACCACAATGTCTATAGGACTACAATGTCTAGGACTACAATGTCTAGGACCACAATGTCTATACCTATATACTTGTATATGCTGGTCAGTACATCTACTGATTTGTATACTTATATATGTTTAAGTTTTGAATATTGGGGCGAGGGCCCGGGGTTCCTCTGCATGCTCTTTCTGTTTGCCTTTTGGCAATTAAAGCTAACTATCTATTTCATACAGCATATTTGAATGGTTACCTAAATGTTTTTCTACACAAGTTTTCACTTACAGCTCCCCGTTTGGGTGTCTTAGAAAGCTTACTATAGTACATACACAGATAGAAAAAAGTATCAATATTGCTATTCAACCCTAGTATCTAGGTCAGGACTTACTAAGAGATCAATTTCTGTGTCTGATGAATGATAAGTGCATATCAAAATAGTGTTACATACAGCTCCAAGGCAACAGGCTGCATTAATGAAGATGCATTTAATTTTATTTCGAATTAAATTTCATTAATTTTGTGTCTGGGGGGGGGGAAAACAACGAAATTAAATCCAACATGAATTTTCTATTTCAGAAAATCTTTATTGTAATGTTAGAAATCTATGGTCTCTATTTACAAAATTTTCAATGTCATATTTTTTTCATCTATACTTATCAGGTGTTTAAATCTAAAACATGGGCATTGACAAGCTGGTCTATCTCAAGTGCAACAGGCATAAGACCAGCGCCATTTGACGTGGACTTGCTGTCTTTCAGTCTATAATTATAGTTAATTTCAAACACTGCACCACAATAACCAGATCTACAACAAAAGCCCCACCTGACTTTGTTCAGGTGAGCTACATATACATACTTCACTAAATAAACATAACAACTTTCCTTTGATTGGACAACCAAAGGTGATCTTATGCACTCTCCCCCATCATAATTACTGTGGAGCAAAGGATTCATATTTTCAAGCAATTAACGATTCAAAATACACAGAAAAGTGAAAGCTATACCATATTGTGAGAAATCAAATTTACAAATAACATCCCTCTACATGGGAGTGTATTAAGTTCAAAGGGACGTCAATCTGGTAGGCTAGAAATTCTTCTACTATAATTCTTCCTGTGGGGATCCAGATTAGAATAGGTCCTCAGTACCCCTTGCTTTTCATATAAGGCAACTAAATGGGGCGATCCTTCGGATGAGACCGCAAAACCTGAGGTCCTGTGTCACAGCAGGTGTGGCACGATAAAGATCCCTCCCTGCTCAAAGGCCCCCAGCGCCGAGTATAGGCTGAAATTGTGCAGCCCTTCACCGGCAGTGGTGACACCTCCATATAGGTGAAATATTCTCGACGGGGATGTTAAACAATATTTGATCAATCAATCTACTATAATTCCAACTGCTACCACTCACATAGCATGCATGTCAATCATTTGAGAGAGAGAAAAAACTTTTTAAAAAAACATATGATCTTCATTTGAATCACTATATGCACTCAGAATGACAGTAAAGAACAGATGGTCCTGAATATTTACACCTAAAATGATTAATTCATTTATTTACCCATCTATTGTGTTTCTGTATGACTTGTTTACACTTTAATTTTTTTCAGGGTTAGCGAAGCATCATATCTACCAAACAACTATCATTATATATGCATATCAAACATTCACGTCTTTGTTCAGTAAACAAAAAGATAGAGAGTTTAAAGAACAAAAAGGCAAGTTTTAATTTTCAAGATTATCTATTTTAATAAAGTTTTTATCTTACAGACATGCTTTTAATTCGAATCTTTTAATTGCACTTTACTGTATTTTGTAACACGTGGCTTTTAATTAGACATTAAAAAAAACAAGGTCTTTCCACACCAGTGATTTCATTTCTCTAAAACCTGCTTCCAAGAATTTCTATGACACGTGCCTACAGAGTGATATTATACACAGCTCTTCCCCATGTGCATCAGAGCCTAAAAAGAAGTTTTAAAATATGAAGATGACTTAGCCAGTGTCAAATGTTGATTAGGGTAATTCTCGATCTCAAAAGCTTATCATTATATGATAGTAGTGAAACATATTCAAATACCATGCATTTATCTGAACTTTGCCTTTCATATCAATTCTTCCCATTTTGATCTGCATTAATCAAGCAGAAGCAAAACAAATGAAAATAACAATTTAATCAAAAATCTGATTAAGTGAAAGGAAAGATAACTGTTTTATCAATCTGGGGGAAGTGAATCAAATTTATAATGTTCTAATTTTTATAATTATCTCAATGCTCAGTGAATTTTCTTTCTATCCATCATAGCGACTGAAATCTTTAATGTATAGTATGTACCCAGAAACCAGTGTATAATTTCACCTTCAAGTTTTAAAGTTTCATATTTACTCCTCTTTTTTCATATTCTTTACACACTGCCAACATCCTGTTTACAATCAAACACAAAATGTATCTCTTACAGCAGGTCAAATAACACAGATTTGATTGTATTTGTGTGTCTTACAGTGTGTCAAATAACACAGGTTTTACTGTGTGTCTTACAGTGTATCAAATAACACAGGTTTTACTGTATTTGTGTGTCTTACAGTGTATCAAATAACACAGGTTTTACTGTATTTGTGTGTCTTACAGTGTATCAAATAACACAGGTTTTACTGTATCTGTGTGTCTTACAGTGAGTCAAATAACACAGGTTTTACTGTATCTGTGTGTCTTACAGTGTATCAAATATCACAGGTTTTACTGTATCTGTGTGTCTTACAGTGTGTCAAATAACACAAGTTTTACTGTGTGTCTTACAGTGTGTCAAATAACACAGGTTTTACTGTATCTGTGTGTCTTACAGTGTGTCAAATAACACAGGTTTTACTGTATCTGTGTGTCTTACAGTGTATCAAATAACACAGGTTTTACTGTATCTGTGTGTCTTACAGTGTATCAAATATCACAGGTTTTACTGTATCTGTGTGTCTTACAGTGTCAAATAACACAGGTTTTACTGTATCTGTGTGTCTTACAGTGTCAAATAACACAGGTTTTACTGTATCTGTGTCTTACAGTGTGTCAAATAACACAGGTTTTACTGTATCTGTGTGTCTTACAGTGTGTCAAATAACACAGGTTTTACTGTATCTGTGTGTCTTACAGTGTGTCAAATAACACAGGTTTTACTGTATCTGTGTCTTACAGTGTGTCAAATAACACAGGTTTTACTGTATCTGTGTGTCTTACAGTGTATCAAATAACACAGGTTTTACTGTATTTGTGTGTCTTACAGTGTATCAAATAACACAGGTTTTACTGTGTGTCTTACAGTGTGTCAAATAACACAGGTTTTACTGTATCTGTGTGTCTTACAGTGTATCAAATAACACAGGTTTTACTGTATCTGTGTCTTACAGTGTGTCAAATAACACAGGTTTTACTGTATCTGTGTGTCTTACAGTGTGTCAAATAACACAGGTTTTACTGTATCTGTGTGTCTTACAGTGTGTCAAATAACACAGGTTTTACTGTATCTGTGTCTTACAGTGTGTCAAATAACACAGGTTTTACTGTATCTGTGTGTCTTACAGTGTATCAAATAACACAGGTTTTACTGTATCTGTGTGTCTTACAGTGTGTCAAATAACACAGGTTTTACTGTATCTGTGTGTCTTACAGTGTGTCAAATAACACAGGTTTTACTGTACCTACTTCTGGTAACGTTCTAATGACTCCATACATGACATTTCTCAGTTATGCATAATTTTTCGTGACATTTTGGATTCAATTCACTTACATCTTATCTGGTTTGTACAAGCAAATTTGGGGTATATCAACAGGTTTGTTTTAGAGTTTGCTTGTTTTGAAGGTTCCCAGTTGTCGCAAGTAAAAATGGAAAGTTAACTTTCATGTATTACAGACGGTAGTACATACTGAAATAATGAAATTATTGAAGCAAAAAAGGGTGAA
Source organism: Ostrea edulis (assembly GCF_947568905.1). Taxonomy (NCBI): domain Eukaryota; kingdom Metazoa; phylum Mollusca; class Bivalvia; order Ostreida; family Ostreidae; genus Ostrea; species Ostrea edulis. The sequence goes on along the minus strand of NC_079173.1, from coordinate 6,884,269 downwards.
AAATCTTTGGATCAACCAAAAATGGAACCTGGGACCCAGTACCTGGCTTTCCTAGTTAGGACTAATCTAACTAACTACTGAGCTAATTATATAACCAGGTCAACAAGTATGGCAATATTATACCACTATATTTCAGAAATCACACATCATATAAAGGAAATGAAAAAATAGTTTTGTTATAAATGTTGCATATGACCTTAATTAGGGATAGATTCTTCTCATTCTATTAATACTTCAAGTCCCCCAGGTCCAGTTTTAGCATTAAATTTTGACAACATGTAGTCAACATAGCTCCAAGTCCCTCCCATTATAAACCTGAATACAAGCACGTGATGAAGATCATCTAATAGATCTAAATTATGACAAGAATTCATCCTTAAGATAGCAAATCCTAAAAATCACCAACAGCAAGATTTATAGCCCTGATTTCGAAGATAATTTCAAAACTATTTAAATAACAGATATTTATATATACATTTATCTTTATATGTTTAAGTATATAAAACTATTTATAATTTTGGCAAAGAATGTTAAACATTCAACAGGCTTAAGATCAATATTTTCTATTTTATGTTTTCTAAGGCTTACGAACTTGTATGAACCATAGTCAAATTAAGATAAAACTTCTATATATTTCAATGTTGCAAAGGTGTGAAAATAGTTTAGGTTCATGCCCATGATTCCTAAAAATGCCAAAGAAATTGATATGTTAAAAATTTTTCGAGGGTATGGTAAAACAGAGGTCTATGGGCCACATTGCTCACCTTGGCCCTGCTGATATTGTGATTTTTAAAAGATTTTTTACAATCTGAATCTTTTATTCCCATGAGAAATTTTGATTCCATATTGTAACCCCAAAGCCAGCCCCATAGGGTCAAAATATACCCATGATGTAAAACTTGTACAGTACCAATTTTGATGCACCAGATGCGCATTTCGACAAATAATGTCTCTTCAGTGATGCTCAACCGAAATCTTTGAAATCCGAAATAACTATGAAGTTTTAGAGCTAAATATAGCCAAAAACAGCGTGCCAAAATAGTGAAGCCAAATTCGTCCAAGGATAAGAGCTATGCACGAGGGAGATAATCCTTAATTTTGAAATGAATTTCTAAATTTTGTAACAGCAATTAAATATACATCCGTATTTTCAAGCTAGTAATGAAGTACTTAGCTACTGGGCTGTAGAGACCCTCGGGGACTAACAGTCCACCAGCAGAGGCCTCGACCCAGGGGTCATATAAAGTTACCAGACAAAAAATCGTGGTATGAAATTCCCTATATATTCCCTTATTAACCTTTGATCCCCTATTGTGGCCTAATCTTACCTCCATACCCCCACCAAGATGACTGTGATTTGAACATACTTCAATCTGCACTACCTAGGGATGCTTGCATATCAAATATGAGTATTCATGGTCCTGTTGTTATTGAGAAGAAGATTTTTCTTATATATTCCAATGTAAAACTTTGATCCCCTACTGTGACCTCACAGTACCCTTATGGACCAGAATTTGAACAAATTCTAATGTGGTTCTGGAGAAGGTTATTCCCATGTAAAACTTTGATCCCCTATTTTGTCCTCATCCAAGGCCCAGCTGTGCATTGATTCAAACAAAACGGAATCTTCCATCGGAGGAAACTTGCAAATTAATACCATTAATCATGGCCCTTTCTAAGTAGATTTTTAAAGATTTATCCTATATATCCCCTTTAATTTAAAACCTCAAGCATGCTTTGTGCCAAGTTTGGCTGAAATGAAACCCTATGGTTCTGGAGAAAAAGTCGAAAATGTCAAAAGTTTATGAACAGATGAATTAACAACAGGACAAAAAGTGATCAGAAAAAGTTCACTTGAGCTAAAAAAAATTAATTAAACAAGAGGCCCATAGGCCACATCGCTCACCTGAGTCACCTAATGGCCCATATCTGAAGACTTTCCATATCTATTTGCATGTAAAACCTTAGTCCCTAATATGGCCCCAACCTACCCCTGGAGGCCATGATTTTTGCAAACTTGAATCTACACTATGTCAAAAAGCTTTCATGTAAATGTCAACTTCTTTGGCCTAATGGTTCTTGAGAAGAAGATTTTTAAAGATTTTCCCTATATTTGTATGTAAAACTTTGATCCCCTATTGTGGCCCCATCCAACCACCAGGGGCCATGATTTTAACAAACTTGAATCTGCACTATGTCAGGAAGCTTCATGTAAATTTCAGCTCTTCTGGCCCAGTGGTTCTTGAGAAGAAGATTTTTTAAAAGATTTTTCCTATATATTTGCATGTAAAACTTTGATCCCCTATTGTGGCCCCATCCAACCCCCAGGGGCCATGATTTTAACAAACTTAAATCTGCACTATGTCAGGAAGCTTTCATGTAAATTTCAGCTCTTCTGGCTCAGTGGTTCTTGAGAAGAAGATTTTTAAATGACCCCATCCTATTTTTGCAATTATCTCCCCTTTGAAATGGACATGGCCCTTCATTTGAACAAACTTGAAAGCCCTTCACCCAAGGATGATTTGTGGCAAGTTTGGTTGAAATTGGTTTAGTGGTTCTGGAGAAGAAGTCGAAAATGTAAAAAGTTTACAGACAGATGGACGGACGACGGACAACAGGTGATCAGAATAGCTCGCTTGAGCTTTCAGCTCAGGTGAGCTAAATAAAAAAAACCCACTAACTTTGTAACATTTTATTCTAAAACAGAAATCAATATTGGAGATATTCTTTGTTTCACGAATATTACTAAATTTCACTTCATATTAAGAATGTAAAAATTTTGGGACCAGAAATTGATATTGTCCATCTGTCTGCAAGCAATTTCATCTTCATACGATGCATGTAATACCACCATCATGTGACGTCATTAGATTTTGGAAAATCAATGATTCATTTAGATCGATTTTATGCATGATAGGAACATAAATTTTGCTGGAGTCTTTTCCAATAGTTATATTGTAAAAAAAATCTTGTTAAACATGAAATATTTCAAAAGTCGTAAGTTATATGAATAATGAATGAAATGTTTCAAAATATTGAATCCAAGGTCAATAGCTGTTTTCAATTAGATTTCTTTATCAAGTCCATTATGTGATAGATTTCCTTTATTTTTCACAAACATTTTGTATATTTTTGTAATGAAAAAGGTTCAAATTTTTTTTTTGGGAATACTATTAAATCATCATAACCTGTTTTTGTGAAATTTTGATGGTGCTGTTGAAGGAAAATTACAATTTTTTAATGTTGATATGCAATTAATGTCTCGAATCTTAAAGTGCAATATGACCTATATACTCTATTTGAAAATTTATTACCTTTAACTCTACTAAATGGAAATAAATACAGTTTCTATACTTTTATCAGATAATATAATGCGAGTAAGGAGTTGCCTTAAATTACCTGTTCAATAAAATTTATAATACTGTTTGAAAGTCTAATGGGGCAATTCAGTCATTATACCTTGCTAAAAGCGAGGTTATTGAAACAAAATCATACATTCGATCAGCAACTTTTCAATATACAACTACACAATAAAAAATCAGCTCAATATATTATGGGCATCTGCTAATATCAGAAAAGAAGTCCAGAAAACTGAAAAGTCCAGAGAATGCTCAATGTCTATGTACCTCAACTTTTATTGAAAATAGGTCAACAACATTAAATTTGATTTGTAGCTCTTCAGTTCAATACATCCACAGAAAAATCAGCTTAACACATGTAAACATAGTAAAATCATGTCCTGAAAATTTTGACGTCGAAGAAATATTTTAAAGTCCAAGGGCCAAAACCACAGTGAAAGTAGGCCATTCCAAGAGAAAATTTATTTTGATATGTACTCCATCAATATACAACTATGCACCAAAAAAGCAGCAGAAAGTTCAAGGGTCAAAACCACAGTAAAAGTAGGCCAATCTGAGAAAGTTTAAGGGTCAAAACCACAGTAAAAGTAGGCCAATCTGAGAAAGTTCAAGGGTCAAAACCACAGTAAAAGTAGGCCAATCCGAGAAAGTTCAAGGGTCAAAACCACAGTAAAAGTAGGCCAATCTGAGAAAGTTCAAAGGTCAAAACCACAGTAAAAGTAGGCCAATCCGAGAAAGTTCAAGGGTCAAAACCACAGTAAAAGTAGGCCAATCTGAGAAAGTTCAAGGGTCAAAACCACAGTAAAAGTAGGCCAATCTGAGAAAGTTCAAAGGTCAAAACCACAGTAAAAGTAGGCCAATCCGAGAAAGTTCAAGGGTCAAAACCACAGTAAAAGTAGGCCAATCTGAGAAAGTTCAAGGGTCAAAACCACAGTAAAAGTAGGCCACTCCGAGAAAGTTCAAGGGTCAAAACCACAGTAAAAGTAGGCCAATCCGAGAAAGTTCAAGGGTCAAAACTACAGTAAAAGTAGGCCAATCCGAGAAAGTTCAAGGGTCAAAACCACAGTAAAAGTAGGCCAATCCGAGAAAGTCCAAGGGTCAAAACCACAGTAAAAGTAGGCCAATCCGAGAAAGTCCAAGGGCCAAAAACCACAGTAAAAGTAGGCCAATTAAAAAGAAAATTTATCTTGATGTGTAATCTATCAATATACAACTTATAATGCACCAAAAAATCAGCTGAAAATTTAATAGCATAGCAGAAAATGTTCATAGAACTACAAGTACAACAGAATAACTGGAAAGGCGCAACACTGTGTGCTTGAGCCAATATCTTGATGTGGAGAGAGGCAAAATAAGCCATAATCCTTCAAATCTGACAAAATTTTCAATTTAAATTATTACACAATAGATGCAAGTAGAATGCAGAAATTTATAAGTATGTTGTGGTTAAAACTTAAATTCACAGCACTCCCAATCTTGTCTACATTCCATTTCCTCCCAGAATTAGCGAAAAGCTCATCATGTTAATTCCTGTACATTGTGAACATTACAGAGAACTTTGTAAGCTAGTGGAGAAATGTGCATTCACTAGCCAACTTTCAATTTATAAATGTGTCTGCATTCATCTTAAAAATACTTGTACAACAAAACTTGTCTAATCTCAAACTCCATACTTCTTTCAGTCCCATTCTTTGATTTTTATTATTATAAAATCTTCACCACCCATTGATTATGTTATCATGCAAGCTTATCCTGAGATGTCAAAGACAAGTTTCTGTCAAGTCCTCCCACTTTGATATCATTAAGCTTGACTGTAATTCCCACTGCGACGTCCATCACCGTGTACGTGTCATTCAAACAACTAGATCCACCTACCTATCGGTTCCTGGAATCCGGAGTCCACACTCTCTTTGTACAACAGTTTCCGGTTGACAATATCTACAAAACAAAGTTTCCTATTTCTATAAATTTATCACTAATTAACAAGAGGCCCATGGGCCTTAATGGTTACCTGAGTATCGTACAATAAAAATATCAAAAGTATATTCCATGAGGATCATGCTCATTTGATTGCACTTACATTATTTGACACTCTGAAAATTCAGATTCCTACTGTACAAGGCTCACATTACATGAATTCAGAGCACTTGTTCAGTCTTCAAACCCAAGAACTCACATTACATGAATTCAGAGCACTTGTTCAGTCTTCAAACCCTAGTACTCATCAGTGAACAAAATGTACAATGGTTGCATTACTTGTTGTCTCAAAGGACATTCATTGACCTATAAATGCTTCTAGATTTTTGAGATTTCATTGACCTATAAATGCTTCTAGATTTTTTTAGTATACATTCACCTAAAAATGCTTCTAGATTTTTTAGTATTCATTGACCTATAAATGCTTCTAAATTTTTTAGTTTACATTCACCTAAAAATGCTTCTAGATTTTTTAGTTTAAATTGACCTATAAATGCTTCTAGATTTTTGAGCTTTCATTGACCTATAAATGCTTCTAGATTTTTTAGTTTAAATTGACCTATAAATGCTTCTAGATTTTTTAGTTTTCATTGACCTATAAATGCTTCTAGATTTTTTAGTTTTCATTGACCTATAAATGCTTCTAGATTTTTGAGTTTTCATTGACCTATAAATGCTTCTAAATTTTTTAGTTTACATTGACCTATAAATGCTTTTAGATTTCTGAGTTTACATTGACCTATAAATGCTTCTAGATTTCTGAGTTTACATTGACCTATAAATGCTTTTAGATTTCTGAGTTTACATTGACCTATAAATGCTTCTAGATTTCTGAGTTTACATTGACCTATAAATGCTTCTAGATTTCTGAGTTTACATTGACCTATAAATGCTTCTAGATTATTAAGTTTATTAGTTTTGTATCACAGACAACTTACATGTAGTTGTTCTTGAATATATCCAATGAATTTGTTTTCAGCAATATTTTTATATAATGTTTATGTCCCATTAGAGGACTTTTCATTCATATTGAGATGACACCAGGTTTAAGTGAAGTGCCACAAATTTTGACTTAAACATGCTGCTCAGGGTTATAGCACTATAGGGGTTCTTTAAAGTGCCAATTCACAACTTCCTCCATTTTGTGAAAGACCTGTGACCTTTCACTTCTAATTTATGCTTGGTGCTTGGCAATGTCTACGGTTTGATGCAACGATTGTGTAACAAAACATCAATAAAATTACTCAGTTTATTGCTAATATATACATAGATTATCAAATAAATCATACACTCACATCACTCTGTTTTCTCCATGTTACAGAGAAAATTGGACAGCTACAATAACAATATATGTAGACTGAGAGACAGCCTTGACAGTAGTGAATTTCATCTGAAGATGACAGCTAGACATTGTCTTCAAAGCAGGATTCAAACTGAGCTGTACTGAACAACCTATGAGAATCCTGCAGCAATACAAACAATAGCTGCTTGTGACCATTCTGTCAGATTTCATCTATTAAACCTTTATCATGAAGATGCTCTAATTTCACATGGATAGTAGGACTAACTTCTACACATAGGGCCTTGCTTACATCAGATTGTTATTTTTCAACCAAGCTCGTTCCAACTGAATTTTGGTGGGGGCCAAGATTTCAGTCTGCACTACCTAAGGATGCTTGCTTATTCACAGCTTTGTGACCCACCCTACCCCAAGGTGCCATGATTTTAAAAAAAATTATTTGCACTGAAGATGCTTTCAAATGTTTAATTTTTTTTTTTGGCTAAGTGGTTCTTGAGAAGATTTCTAAATGATCCTACCAATTTTTCACAATTTCTTATTCTCCAAATAAAAGAGGCCATTAAAAGTTTAAAATAGACATTTTGAAGGACAAAATGTGATCAGAAAAGCTCACATGAGCTTTCAGATCAGGTGAGCTATATATATATATATATATATATATATATATATATATATATATATATATATATGATGACTACAAATAAAAGAGTTATCATTGAACCGCTAGCTGGCTAGTGTTAGGTAGGGCTACATACAAACTAGAAAACAGAATACTGAAAAATTATTGGTATTCCTTTTTTTTTTTCATGATTCTATTGTTCTTTTCATTCTGTTTTTAATTTCATTTTCTAGGCACGATTCTGTTTTGTATCACAGATTGCAGCTGCCCCTGACTATTCTCTCACATTTCATCTATAAAATCAAGAAGCGGTTCAAATTTCATAAGTACAGCTAAACAAAGTACATATTAGCTGTTCTCCTACAACATGAGTATTTGAAAAAAGATTATGGCTTAGTATACTGGCAGAATTTTTGCTTATTTTCATGAAATTTTACTCTTATTTCATTTTTTCCAGATATTATTATTTTGTTTATTTCTTTGTAAACCCCCCCACCCCCACCCCCCTCCATACATGATATATTGAATATCTAATAAAACATTGCCTAGAGGACTCAGATGTTCTCATTTCTTCATTCTTGCTTCTGTCAATCTTGACACTGGTGAAATTGTACTCCAAATGAGATGCCTCTTGGTGTGGTGATCCACTCTGTCAGTATTTAGCTATATAACATCTAGTTTATAAACAGTCAACAACCTGTTTAACACTGTCAGTAATTAGCTATATATAACAGCTAGTTTATAAACAGTCAACAACCTGTTTAACACTGTCAGTATTTAGCTATATAACATCTAGTTTATAAACAGTCAACAACCTGTTTAACACTGTCAGTATTTAGCTATATAACATCTAGTTTATAAACAGTCAACAACCTGTTTAACACTGTCAGTGATTAGTTATATAACATCTAGTTTATAAACAGTCAACAACCTGTTTAACACTGTCAGTGATTAGCTATATAACAGCTAGTTTATAAACAGTCAACAATCTGTTTAACACTCTGTCAGTATTTAACTATATAACATCTAGTTTATAAACAGTCAACAACCTGTTTAACACTGTCAGTATTTAGCTATATATAACATCTAGTTTATAAACAGTCAATAACCTGTTTAACACTCTGTCAGTATTTAGCTATATAACATCTAGTTTATAAACAGTCAACAACCTGTTTAACACTGTCAGTAATTAGCTATATATAACAGCTAGTTTATAAACAGTCAACAACCTGTTTAACACTGTCAGTGTTTAGTTATATAACAGCTAGTTTATAAACAGTCAACAATCTGTTTACACTGTCAGTGATTAGTTATATAACATCTAGTTTATAAACAGTCAACAACTTGTTTACACTGTCAGTGATTAGTTATATAACATCTAGTTTATAAACAGTCAACAACCTGTTTACACTGTCAGTATTTAGCTATATAACATGTAGTTTATAAACAGTCAATAACCTGTTTACACTGTCAGTATTTAGCTATATAACATCTAGTTTATAAACAGTCAACAATCTGTTTAACACTGTCAGTATTTAGCTATATATAACATCTAGTTTATAAACAGTCAACAACCTGTTTACACTGTCAGTATTTAGCTATATAACATCTAGTTTATAAACAGTCAACAATCTGTTTAACACTGTCAGTATTTGGCTATATATAACATCTAGTTTATAAACAGTCAACAACCTGTTTAACACTGTCAGTGATTAGCTATATAACAGCTAGTTTAAAACTCTGTCAGTATTTAGCTATAAAACATCTAGCTTATACAATGTTCACAGTTAACAATCTACAGTCAAACCTTGTTATCTCAACCTCAATGGTCCAAAAAAAAAATTCAAGATATCTGAGGATTCGAGATGTCGAGGGTAAGATACTTAGAATAAATGTCTGGGACTTCCAAATCACTTTGACACATCCATGGTATTCGAGATATCGGTGTTCCAGATAACGAAGTTCAACATCAATTGTAAGCTTGCATTGAGTCAGTATGGGTATAAACCTCAATGATACAAAAGGCCCATCGCCATGGGCCTTAGTGGTCACTGAGTCTCATGCAATAAATTTTTTAATTGGAAGTGCTGAATTTTGATGGTGCAATGAATGCATATATATATAGTAAAACATGGTTATAACAAACTGTGGAAACAATTTGTTATAACCAAACTTTGTTATATTCAATGATATTTTCATATATTTTCTATTATAGGGGAGAATATCGCTTCGCAATAAGCGTGAATTCGAAATAAGCATGTTCACTATAAGCATGTTTTACTGTATTTGAAACTCTAAAGACCTGGATATTGAGGTACCTCAGTATTTACTGAACATGCCATTGAGCATTCATGACTTACAATTTCAGGAGAATTTCCCCACTTTGTTCATTTCTACGACATCACTATGAATAATACTTACATGGATAGTTATTAGAAGACATGGTCTCTATTTCAGTGCTGTCTTCTTACCATAGCCAACTGAAAATAAAATTAAATGTCAATATATAATCATTTTAAGAATCCATTTCCGTGCTCTCTTATTACTATAGCCAATTTAACTGAAAATAATATATATGGAAATGTCAAAATATAATGTTTTTAAGAATTCAGTGCATTAGTTTACATATATATATATATATATATATATATATATATATATATATATATATATTAATTATTGGTTGAAATGTCTTACTTGTAACAATATTAGCTCAAAAAAAGAGAAATTAATCCAATATGTATATCTTTTTATGCCATAGCAACTTTCCAGAACTTCCAGGGCCATTAATCAGGACTGTGACTAAATTCCTCAGAAATCAGAGGAAAACTGGTCAAAAATGGAGGAAACACCCCACCCTACTGGGAAAAATATCATATTCAGTCACTGTAGATCAAACCCAGAGTGTTTCATTTTCTTCAAAAATGATTTCCTCTAAAAAGAATCATAATCACACTCCTGATTATATCCTGCCCTTTACACTTAGTACAATTCATATCCTACCCTGCCCTTTACACTTAGTACAATTCATATCCTATCCTGAACCTTTACACTTAGTACAATTCATATCCTATCCTGACCCTTTACACTTAGTACAATTCATATCCTATCCTGACCCTTTACACTTAGTACAATTCATATCCTATCCTGCCCTTTACACTCAGTACAATTCATATCCTATCCTGAACCTTTACACTTAGTACAATTCATATCCTATTCTGCCCTTTACACTTAGTACAATTCATATCCTATCCTGACCCTTTACACTTAGTACAATTCATATCCTATCCTGCCCTTTACACTCAGTACAATTCATATCCTATCCTGAACCTTTACACTTAGTACAATTCATATCCTATTCTGCCCTTTACACTCAGTAAAATTCATATCCTATCCTGAACCTTTACACTTAGTACAACTCATATCCTATTCTGCCCTTTACACTTAGTACAATTCATATCCTATCCTGCCCTCTACACTTAGTACAATTCATATCCTATTCTACCTGTTACACTTAGTACAATTCATATCCTATCCTGCCCTTTACACAATTATACAGTAGCCATCCTATAAAATGCTCTTACCCCTACAGGTACCCCCTGGGAATTTTTTCAACTTAAAAAAGAGCCCCCCATCCCCTTTAGACACATTACACTATCACAATTTACCCTATCCCAATAATAGGTACTTTTTAAAATCAATAGACAAGACATCAGTGGATTATATCATCGTAAAGGATTTAAGTACGATGTTAATCAAGACAAGATACACCTATAGTCAGTGGCTCACACTCTGTGACCAGTAAGAGGATTAGTGACACCTGACTATCACCTCTCCTAGATGGATCTAGCGGAATCATTACAGGTGAATGCCTCGCATGAAAACCATTGACGAACAATTAAATTGTGTTTATTCCTAAGTTGTACTTTATTAATCTGTATAATTCTATGTCAACAGACAGTTTGGGTACCAAACATCACGTCCTCACAGCTTGGATAAACTCCTCTGCGACACCAGAAACATTTTAGCGTCGTATTTCTGGAGAAAGGGGATTCACACAGTTAAACAAGTCAGGGCATCACTGATTACGAATTAAAAACAGTTTATCTACAAGCAACAGCACAAAACATACGGCAATTACATACAGCATCTCGCACTTTTGTAACCCGCCTACTGAGTCAATCGTCACATGGATCTATAATAAAGCTCACGAGGTGTGGATCCTATTAATGGATAAACACTACCATTGCGTAATGAACAATGTTATCAAAAAATATAGCTAAATAACGTAATAAAAAAAACTCCAATGTTTTGTGATGTGTTGTACAAATATTGAATACAAACCGAGTTCTTGAGTGAAATTTACACTAGTGTTAAATCTAGGATTCAAAAGGGCACTTTTTGTCGCGGCAAGACAATTTCGGGGCACTTTCATTGTATCATACTATGATAGTAATATAATAATCATTTAGCCTCTTTAAAAGTTAATACCTGCTGCCTTGATTTTAAACTTTTGAATCAACCTTGTGAAATAAAGAATAATTTTATATAAACAACTATTTTTAAAAAAATTTATAGAGAAAAAAAGGGCATGGTGGAATTAAAAAGGGCATGGCACTAGCCAAAAAGGGCAGTGCGGCACCATGCTAGTTTGCTTTAGATTTAACACTATACACGCATGCATTATGTAAGTTTTAGCGAAGGTTAAGAATTCACTGCGTATATATATGCATCCTACACTAGTAATAAAGAAAAGAGAAAATTAGAACACGAAGAAAGGTGAACAGTCAAGATAAGCTGTAAATTTTTTTATACGAGTTTCAAAGGAAATAGAATGAAAAAATATTCACCTCTTATTACAGAAAATACAATTTCTACGTGATGTTTTTATTGGATTTCACTGGCAGCTTTTATTATATTGCCTCTGGTATTACGTTATTTTATTATGACAAAATGAGAAACGTAATAACGAGGATCCACTGTATGGCAATAACGCATTTAGAATTTAATATTTATTTAAATGTTTCGTAGAGTCTCAGTTTTACTGGAAATATTCCAACCAAAAGTATGAAACAACTGCTTTTCCCTTTTCCAATTTTTTAAGTGCACTCAATAGAATGAATACGGTATCTTATTCTGTCCCTTACACTCACTGTAGCACAATTCATATCCTATCCTGCCCTTTACACTTAGTACAAGTCATATCCTATCCTGCCCCTTTACACTTAGTACAATTCATATCCTATCCTGACCCTTTACACTTAGTACAATTCATATCCTATCCTGCCCCTTTACACTTAGTACAATTCATATCCTATCCTGACCCTTTACACTTAGTACAATTCATATCCTATCTTGCCCTTTACACTTAGTACAATTCATATCCTATCCTGACCCTTTACACTTAGTACAATTCATATCCTATCCTGCCCTTTACACTTAGTACAATTCATATCCTATCCTGACCCTTTACACTTAGTACAATTCATATCCTATCCTGAACCTTTACACTTAGTACAAGTCATATCCTATCCTGAACCTTTACACTTAGTACAATTCATATCCTATCCTGACCCTTTACACTTAGTACAATTCATATCCTATCCTGACCCTTTACACTTAGTACAATTCATATCCTATCCTGACCCTTTACACTTAGTACAATTCATATCCTATCCTGCCCCTTTACACTTAGTACAATTCATATCCTATACATTCTTCTATACATAATTCTATACATCCTTTTACACATAATTCTACACATAATTCTACACATTCCTCTACACATAATTCTATACATCCTTCTACACAAAATTCTATACATCCTTCTACACATAATTCTACACATAATTCTACATATAATTCTACAAATAATTCTATACATCCTTCTACACATAATTCTATACATAATTCTACACATAATTCTACATATAATTCTACACATAATTCTATACATCCTTCTGTACATAATTCTACATATAATTCTATAAATAATTCTATACATCCTTCTACACATAATTCTATACATCCTTCTACACATAATTCTATACATAATTCTACACATAATTCTACATATAATTCTACAAATAATTCTATACATCCTTCTACACATAATTCTATACATAATTCTACACATAATTCTACATATAATTCTACACATAATTCTATACATCCTTCTGTACATAATTCTATATATAATTCTATAAATAATTCTATACATCCTTCTACACATAATTCTACACATAATTCTATACATAATTCTACACATAATTCTACATATAATTCTACACATAATTCTATACATCCTTCTGTACATAATTCTATATATAATTCTATAAATAATTCTATACATCCTTCTACACATAATTATATACATCCTTCTATACATAATTCTATACATTCTTCTACACATAATTCTACACATAATTCTACACATAATTCTATACATAATTCTATACATCCTTCTACACATAATTCTACACATAATTCTATACATTCTTCTACACATAATTCTACCTCCTTCTACACATAATTCTATACATAATTCTACAACATAATTCTACACATAATTCTATACATAATTCTATACATTCTTCTATACATAATTCTATACATCGTTCTACACATAATTTTATACATTCTTCTACACATAATTCTATACATCCTTCTACACATAATTCTATACATTCTTCTACACATAATTTTACACATAATTCTATACATCCTTCTACACATAATTCTATACATTCTTCTACACATAATTCTATACATCCTTCTACACATAATTCTATACATAATTCTAACCATCAATCCTAAACATCCGCTTTTACCCACATATTTGACATGAGATTTTGATATTGCAAAAAAATGGACCCCACCTCCATATACATTTTCTGCTCTCTTACCTTCTTTGTTCGCATCAGTCCATGTGCCTCAAAAAACACACAGTAAATAAAAACAACAACAGTATGATAAATCTGGAACTGGTTCCGTACCTAGCTGCGTTAGGCAGCCGAGGGTTTTTAATTGAATTCCACTTATTGATCAGTTTCTCTCTCTCTTGGATCATTATTGTTAAAGATGGCTAAATATAGAAACCAATACTGTGTTATACAGGTTTCTTATTCAAGGGACAAGATTGATCATCAAATTCTAAATATAGACGCAGCGCTCTGAGCTCGGTGAAATTAACAAGGAGATGCTGCCGTAATTTGCGGATACTGTGCACAATTTAATATCAGTCACTTTCGTATTTAGTTGCCAGAATCCCTTTTTAAGGATTCTACGGGAAAAAGAATAATTGCTCGACTTCCAATATCTATTTCTGTTCCCCTGAATGGTCCCTAATTTGGAACAATAGCTATATCTAGGAGGAGATAGTCTGGATTTTGATACATATAGTTTGCAGAATTATGAAACAGCAGTCCACACAGAAAATGGTATTGATTTTACTTTTAATGTCACGCGCTGATTTATTAGACTTACATCAAACCCATAAATAATCACAAGAAAAATCCTCAGAAAATAAGGTATTAGAGAAAATGGATGATATTTTAGGTGCTGCAATGTGTCACCATGGAAACTATGATACAGCATCATCATCATGGAGAACCTCTCCAAATTTGGTGCATTTTCATTGCTAAATATGTCCTTCATATATGTTGCATGCATTCTTTTGTTAACTGGGTGTATAGGATATAATCAAGGGTAATAAGGCTAACCTGACTGAAATTCAGATCTATATTTAACAAGAATTAGAAAAGTCTTTAATTAGCAAGACTGAAATCCACAGTGGACTCAGAATAAAGCGCATAATATGAAAAGATGAAGATAACAAACAGTGATCAATCTTATAACTCCAGTAAGAATTAAAAAATTAAGAATTGGGCAAACATGGATGCCTCGACATACCAGAGGTGGGATCAGGTGCCTAGGAGGAGTAATCATCCCCTGTCGACCGTTCACACCTGCCAATTTAGCCCTATCTCTTGATCAGGTAATTGAAATACTCCATAGTCAAAATCAAAGAACAGCTTAACAATTCATATATGATTGATTGTATCTTGTTTAACGTCCCTCTCAAGAATTTTTCACTCATATGAAGACGTCAACAATTAGTATAAAGTACGTACATCAGACAGCATCTGACCCAATGACATCTGAAACACAACACACTGCATTATATAGTAAACAAAACAACTGGTCTAAACCATGAACAAGACAGAGTTTTACATTGTTTCTCTCCTATAACCCGAGTAACTGACCCTTACATTATCCAGGATCATAAACACATTGAAATTGCAATCAATCTTCTTGTCCAGTATGATTGTCAAAAGCCTCGATATATTCCAACACATTTCATCAAAGATTTTTACCCCTCCCCCAGACCTTAACCTTGTCTACATGACCTTACAAATCCATGACAAACTCTCAAGTCATTAGTAACCTTACAGACAATTAGAGTCATCAGAGCCCGAGCTTCAGAACTGGTTGTCTAGAGCGAAAGTCTTGGACAAATTAAGACAGATACATCCATATTTGTCCTTTCTGAACTACAATTTAGGCCAAAATAACTGGATAGTTTGCAAAGGTTATGTCCTAAATTTTGACTACTTTATGAAATAAGCCCAAGTGCCTTTTATTTTTGTAACTAAAGTGTTTCTATAAAGACCATTATTTGACAAAGTCTTTCATCTTTTTATACGTAGTTCCAAATGAATCTAACATCATAAAAGCTTTAAAGTGTCTCAATAAGGCAACCAAAAGGCAGTCAATCTTCTAGTGTAAGTTAAATTTGGATTAAGGTGGTTCTAAATGAACTAAAATGACATCAAACTTGAAAACCTTCAATAAAATGGTTCTTTGCATTTTATTTTTTCTTTGAGTGTTATTTTACGTCCCATTTGTAAAAAATTTTTTAGAGACATATCTTCAGCTTGATGTGAAGTGCCACAAATTTTGGCCTATGCACGACACTAATACAACAATGAGGGTTGATCTTTATCAAGCCAATGCTTATCATGACAAGGCACCTCCATTATTAAGGAGGTATGCTACACCAGAGAAATTTGATATGGATAAAAAGTGGATGATATGTACAACAATATTTTGAAATTGAAAACTTTCAAATTTATTTAGTCAAAAAACGCAGTTTTAGTAGAAAGCAATCTGGAAAAAAATTTAAAACCCCCGCTGGATTCGGACTCAAGATTTACAGTTTAACAGTTGATGTGCTACCCTACTCAGCTAGTCCATGATTTTTTTAATGAATAGACAAATATTGTTGATATTTATATTTTCATTCATGTTTTAAAAGGAAGTCAGCCATTATGACGATGTAGAGTACCTCCTTAATATAAAAAAAATCCATGACTTTCACTTCTAATACCAGGTGCTTGATTTAATACATAACAATAAACATGTTAGGTTTGATGCGGCGCCGGGATCGAGACTACTTTTAAATTAATTAATTTGAATCAGGCCGTCTCGTAGTGAAGAGAGTCACCAAGTGCATTAACTACTCGGCAGTCTGAGTGACCCGAGTGAATAATTAGAACCCAGGCCGTCTTGTAGTGAAGCGAGTGCATTAACTACTCGGCAGTCAGAGTGAGCCGAGCGAATAATCAGAACCCAGGCCGTCTTGTAGTGAAGCGAGTGCATTAATTATTCAGCAGTCAGAGTGACCCGAGTGAATAATTAGAACCCAGGCCGTCTTGTAGTGAAGCGAGTGCATTAACTACTCTCGGCAGTCAGAGTGCATGAGCTTAGTGAACAGTGGGTCACTATGACTGACAAATTCATGTGAAGTCAAAAGTCTGGATCAAATCATCAACTTAGTTTATTTAAGTAACTGTTTATTTGATAGAGAGTCCCTCCCTCTTCTATCTAAACAATGATCATTTGTTGATTAATCAATGATTTCACTTTCTTTCCTTTTATGGATTAAATTAAACAATTTCACCAAACTATTCACAAAACAAAGAAATTTTTTTTTTTTACAGTAAAGACAGTCATATGGAGCCGGCACTCTAATATTGACAGGAAGTTCACCATCTATCCTAAGTACATACTATATCTTAAGAACAATTGTTATAGTGCTTAACTGATTTGAAATCTGTGACAGAGAACATGATAAGATAAGAAATCAGGCAATCCATCAATCAATCAATATAATGCTGTATTCTCATAAATGTTTACATGCCGTCATAGGTTGGAAAATACAAAATACTGCATACAACATGTGCCTGTTTAAAATTTTGATATTACTAATTGTATGTGGCTTTTATTTTCACTTCAACATTTTTTTTTTTTTAAATCATATGATAGTAAAAACTTATTTTTGATTGGCTCTTTTCTAATCGATGGAAGAAAATAGACGAAAGAGCTATTTTGAATTTGTCAATTTTAGGCGCATGTTATGACTAATAGAAATATCAACTCAGATTATTTCATGGTAAAAAGATAGTTTTGGTGTAACTAGAAAACAGAACTTTAAAGAATTAATTATTTGGAGATGATAATCAATCGAAATTAATTAAGTTGAAATGCTTATCCGAAGTATATTTTAGAAAGATGACACAAGTGCAAGCCAATCAGATAACGCGAGAAGCAAAGTGATATGTCACGACCTCGAAGCAGGTGGCCCCCTGTTTGTTTACATGATTTGTTGCACACCTTTACATATATTAGTTAATGTTGTAAACTTTCTTTTTTGAAATTTCCTTCTATATAAGCTGTCTTGCAGTTATGCCCTCTGGGCCCAAAACTGGAATAAACTTATCTTATTAGTCTCTCACAAGTGATCATCTCTAAAACTTACAGAAGGTACAAACTGACTATTCAGAACGACTTATGAGGATGATCGGTGGGGAAATAACATATTTTGGATAAATTATTGGTTCTGTATTAAAATAATTTCTTTCTAGAAGGGGGGGGGGGTTGTTGTACATAACATCTATACAAGCAATCCACACTTCAGGTGCCAGCATGTGGCTGCAATGACTCCTGTCTATAAACATTATTCTAGATTTTCATTCATAAAGTACAACATGTAAATTAAGAATTACACACTAACTTAATTAAGTTTCACAATTGCAATTTTTCAGCAACCTTTAAACTAAGGATGTTAAGGTCTGGAGATTTAAACAGATTTAGAGCTGTCTTGTAGTTTTTAACTGCACACTGCATCTTTTCCTATCAATTCTTTAGGCTTTCAAAACTGCCAAAAATGATCTGCAAACCTCTGTCCTCCATGCTCAAACACTTCCACAAAAATTTCACTCAAACAAAATCTCTGCAACAAACTCCGCATTTCCTTTCAATAAAAAACATGATTTTACTTCTTGCGTAAAACATTAATGTGACATCTCCGCAAAAACAGTGGATTAAAATAACCACTCAGTGAATTCTAACTTCTATCATGATACAGATCCTTTATATAAACTATAAACCATTCTCAGATTTAGTTATAACCATCTAAATACTACTCGGATGTCAGTAAATCATTTAAATACAACAGCTTGGTTATAAACACAGAAAAATATGGCTGAATAAAACAAGAGGCCTAGGGGCCGTAAGGGTCACCTTGCGACACTAAAAGAGGTTTCACTTGGACCTAACAGACATGCTGGAGGACCTGAACTTTGCAGATGACCTGGTATTTCTGTCACATCGCCATCGAGACATATCGAGCAAGACAAATGACCTCGCTGTAATTCAGCTAAACAATAACACCAAGAAGACTAAAGCCATGAAGATCGATACCTGAGCAGCAAAACCTATAGTACTGAATAACGCAGACTTAGAAGAAGGTGGAAAAATTCATCTACCTGGGTATCAACATCACCAAAGATAGTAACTTGGAGACTTGGGTACTTGCCCCGCATATAGAAAGCCAGGGAAACTTTCACTTTATTGAGAAACATCTGGAAATCATCAAATGTCTGATCCTGTGGGGATCTGGGTTAGAATAGGTCCTCAGTACCCCTTGCTTGTCATAGAAGGTGACTAAATGGGAGGGTCCTTCGGATGAGACCGTAAAAACCGAGGACCCATGTCGCAGCAGGTGTGGCACGATAAAGATCCCTCCCTGTTCAAAGGCCATAAGCACCGAGCATAGGCCTAAATTTTGCAGCCCTACACCCGAAGTGGTGACGTCTTCATATGAGGAAAATATTCTCGAGAGGGATGTTAAACAAAATTCAATCAATCAATCAAATGTCTGACAGCATCAACAAGTTGAGGATCTTCAAGAGCAACTTTCTTGGAATCCTTTTGTATGGTGCAGAATCGCAGAAGATTCCAGATATGATAATCAGTAAGATAGAAGCCTTCAAGACTAAAATTGTCTCCGAAGGATATTATACGCATCTTCTGGCTAAGGACAATGAGCTCTAGAGGAGAGAAAAACCCTGCCAATCTCCATAGATAATAAAAGGAGGAGATGGATAGGCCATGGTCTAAGGATGCACTCAGACGCCATCCCTAGGATTGCGATGTGATGGACTCCAGCAGGGAAGAGAAAAAGAGAAAGACTTAGAGAGACATGGAGACAATTCACAGACAAAGAGGAGACCTAGAGAGACATGGAGATAATTCACAGAGAAAGAGAGAGGACCTAGAGAGACATGGAGATAATTCACAGAGAAAGAGAGAGGACCTAGAGAGACATGGAGATAATTCACAGAGAAAGAGAGAGGACCTAGAGAGACATGGAGATAATTCACAGAGAAAGAGAGAGGACCTAGAGAGACATGGAGATAATTCACAGAGAAAGAGAAAAGACCTAGAGAGACAGGGAGATAATTCACAGAGAAAGAGAGAGGACCTAGAGAGACATGGAGATAATTCACAGAGAAAGAAGAGACCTAGAGAGACATGGAGATAATTCACAGAGAAAGAGAGAGGACCCAGAGAGACATGGAGATAATTCACAGAGAAAGAGAGAGGACCTAGAGAGACATGGAGATAATTCACAGAGAAAGAGAGAGGACCTAGAGAGACATGGAGATAATTCACAGAGAAAGAGAGAAGACCTAGAGAGACAGGGAGATAATTCACAGAGAAAGAGAGAGGACCTAGAGAGACATGGAGATAATTCACAGAGAAAGAAGAGACCTAGAGAGACATGGAGATAATTCACAGAGAAAGAGAGAGGACCCAGAGAGACATGGAGATAATTCACAGAGAAAGAGAGAGGACCTAGAGAGACATGGAGATAATTCACAGAGAAAGAGGAGACCTAGAGAGATATGGAGACAATTCACAGAGAAAGAGAGAGGACCTAGAGAGACATGGAGATAATTCACAGAGAAAGAAGAGACCTAGAGAGACATGGAGATAATTCACAGAGAAAGAGAGAGGACCCAGAGAGACATGGAGATAATTCACAGAGAAAGAGAGAAGACCTAGAGAGACAGGGAGATAATTCACAGAGAAAGAGGAGACCTAGAGAGACATGGAGATAATTCACAGAGAAAGAGAGAAGACCTAGAGAGACATGGAGATAATTCACAGAGAAAGAGAGAGGACCTAGAGAGACATGGAGATAATTCACAGAGAAAGAAGAGACCTAGAGAGATATGGAGACAATTCACAGAGAAAGAGGAGACCTAGAGAGATATGGAGACAATTCACAGAGAAAGAGAGAGGACCTAGAGAGACATGGAGATAATTCACAGAGAAAGAAGAGACCTAGAGAGACATGGAGATAATTCACAGAGAAAGAGAGAGGACCCAGAGAGACATGGAGATAATTCACAGAGAAAGAGAGAAGACCTAGAGAGACAGGGAGATAATTCACAGAGAAAGAGGAGACCTAGAGAGACATGGAGATAATTCACAGAGAAAGAGAGAAGACCTAGAGAGACAGGGAGATAATTCACAGAGAAAGAGGAGACCTAGAGAGATATGGAGACAATTCACAGAGAAAGAGAGAGGACCTAGAGAGACATGGAGATAATTCACAGAGAAAGAGAGAGGACCTAGAGAGACATGGAGATAATTCACAGAGAAAGAGGAGACCTAGAGAGATATGGAGACAATTCACAGAGAGAGAGAGGATGGACAAGGAAACAAATCCAACTTTGGTCCCTGGACAGACAGCAATGGAAGATTCTGGTAATGGCCTTGTGTGCAAACTAGCAGACGGAGGGTACTGTAAAACGAGAACATTTAACCAAATGCAAGTGCCAAGACATTGAGGCAAATAAATTTTAACACACTAGTGATTTGTTGCAAAATACATTTGGCACAGAGTTGGTGATTTGATCTATGGCTACTGTTTTTCTCTCCATGATCAGTCCAGCGTATGCTCAATAGCTACTGATCGATTTCTAATTCACGTACTAATATTGTACTAGTTAGTATATTGCAAACAAAGAATGTTAGAGGGTGTACTGAAAAAGGAATTCTAAGTTTGGTATGCTAATTTCATTCTCGGAAATCCGACAACAGTGCGTCTTCTGTATCTCTCAAACTCTTGGTCCTGAAGCCAGTCCATACCTTGTGGCTTGTCCCAGGGATATCAAAGGCAGAAAAAACAGGAATTCTAAATGTATTGACGTGGGTTTTCTGTACTTTTTTGATGTGGGTATAGCTCTGACTGCAAGCCACTTATTTTATTGCAGACTTTAGTAAGTGATGATGTGGGTATAGCTCTGATTGCAAGCCACTTATTTTATTGCAGATTTTAGTAAGTGATGATTTTTTTTATCTCCCAGTATAATATGATGATATGAAAATATGGCAAAGTAAATGATTATACAACTGTAACTTTTTGGGAAACAATGTTTTGCTGGACAATAGACTCAGCTTTAATATATAATATATGTCTGGTGATTTTTGACAAAGAACTGGTGAAATGGCATCAACCAACATGTGCACAGGAGGGAAATTTCAACATGCCATCACCTCAAAGACATACCACCTCACATGCCATCACCTCAAAGACTCTACCACCTCACATGCCATCACCTCAAAGACACTACCACCTCACACACCATCACCTCAAAGACACTACCACCTCACACACCATCACCTCAAAGACACTACCACCTCACACACCATCACCTCAAAGACTCTACCACCTCACACACCATCACCTCAAAGACTCTACCACCTCACACACCATCACCTCAAAGACTCTACCACCTCACTCGACATCACCTCAAAGACACTACCACCTCACACACCATCACCTCAAAGACTCTACCACCTCACATGCCATCACCTCAAAGACTCTACCACCTCACACACCATCACCTCAAAGACACTACCACCTCACACACCATCACCTCAAAGACTCTACCACCTCACACGCCATCACCTCAAAGACACAACCACCTCACACACCATCACCTCAAAGACACTACCACCTCACTCACCATCACCTCAAAGACACTACCACCTCACACACCATCACCTCAAAGACTCTACCACCTCACACACCATCACCTCAAAGACACTACCACCTCACACACCATCACCTCAAAGACTCTACCACCTCACACACCATCACCTCAAAGACTCTACCACCTCACACACCATCACCTCAAAGACACTACCACCTCACACACCATCACCTCAAAGACTCAACCACCTCACACACCATCATCTCAAAGACTCTACCACCTCACACACCATCACCTCAAAGACACTACCACCTCACACACCATCACCTCAAAGACTCTACCACCTCACACACCATCACCTCAAAGACTCTACCACCTCACACACCATCACCTCAAAGACACTACCACCTCACACACCATCACCTCAAAGACTCTACCACCTCACACACCATCACCTCAAAGACACTACCACCTCACACACCATCACCTCAAAGACTCTACCACCTCACACACCATCACCTCAAAGACACTACCACCTCACTCACCATCACCTCAAAGACACTACCACCTCACATGCCATCACCTCAAAGACTCTACCACCTCACTCGCCATCACCTCAAAGACACTACCACCTCACATGAGATGGCAAATAAAGTGTTGCCCCAGCTTAGGGAATCCTAAAATTAATAATGAACTCAAGGAACTCTGGACAGAGATGAAACAACTCTGAAAACAGCACCAGAGTTCTAGACAAGAAAATAATGGTCAGCAATGTTCGTCTCCAGGAAAACACATTGGGCAGTACAAGGAAAAATTTGACCACCTCGTACAATATTGGACTTCAAATTGAAGACTTGTTTAAATAATATTTTATTCAATAAATAATTGAATAAGATTAAGCAACAAGCATAGCCAATAAATACCCTCCCCTTCAAATGAAGATCTCACTACACAAACTTGATATTGAAATCTTAAATTCTATCAAAAATAATGAATACTGCAAAATACCTATCATTCCTCAAGTACAATCTGATTAAAATCAGCTCCTCGATCCGCTCCTCTTTTTTTATTGTCGCTACTTGTGTAGGAGTGGATCAAGGAGCTGATTTTAATCGTCCTCCAGTAAGAACAAAAATCATATCACCAATAAAAGCAACAATAAAAAACTAAGTCAATATATTGACTATTTTTCACACCTTTCATGCATACTTTGAGAACAATTATTAGGGTCAATACAGATTTCATACTGAAGATTAAATGTCTGCAAATACACACAAAGTGCCTGTTGGTCAGTTATGAATTACACAAACATTCTACAAACTAATCACTGTCTTAGAAGCAGCTTACAGGAAATTTGATAAAAGTGTATTCTCAACATGTGTATTCTCAACATGTCCAATTCAAGCCCCATCCACGCCAGACCTAGCTGAGCTATTTATTAAAATTCTAGAAAATAATACATTTAAATCCAAATTAATCATTGTACGTGCTATGGGCTCTGAGTGCTCTCCCTATTTATGTGATATTTGCTTATGTCAAATCACCAACGAAATTTTAAACTACTTTCTAGTAAAAATCAAATAGCAAAGTTCCTATCGCGATGATGGCTTTATCATTTTTCATGGAAATGAGATATATGATCTGGTACTAAGCTAATGCACATCAACCTTTACTGAAATTCATGTTTGTAATTTCTAGGCAAAGTATGAATTTCTTAAGATAGCTATGTCAGCTACAAAGAATAAAGTTTGGACACAAATCAAATCCTGGAATTTAAATCCACCAATATGTTCCAATATACAAGCCTTCCGTTTCACTAGTTTGTTTGTAAACATAAACAAGGCTCACTGCTACCCCTAGACCATGTGGTCTATACATATGCAAGGGAGCAAATATGCTTTCAATTCTCTCTCTCTCTCTCTCTCTCTCTCTCTCTCTCTCTCTCTCTCTCTCTCTCTCTCTCTCTCTCTTTGACCATATGACCTACACACACTCTATATGTAAATATATGTACTACATGCAATTGCTAATGGAAATTTCTGGACTATATGATAAATGAGGTCACTGACCTAGTTCCCCATGGACACATGATTTATATGCTCTATGTGGATTGCTAGTGGCATTAATTCATATTTTTCACCTCATTTAACCTGGTCACTGAAGACACATTCATCCAAGGGGGTGGGTGGGTTGATTATTTAGAAGTAGCTGGTTTAGGTAACTGCATGGGGAAAGGAACCTCAAATCTAATAGTCATATCATTAAATTGGACAAAAAATTCAAGCCCAATAAACACAATTGTCTATAATATCATGAATTATGATATTTGTTTTTACCTACAAATGTGACAAAAGGTTTCAGTAATTCACAGCATGAAATTTTTTGAAAATGGCAACACTCAATGTAGGTGTGAACATTTTACACTTTGGCTTGCTAAATACTTTAAAATCCAGCACTTCAAAAACTGGGGGGGGGGGGGGGATATTGAACCCTGCTTCCACTTCATAACAAAATTCCTGTTTTATTTCAGCTCTAGTTGTAGGCCCTTGTTGCACTATATAAGCACATCATTCAATTGACGCGTCACAGAAAGCCTTACTAGTACGAGCTCCATGAATTCATCAGTAACATGTTTGGAGAATCTGAAATAACATCAGAGGGCTAGTGGTGTGTGTCCCAAAATTCACACAGAATTTTCTAAAAATTGCTAATTATCATTAAAATACTTATTTCATGATAAATATGCAATAGCAGGCACCCATTATGTATTTTGTAAGTTAAAACTGGTCACCTTTATATAAGAGTACATATATATATTGTTAACCATGCGGAAATAAAAACGTCACATTTAAACATTCAAGTCATCTGAGCAGGCCTGACCTAGATTTCAACACTGTGTCATCTATTACCTTTCACTACTGGACAGAATTCGTTTAGAAGATGTCTTTTGAACTAGGTAAAGGGTTGTTCTAAATCCACTACTGGACAGAATTCATCTTTTGAACTAGGTACATGTAAAGGGTTGTTCTAAACTAGATAAAATTAAAAAAAATTCTACAAAAATGACATATTATCATTTGTATTCTCCATCGAGCATTACATGGCTTTATTTTTAGGTATCAAATTATACTTAGATGGGTCAGTCTGACAAATAAGTAAGTCAGTAAATTTTATTTCAAGTTGGCACTGTAATACATTCCACAAATCAACGCAAGCTCTGTAGAGCTTTCTTAACCTGCTGACAATTCACGCCTCAAGTATCTGATAGTCCAAGGATGAGAAAATAACATTTGATGCTAATCACTATTGTACTATTGCTTTTATCAGTGGTAAACAGAATTTAAATGTACATTAGTTTATAAGGACATGGAGGTGAAAGTTGCATTATTAAGATACACTAATTACTTAATTACTACAAAAAGTGAAACTTCATCCATGACTTATTATCATAAAGGCACAATCTAAAAATTACTGATCATCTAAAATGAATGTAGTTCATAATTAGAAATTTTTCAGTCTAAGGGCAGTAACTTTGATGAAAATAGGTCAATTGACATGAGACTTGATCTAAAGTATAGCAGTACATATGGTCCACTTTCAATAATTTATGTGCATTAATTATGACAAGAGCAAGAGTTCATACTAAAACAGTGACACATTAGTATCATGAACATCTGATGAAAATGGAACCAGACTTAGTAAAAGGCCCATCCATTTATTGTATATATTTAAACCCTCTTCTGTCTCCCATCTGGTGCCATTGAAATGGTAAGTGAGAATCTATAAATATACAGCAGAGCAAAACAACGCTCGCTGAATCTCTAGTTTGGTTCTCTGTACACCCGTGTTAATTGGAACCAGCAATCAAATGACCACACCAAATGACCGCACCATTCCTCAATCGTTACACCAGGGTTTTCCATGTGCAGGCATATTCATCCTTGGGTAGGTCATACAATTTGTTTTGCCTCAGACTAGAAAGACTCTCTGTCATTGGATGAAACGCATCACGTGACTGCCGTCTAAATTTCTTTCGACGGCGAGTGACAAAATTTAGACGGCAAGATGGCGGCTGTTATGTCTTACCATAAATAACTTTATCATTAACCAAATGTAAGTGGTCAATGTTGTCCTACTTGAATATTGAAATGAAAATAACATTTTAAATAAATTGTTGTTGAACATTGTGTTCATGTATTATTGTTACTATGTTGAAGTGCTCACTGTTCAGTTCTTGTTGACTATTAATACAAAAAGGTTTCGTCCTCTACGCCTTCTATGGACTTGAACAACCTAACATATTCCCATAGACGGTCAGTAACAAACCTAATAAGTAATAGTAATGGAAAGAATAGGACGAACCAGGTCCTGATTGGAGCCCCACCCACCCCCAAATCTCCTCAGGTGTTCTATAAACAGAGCTATCAGGCAACCCAAAAGGAATCTAGCTGTCTGTCACAAATGTAGTACTAATATAATATAATAGTACTGAGTACTCTGAGTCTCTGCTGTGATTAGTCTAATTAACGACAATTAAAAACATGGGCTACATTTTATTGCTATAACACAGATATAACATGATTACCCATAATCACACTTCTTTAAGCAGGATTTAAACATCAGTGACTTTGGTGTAGAAGCAAAAGCACTCATTTATGGCGTACTTATAAAATTCCCTAATTATACTTTATAGCATAATTGAATATACAGACTTACACAAAAAGTACTCACTCCGTTTCAATTATTCCCTTAAAAATATACTTGTATATTCCATTTATACAAAAATAAGGTCTTCAATTAAATGCAATTTTATGTTTTGAACTATTTCAATATAACCTACATCATAAAATCTTATATTCTTTACAAATTTTCAATATATAACTAACAAAAATAATTTTGCATTCACAGATATTCATTCTAGTATACAAAAATCAAATAAAAATGAAACTGCATTGTATCAATTTGGATTACTTAGTTCGTATTAAAGGTGCAATGATTAACATTGAGACGATATATCACAGTAATATTATGCTATGGTTTGATTCACAATACTTTACACTACACCGTGGTTCGGTGTTCTCGGTCCGGATTAATTTGAACTGTCCGATTTCCTTTTAAATTTATGTTGTCAAAATGACTTCCAGTCATGGAAAGTATGGTGATGGCCATGCCACTGAATCAGTCACCCCCCCCCCCCCCCCCCCCCCCCCCCCCCCTCTGCAACCCATATTAATCTCTAATATGGGAGCATTTTGGATTCCACGCAATGAAAGAAAATGGTAGATCATGTTAATATTTTGATCTTTAAAAAGAAAAACATGCAGTTGTAACATTAAGATGCAATTAACGTTGGGAATGCAAGGCAGTGTAATACTTCAATTTTTAGTATTCGTAATATGTATCATATCATCAGGTCTGTATCGTGATATGTATCGTATCGTGAGGCAAGCGTATCGTTGCACCCTTAGATCATATATATATGT